>NC_090903.1:1549358-1849358 GCF_040956055.1 Brachionichthys hirsutus
GGTAGTGGGGCGGCTTCTCCGACTGGATGACGAAGTGAAGGCCCTGCACGCCGTTAGCCCGCCGAGGCCCGCTGAACACGATGTAGCCTTGGGAGGTGGAGAAGGGGCGGCCGTCAGGACGGGACAGACTCTAAGCCTAAAGGATGGTCCGCATCCATCCATCCGTGCTGGGGTCTGCCCTGCTGGTCCTGCAGCCCGGGGACGCAGGGGGGCTTCACGCTCCGACTCACAGGACATTTAAAGGACAGCAACGCAGGATTGATCACTGCTTCCATGAACATTAGATCCCATCGCTGTCTCAGATCAATGAATCATCAACATGTCCTCATTGATGATGGGATTGTCCCGAATCACTGACGAGTGACCACTCGTACGAACTCGCTGACCAAATGTTGTACCTCCCTCGCTTGTTGATTTTATGTTTTATTTTATACTATTGTGGACTTTGAGCTTTGCTTTCAAATATAAAGTGCCTTTTTAGATAAAGTGTTTTGTTATGATGCTGCTCACATTCGTCCGAGGGTCCGCTCAGGGACTCACACGTACAATGAGAGGGAACGTTGGTCACAGAGCGCGACAGCGCCCCCAGGTGGTGTCTCACCCAGCTGCTCCTTGGTTCTCAGCGTGTTGAAGCAGGGCTCCGAGATGATCTGGCAGAACAGCTCCAGCAGCATGTTCTCGTGGGTCGTCTGCATTTCCGTCTGATAGTAGATCTCAATGCCGCAATTATTGTGCACCTCGTTCCTTTGCTGGTACACGTACCAGCCACCTGGGAGGAAGGGAAGACGTTGGTGTTCATCGGTTCTCCAATGATAAAAGAATAAAAGCAGAATCAGGGCCCGGGAGCGACCCCCGTGGCCCCCCCAGAGCCACCACAGAAGAACCAGCCCAGGGCCCGGGAGCGACCGTCACCAACACAGCCGACGGAACCAAGGCCAGCGCAGCGGCACGGGGCACAGCGCTCCCCCAGCACCCAACACCACGCCCCCCACAACCGCCCACCCCCCTCCCAACACCACGCCCCCTCACCCCCCAGACTGGGGAACTATATCCCAGCACCGTGAATATGTGTGAACACCCAGGTGCTACGTACAGGTGTGTGTAGTGCATTAAAATTGGGGGCAGGTGGGGCAGGACGGGGAATTAGGAGGAGGGCAACAACGCACTCCTAATATGTCCCCTTAGACTCGGAGTCTCAGGGGACAAAGCCTGCAAAGCCAACGTGGATTTGTCAGACACAACCGGGCGGGGCGGGGCGGGGCGGGGCAGGGCGTGTTGTTTCACAGGTCGACACGACTCTAGAGAGCATCTAAAATGTGATTATCAACGGTTCGAATCCCGGCTCCGACTGTCCACACGACGAAGTGTCCATGGAAGAGTCACCGAATGGCTCCTGAATGTAAAAACTCGATACAGTACATTTACCAATATTACAAGAAAACGGAGATCCAACTGTGAACGTGCTCTTTTCTTAAGACGGAGTTAAACAGCACTAAGCAGCGCTAAACAGAGTTAAACAGCACTAAGCAGCGTTAAACAGAGTTAAACAGCACTAAGCAGAGTTAAACAGAGTTAAACAGCACTAAGCAGAGTTAAACAGAGTTAAACAGAGTTAAACAGCACTAAGCAGAGTTAAACAGAGTTAAACAGCACTAAGCAGAGTTAAACAGAGTTAAACAGAGTTAAACAGCACTAAGCAGCGTTAAACAGAGTTAAACAGCGCTAAACAGAGTTAAGCAGCGTTAAACAGAGTTAAACAGCGTTAAGCAGCATTAAGCAGCGTTAAACAGAGTTAAACAGATTTAGACAGAGTTAAACAGAGTTAAGCAGATTTAGACAGAGTTAAACAGCGTTAAGCAGATTTAGACAGAGTTAAACAGCACTAAGCAGAGTTACAGAGTTAAACAGCACTAAGCAGAGACTAAGCTCGGACAGTTTGTAGATGTAAGAACTGCCACACATCGAGTCTCTAGAGATGCTGCAAGAGGGGACTGCGTTATCCCACTCAGGAAAAGCTCATTTGGTCAATCTGCCTTTTCCTTTAAAGCTGCACGAGTGGAATTCCATCCCAGTGACTGTCAGAAATCTAGAGACCTGTAATGTGTTTAAATTTAAACTTAAGGAATGGCTCATTAGCACACAGTTGTGTAACCACTGAGAGAAACTGCTGTTTAATTTGTTGTTTTTTACTGTCACCTGTTTTTATGATTTTAGTTGCTTTATAAAATTTTAGTTAATAGACATTAAGTTTTACTGTCACTTGAAATTGTTTTAGTTGATATAGTTTTTATTTATGTGGTTATTTTTTATCTGTATTTTTATTAATTTTATTTCATATGTATTTATATTTTGGGGCCTTGTAATTTCTGTCCAGGGACAACAGATGAAAAATAGCCTTTTGGCTAATTCTGGCACATTGACAGAAACGTTTATTAATGTGCTGTTAAATAAACGAATCAAAAAAAAAAAAAAACAGCGTTAAGCAGCATTAAACAGAGTTAAACAGCGTTAAGCAGCGTTAAACAGAGTTAAACAGAGTTAAGCAGAGTTAAACAGATTTAAGCAGAGTTAAACAGAGTTAAACTGTCTGCGTGTAACTTAACAGTACACGCAGACAGAGACCTTCAGCAGCTCTGATCTGCCTCCCAGATCTCCAGGAGACTTTCCTGAAGCGATCCGCAGGCAGCACGGGCAGCCAAGGACAAGGTGTGTCCAGGTATCGTCTCAGGAAGTACATTTCCACCGGCAGACATGACTGGAAGATGATCAAGGTGCATAACTTACCGTCTGGAACCTGCACCTCTCTGTAGCGAATCAGCTGGCTCGGGAGGAGGGGCTTGGTGCGAGCGTGCTCAATGAGTGTATCTTCCACCATCTGCATCAAGCCAAGAGCCGACTAGAAGGGGAACACAGAAGAGTAAAACTACCCTGAACATTCAAATGTGACGATTAATCCCAAGGGGGAACCCGTATACTACCTGTACACGACACACCCCTAACCCAGCTCCGCCTTCAGAGATCACTCAGACTCAGTATCTGTTCTACATGAGCAGAATTAATTCATCTTGACATTAGTCGGCATCCGTCCTGGATTCTGGATCATTTATAATTCTTCATTAGCATTGCAGTCAATGGAGCTTAAATACTTGTTCCTCAATATCTCCGTTGATTATTGACCGATGTTTATGGGATTTGACAGTCATGTGGGGGGGGGGGAGGGTCTCTAGCTCAACACTGAATTTCATCTGGATAGGACTCAGAATAGAGTCAGTAACAAATAGGTAGTATGCGAGGCTCCTGACTATAATACTATGTTGAAGGACAGCACCGGTACGTATCACTCCGCGAGGCTCCTGACCATGATACTATGATGAAGGACAGCACCGGTACGTATCACTCCGTGAGGCTCCTGACCATAATACTATGGTGAAGGACAGCACCGGTACGCATCACTCCACGAGGCTCCTGACCATAATACTATGTTGAAGGACAGCACCGGTACGTATCACTCCGAGACTCCTGACCATAATACTATGTTGAAGGACAGCACCGGTACGTATCACTCCGAGACTCCTGACTATAATACTATGTTGAAGGACAGCACCGGTACGTATCACTCCGAGACTCCTGACTATAATACTATGTTGAAGGACAGCACCGGTACGTATCACTCCGAGACTCCTGACTATAATACTATGGTGAAGGACAGCACCGGTACGTATCACTCCACGAGGCTCCTGACTATAATACTATGTTGAAGGACAGCACCGGTACGTATCACTCCGAGACTCCTGACTATAGTACTATGTTGAAGGACAGCACCGGTACGTATCACTCCGAGACTCCTGACTATAATACTATGGTGAAGGACAGCACCGGTACGTATCACTCCGAGACTCCTGACTATAGTACTATGTTGGGTCTACGTTCCTCCTCTCACCGAAGGTCATGACCTTTGGGTCGTATATCACAGTTCCAGTTGCCGTCCACTGGGGGAAGCAGCGAGCGCGTAACTCACTGTTAACTAGATGCATTCCAGTCAAATGTTGATTTGCATGACAGTAAACCAGTTTAAGCTCGTCGACCGGACTCTAAAAGCAGGAACCACATCCGATCCTACGGCACAGCAGCTGTTGTAGACAAATCCTGCTAGAAGATCCAACAAAGCTCTCCCTCAAGCAGCGCCGCTAGCCCGAATGGTTCTCTGCTCTCATTGGGGGTCACCTCTGGCTCCACCACTGTGCTGCTGCCATCAGACCCAGAGACGGGGGAGCTGCGGGGTCGCTGCACCCACCTCGTATTCAGAGCCAAATAAAGAGCTGGAGGTTCCCAAAATACGAACCAAATATAAAAGACAGGAGCAAACGTGTAGATTACATTTCCCTAATTCCCCCAGAAAGAAATGCAAAGAGTCACAAACCTCCTTGGTGATGTTGCCATGGATGAAGGCTTCAATATGGAACCTGGACAACAGCTGAGATATGAAGGCCTGGAGACATGGAAGAGTGACATCTGGGGAGTGAAGACAGACAACACCATCACCACGGTTACGCATCAAACAGGACAAGCTGGCGCCTGTGGCGGTGTGAGCTGCTGACACACCAACGGCTCGGGAGGGGCCCTCCCCGATGGTAACCCGACACCCTGGTGAAGCTGCAGGCTAACGCTAGCGTCGCCAGGAGAACAGCTTCAGCACTCAAGCGAGTGAGCCGCGTCGCACAGCGCTCAGCCAGGCCTCTCCACTTCCTGTCCTCCTCAGCGGACAGGAAGTGAGCGGCAGCTCACCGTCCAGGGCCTGGCGCAGCTCTTCTTTGGTCCACGCCACCTCCGTCATCAGCAGGCACAGGTAGTACATGGCGTGCTGGTGAGGCTGCTCCGCCCTGAAGTTATCCAGAGACCTCGTGTACTGCAAGAAGACAGACGAGCAGGTCACTCAACAGCCAGGCTGGAGAACCTACGTCTAGAGCGGGGGGGTCAAACTCGTGTTCTCCGGGGGCCACATCAGCATTACGGCTGCCCTCAAAGGGCCAGTTGTAAATGTAACATTGTGTAAATGTAACTAAATATAATGTAATGTAAATAAATGTAACTACTCCTTAACATGCTGCTAAATAACTGTATTTACTACTACACACCGTATTTTCACGACCTTATGACGCACCCGCTGATTCGCTGCAGTCTCATTAACAGCTGATTTTTCGGTATTTCAAACATACAAAGGGCGCGCGGATCAAAAGGCGCCGGCATGATAGGTGCGCAAAATAAAGCAGGAGCAAAACTGAGTTTGGTACTCACATCTTTAATCGTCATCAATCAAACAAGCATACTAGTACGCGTTTTAAAAAATAGAGCCGGAGCAAAACAGAGTCATTAATCAAACCCATCAAAGTCCTCATCCTCTGTTTCTGTAGTGAACAGCTGCGCTAGATCTCCGTCAAACATGCCGGCCTCTTTCTTCACTGTCAGTCTCTCTTTTCGTGCCGTGCGGCGGCTTCTGTGAAGGCTCGAACAACAATGCTAGCAGACAGTTAGCCGAAGCAGCTACAATCCAGTCACAAACTGTGGCGCTGCGCTGCCTTCCACTCTGAGTGAAACTGTGTTCTCCTTCTGTCGTCCAGCGCTCCCACGCAGCCCGTTTAACGTTGAACGGCTGGAGTTCTTTGGTTAATCCACCGGGGATGACGATGATAAGCTAGCTTGCTAGTTAGCCCGTTAGCGCGTTAGCTTGCTTCACTCCGGTTTAGGCCGTATCGGTGAGATCGCCGCGCACGGAGTCGCAGATCACAGGAGCTGAGTTGCTGCAGGTCGTCTTCTTGCTTCCTCCTCTTCCTCCATTGATTCATTAATGCTGGATTCTCTCTCCGCTGCTCTATTCCCGTGTTCTGCTGCGGGACCGGCAGCCTCGGCAGCCACTTCCGTCAACACGCCATAATAGTTTACTGTGGTGAAGCGCGTCGGAGCGTATCACTCCGCCAGGCGCCTGACTGAGTCCGCCTTACAACAACAAATAGGCCGCGCGGACCAATGGACGCGCTGCACATTTTGAAAAAAATCTAAGACTTTTAGGTGCGTCCTATGGGTGTGAAAATACGGTACTTAATTAAATTATAAATATTACATATGCAATTGCATAGTTCTAAAAATATATCGATACCTTACTGCTGTAATAATATCTGCCGAGGTTATGTAATCACCAGCGTCTGTCTGTAATTTGTTCTTCAATATCTCCATTGATTATTGACCGATATTTAGGGAATTTAACACAGTCATGTAGGGGGGGGGGGGGGGGGGGGGCTCTATCTCACCACTGAATATCATCTGGGTCGGATCCAGAATGGAGTCAGCAACAAATATTTAATTTTAACATTAAAACCATTTACAGATTATAAATCAGTTACAAATACACATCAACTCTGATTCACTTTTACTTTTCAGCATTTTACTAAAACAAATGTCTGCACAAAGCTCTTGGGGGCCACAAAAAATGACGTGGGGGGGCCACATTGGCCCCCGGGCCTTGAGTTTGACACATATGGTCTAGACTCTAGAGCACGAAAACGACCTTTGTTGTCATGTGGCTAAGGCCTGACGAACCCCCCGTAGGAAGCGTACGTTGCTACGGGTGACGGCGCTGCACCGGGTCTCACCACGTCTTTGATGGCGTCGAAGCGCTTCTCATCGATCTCGAAGGTGGCCATCTTCTCAATGATCCTCTTCAGCAAGATGTGCTGCTTGTCGTTGTAGCCTCTGACGGACAGCTGCAGCAGACGGGGGGGGGGGGGGGGGGGGCCGGGGGGGCATCGTCAAAGCAAGCCGAGCCTCCGTGCACGCGTGAAAATATGTCGTATCTCACTTCAGCCAACCTGCAGCAGTTTATCTAATCTTACACGCCACATTCCCAAGGCCCGCCCCCCATGTACAAATACACAGTGCATCATCACTGCCCTTATTTGTAAAGCTCTGTCCTCGTTCACTAGGGGCGGTGACCCTCCAGTCAAAGGTCACCGACGGGACAGGAACGCTGTTAACCTGGAAATCACACCAAACCTGCTGACTCAGCCAATGACACGCCAAAGCATGGTCACATGACCAAGTGTGAGAAAGCGTGAACAAGACTCCACACGTGAGCTGACACAATGCATTCTGGGTGGCGGTGGCTCAGTGGGTCGGGAAGCGGAGAAGTCCGCCGGTTCACCGGTTCGAGTCCCGGTGTGCCCAGTCTATCTCTAGAGCTCTACCGAGGTGCCCTGAGGGTGCGTTCCCACTGCGCGCATTTGCTCCCTTTAAAACGGACCAGAGTTCCTTTCTCCTGATAATCCGCTCCGTTTGGGCCAGTGGGAACGCGCACCCGGACTCTGGAAAGGATCAAGAAAGTCCGCCTGAAGGGGAGGGTCTCGGTCCCTTTGGGCGGAGCAAAGGACGGAGCAACGTACGTAGTGACGCTACGCGGTGCGTCTCCGGAAGAGGAAGTACAGCGAGTACTCCAAGCTGCTCCAAGAAAAACAAAAGTGGTGAAATATGCACTGCTGTGTGTAGAATTCATTAACTAAATATGCGTTATAATACTTCAATATTTTTTTCAGAACCAGCTACGTATCACCGGTAACTGACGAGACTTCTCCCTGCAGCGCTACGGAGCTTTAACAGTCCAGAGCGGAGAATCAGCTGATCGGCAGCGATAGTTTCTCATTCCGTTGTTCTGATCCGGAGACTTTACGGATCCCAGAGACTTTGTGTTTGTTAAAACGACTAGCGTTGTGTAACATTTATGATTTAGGCCAGAACTCAATGACAGTCCCTCCCTAAAGGAGCAGCAGCCGTAACGGCGCACTCAAAAAAAAACATGGGAGAGGGCGGGACTTCCCCTCCTGCTTTGTCCAATCGACGAGCGCCCTTTCAGCCACGCGACGCTGCTCAGGAAGTTCGTTCCGTAAAGAAATCACAGTGTGAACGCAGACCTTTCAGCGAATTATAAATGCAGGAATTTGCTCCCAAAGGAACCGAGTCCATGAATAATAATACAACGATATAAAACAGCGATGGGAAAAAGAAGCCAACATTATTACATCTGATGAAATGTGGCTTCAAATATGGCAAACTCAAACTTCATCCACAAATTCCTCTTTTTGGAGAGATTTTTGTTGGAAGAATATTATTCGCTGGGCAGCGGGCCGTGGCCTAACAAAGGTCGGGGTCGTTAGCGCTGGGCAGCGGGCCGTGGCCTAACAAAGGTCGGGTCGTTAATGCTGGGCAGCGGGCCGTGGCCTAACAAAGGTCGGGGTCGTGGGTACTTACATACATCCCGTACACCGTGTTCTGCAGGTCATAGATCAAGCCGGCGACCTCGGCTGCATACGCATACTCGATGAGGGAGTCCTTGAGCAGCTCCAGGTACAAATGTCCCATGGTGCAATGCAACGGGTCCACGTAGGCGAAGGGGCTGCAGAGAGAAGGGCAGGGGTCAGACAGGACACAGGAACAGAGTGGAGGTACAGCGGGAGGTACTGCAAGTACTGCACAATGCTCCACAGTACACATGAACGCATTACGTCCTCCAGTGTATGAAGAAACAGATGCAGGTGTGTACTACTACTACTACTGTCCAAATGTACTACTGTACTGCTGTACTTTCTTCTTGTCCCGTGTATTAAACAACCCCGTTAAAAACTCTGCAGCTTCCTCTCCGAGACACTTCCACACCTGCACAGGTACGTCCTCCGGTCCAACTGCCTTCCCATTCTTCATCCTCTTCATCACCTTTCTAGCTTCACTCGTGTTAATCTTCATCACTTCCTGTTCCACAACAGGTTCCTCTCCTCCCCTTTGTTCTCTCTCATCTTCCTCATTCATTAATTCCTCTAAATACTTCTTCCATCTTCCTACACACTACTGACCTCTGTTTGACCTTTGACCTCTCTACTCTTCATCACTAACATGCTGAACATCCTTCCTGTCTCTACTCTTCATCACTCTAACATGCTGAACATCCTTCCTGTCTCTACTCTTCATCACTCTAACATGCTGAACATCCTTCCTGTCTCTACTCTTCATCACTCTAACATGCTGAACATCCTTCCTGTCTCTACTCTTCATCACTCTAACATGCTGAACATCCTTCCTGTCTCTACTCTTCATCACTCTAACATGCTGAACATCCCTCCTGTCTCTACTCTTCATCACTAACACGCTGAACATCCTTCCTGTCTCTACTCTTCATCACTCTAACATGCTGAACATCCTTCCTGTCTCTACTCTTCATCACTCTAACATGCTGAACATCCTTCCTGTCTCTACTCTTCATCACTCTAACATGCTGAACATCCTTCCTGTCTCTACTCTTCATCACTAACATGCTGAACATCCTTCCTGTCTCTACTCTTCATCACTCTAACATGCTGAACATCCCTCCTGTCTCTACTCTTCATCACTAACACGCTGAACATCCTTCCTGTCTCTACTCTTCATCACTCTAACATGCTGAACATCCTTCCTGTCTCTACTCTTCATCACTCTAACATGCTGAACATCCTTCCTGTCTCTACTCTTCATCACTAACACGCTGAACATCCTTCCTGTCTCTACTCTTCATCACTCTAACATGCTGAACATCCTTCCTGTCTCTACTCTTCATCACTCTAACATGCTAACCTCTTTTCCTGTCTACACTTCTGCACTTCCTGGTTCCACCACCAGGTCTCCTTATCTCCTCTCCTACCTGTCTCCCTGATCACCTGAGCTGTTGTATTCCAGTCTTCTGGAAGTCTCTCTTGTCCACCCAGAGTCTGTCTCACCTCGTCCTGAAAGCCACTCAACACTCTTCATTCTTCAGCCTCCACCACTTTGTCCTCTTCCTCTTCCTCATTCATGCGTTTCAAAAACAATTTCCTTTCACCAGACCGTTCCCCTTCATGTTGCTCTCTGAACGTCTTTTTAAACTGCTTAACTCGACTGTAAAGCCACACCGTTCCTGAAATGAAGGCTCCTCCAGCTCCTTTTCTTTTTAAAAGTTGGTTACGCACCTGAAGAATTCAAAATTCAGACATGCTTTTGGGAGGAAGAACTTGTCGTCCTGCTTGAACCAGACCTTGCTCATAGCCGTGTCCTGGAGAGAAACCGTGTAATCCCTCATTCAGAGTACTGAGAACGTTCCCTGCTGTTCAGACAACAGTAACAATACAGTACTTGTACATAAACGTGGCTCCTGGTCCCAAACACTTGCCTTGATTAAAGTCGGGACCGATGGAGAGTCTTTCTCCAGAGGGTAGATCTCAAAGTCGGTTGGGATGAACTCATTCTTCATGGGGAACTTGAACTTGGCGTTGAGGTCGGCGCCCGCCCATTTCTGAAACGGGCAGAGTGTTCTTAAACGAACCGGTCATCGGCACATTGCCGTGCGTCTGCTGCCCTTCACCTCAATGGAAGCGTCAGCGATGGCCTCCTGTTTGTACCGGGTTCCATACCACTCTTCTGATTTGTCAGTCTGCCCTTCAAACGACTTTGACACCACTGCGACTCTGGAAAGGAGGACAGTGAGCATTTTGTTCTGATGCATGGACGCCGTCAGACGAGCTTCTCTGCCACTGACCGGACATGTTCCGGTCTCAGCTTGTCCAGCACCATCTCAATCAGATCTGGCCTGAAGTCCTCCAGGAGGCACTCTGCAGCGAGGACCTCTTCCAGGGGGTAGTACTAACCAGAGCACAGAGCTGTTAGCCTGCTGCTGTGCTGCTTCCACGAAACGCACAACATTTCAGACACTACTACTGGACTTCCTGTTTGTCCCCTGAGGGGTCGCCACAGCAACCCAACCGTCTCCACTTCACCCTGTCCTTTGCATCGTCCTCCCCAACACCTTCCACTCTCATGTCCTCCCTCACTACGTCCATGTCTCTTCTCCTGGGTCGTCCTCTAGCCCTGTCCTTTGCATCGTCCTCCCCAACACCAGACACTCTCATGTCCTCCCTCACTACGTCCATGTCTCTTCTCCTGGGTCGTCCTCTAGTCCTGTTCCCTGGCAGTTCCGTCCTCAGCATCCTTCTACCGATATAGTCCCTGTCTCTCCTCTGGACATGTCCAAACCATCAAAGTCTGGTCTCTCTGACCTCGTCTCCAAAACGTCTAACCTTCACTGTCCCTCTTATTGTCTCATTTCTAATCCTGTCCAACCTGGACACTCCCAAGGAGAACCTCAGCATCCTCATCTCCTCCACTTCTAGCTCCGCCTCCTGTCTGTTCCTCAGAGCCACTGTACAGGTCATCATATGACCTCTGTCTGACCTTTGCCTTGCCTCTCACCTCCCTGTACTCTTGTTTACTCTTCTGTCCTCTCAATGTCTCACTTCTTCTTAGCACTAGCAGCTGATGACAGCATCGTCCTCACACAACGAGCTGGAAACAACCGTTGCACACGGACGAGACGTACGTGGAGTAAGCCCGAGACTTTGGAGGTGTATCCACACGGTGTCTCCTTGTCCATGAACCTGAAGGCCACCTTGTTTAAATCCTACACAAAGAGAGATGATCAGGAGACAGGACAGGACGCAGAAGGGTCCATTCCCAGACATGAGCCTGCATGCTGCTCTCATCTCTTAGGAAAGAAACACGCATTCACACACACACACACACACACACACACACACACACACAGTGGTGACAGAGGCTCACACAGCAATGGAACAGTCACTGGGATCAAATGGACTGAGTAACTTCCTGGAGGCCACTTTGGGGTGAATGGGATCCCCGACCCACTTCCTCCTCGGCCCCAGCCTGCAACGTTACCTTGCACTCCTCAAACACCCACTCCTGGGGTCCCTCGTTACGCAGCTTCTGGAGGTACTGGAACATGTGGAAGACGATGTCTTCAACGTGACCTGCAGCAGCACAGCAGGACTCAGTGATCCTGACTCGGAACATGCTGAATGTGTTGGTGAAGGCTTGCTTACAGAGACCCCCCTCAGTCAGTTCCACATTGATGATGAAGAACATGAATCCTCTTGCTCCTTTTTTCTGGCCTCCGAAAAGTTTGTTCACCCAGCCTTAAAAATAAGAAGCATGTCACACTTCTGTTAGCTGATTCAATCAGCTCAGATCAATTTGTGACCAAAGTACATCAAGAATGCTATCAAGCCTTTTGCGTGAGTGCGTTTTCAAACCTTCTCTGGCTTCCCTGTTTTGGGATCATGAGCATTTCCAACCTCAACTCAATGCAGCTTGATTTATGAAGCACTTTAAACCAAAAGCTAAGCTGTAACAATAAATCCAGAAAAATGAGAAAGAATAAAATAATAATAAAAGCCCTTGAACAGACAATGTAAATAAAAAATAAATAAAAATAAAATAGGACCAAAGGCTCATGCTGAGTTCAAAGCCACAGAGTAAAAACAGACAGTGTAGAAGCTTGTCGGATGTGCAGTGGCAAAGCCGTTTCCTCAAAATCGAAACCTTTGTCCTGATGTTTATCGCAGTCGCCATCTTGAATGTTTTGATGAACTTCCTCTAAAGGCATCAAACGAGTTTACCGGTTGGTTCAGAGCATTTGGTCCACACGGGACTGTTTGTTGATTATGGCTGAATTAAGTTCGGAATAATTTCACATTACCGACGGTACGATAGAAAATCAGCAGGCGGCAAATTATCTGCACGTGAAAGTCAAAAATCCCCCCAAAACGTAATTTGGGGAAGAAAAAAGCGTATTACTGGTACACAGGTCTGTGCCAGTCATTATCTTGGGGCTCCACTTCAGGACCTACCTTTAGATTTCAGCTCAGACAACAGACTCCCAGGTCCCTCGTGACCAATCAAATGTCCCAGATAATGTCCTGGGTCAGATTTGTAGTATTTATGCAGGTCTGGGATGGGGAAGGTCACGAGCAAGACTCTGATGTCTTTAATGGGCACCACCTTGTAGAATTGCTGGAACAAAACACAAAGAGAAAGCAACATGTTATTACTTGAGCTATTCGTGGGACGTTTGAATGCTGAAATATTAGCAAACAAAATAAAATACAACAATAAGACAGTGGAACCTCGGTTCTCGAACAAAATAATGTTAGCTGCGAATAATTAATTACAGTCCTATGTGTTAGATCAATAACTCAAACTACAACTTAGTATATCCGGACTTGACTGAGTCTTCGACTTCCTATTAACCACAGCCTCAGCATGCAGCACGACTGAAGAGCACGTCCCAGCATCTCACAGGTGCGCAGCAGGTAACCACGCCCTTAACACTATTCCGCATGTTAGGCTGGAACGGAATCTCCCTCTGATTCAAGTCAAACAAGCAATGACTTTATAAAGTACTATTTGTTATATATTAATTAATCCCCTCCCTGAGCTGCCACCTAATCGTGTCCCAATGATCCTCAGAGCTTTCTGCCCCCGGTAGGGTCACCCATGACAAACAGGTCCAAGGGGAGGGGCCAGATGAAGGGTGGCTCAAACACCCTTCATGATGAGCGAAATAATTGGTCCTGGGCTTCCCTCGCCCGGTTGCGGGTCACCAGGGCCCCCTCCTGGTGACACGTCCAACTGAGGAGGAAGAAGAGGAGGAAGAAGCGGAGGTGACGACCTCCAAGAAGAGAAACCAGGAGTCAGGCTTAAAACTCGGGTTTATCAACAGCTGACTGGATTAAAAACAAGAACCCTGGATTAAAAACGAGAACCCTGGATTAAAGACGAGAACCCTGGATTAAAAACGAGAACCCTGGATTAAAAACAAGAACCCTGGATTAAAGACGAGAACCCTGGATTAAAGACGAGAACCCTGGATTAAAAGACAAGAACCCTGGATTAAAGACGAGAACCCTGGATTAAAGACGAGAACCCTGGATTAAAAACGAGAACCCTGGATTAAAGACGAGAACCCTGAATTAAAAGACAAGAACCCTGGATTAAAAAACAAGAATGTGGAATTTATGAAACAAAAAACATGACCATGAAGGACAGAAGCAATTATTGGGACCACAATTCATGGTGAGTAGATGTTGTTTAACTATTAAATATTTATTTAATAGTTATTGCAAGTGCATAATATAAAGTTTATTGGTAAGATTATATTCCTATTTTTTTATTTAATTACCCCCCCCCCCCCCCCCCCCCCAGTCCGCAAAGAAATTGCCCGGCATGAAACCGGTCCGTGGCAGGAAAAAGGTTGGGGGCCGCTGATTTACGTAACATTTTGGCTCCGGTGTCGGGAGGTGGGGGGGAGGGGCAAAGGGAAGGGGGAGGGGTTATTCCTACAGAAAGGAATAATAAAATGACTGGGTGACTGTCCTGCTGGGTCTTATTATTTCTCTTTAGCTCAGTTTTCTATAGAAAAGTCTAAATCATTGATTTCTCCATCCCGTACTGCAACGAGATCCCAGACACGGACGCCATTTTCAGTCCGTCAAACTGATTACGTTTGCAGACGACACCACCCTCATCGGGCTCATCTCGGCGGTGATGAGTCTGCCTACAGGAGGGAGGTGGACCGGCTGGTGTCCTGGTGTAGCAGCAACAACCTGGAGCCGAACAGCCAGAAAACAGTGGAGATGATTGTCGACTTCAGGAAAGTCACAGCCCCACCGTCCCCCCTCGCCCTCACAGACTCCCCTACCCCCATCTCCATCGTGGACTCTTTCCGCTTCCTGGGCACCACCATCACCCGGGACCTCAAGTGGGAGCCGACCATCAGCTCCCTCATCAAGAAGGCTCAGCAGAGGATGTACTTCCTGCGGCAGCTGAGGAAACTCAAGCTGCCGACCCAGATGTTGGTGCAGTTCTACACCTCCATCGTGGAGTCCGTCCTCACCTCCTCCATCACCGTGTGGTACGCTGGCGCCACCACCAGGGACAGACACAGAGTGCAGCGCATTGTACGTGCTGCGGAGAAGGTGATCGGCTGCAAGCTGCCATCCCTCCAGGACCTGTATGTCTCCAGGACTCGGAGGCGTGCAGGTCGGATCACAGCCGACCTTTCTCACCCTGGACATTGACTCTTTGACCCTCTCCCCTCAGGCAGGAGGCTACGGTCCATCCGGACCAGAACCTCCCGCCACAAGAACAGCTTCTTCCCCTCGGCTGTAAGACTCATGAACATTTTACTACCGGTAACGTGCACTGTTCTGTTTGCACTGTGTGATTACACTAGTTTTACTGCTGTTAATACACATCTGTGTATCCACTCCTGCTGCTGCTGATGTGTCTGTACTTGTATGTTTTTTGTATTTAGTCATTACTGTTACATGTAGCACGACTTCACAGAGAAACGTTCCTAGTCTGAACCCTCACTGGCAATAAACACCTTCTGATTCTGGTTCTGATTCTGATTCTGATTCTGATTCTATTTCCTTCTTTAAAGGAGACATATTATATAAAACTCTCTTTCCCATGTTTCTACACTATTCTGGTGATTTTGGGTCCTGATCAACCCAAAAGACAGCAAAACAAACCATCCAGTCAATCCTTCGTAGTTTGGGTCAGTCTGGAAGAGATCCCTCTAACTGTTTGAGACAGAAATGAGGGACGCTGTCCTGCAGCATCTGAGACAGAAATGAGGGACGCTGTCCTGCAGCATCTGTTTGAGACAGAAATGGGGGACGCTGTCCTGCAGCATCTGTTTGAGACAGAAATGAGGGACGCTGTCCTGCAGCATCTGTTTGAGACAGAAATGAGGGACGCTGTCCTGCAGCATCTGTTTGAGACAGAAATGAGGGACGCTGTCCTGCAGCATCTGTTTGAGACAGAAATGAGGGACGCTGTCCTGCAGCATCTGAGACAGAAATGAGGGACGCTGTCCTGCAGCATCTGTTTGAGACAGAAATGGGGGACGCTGTCCTGCAGCATCTGTTTTGAGACAGAAATGAGGGACGCTGTCCTGCAGCATCTGTTTGAGACAGAAATGAGGGACGCTGTCCTGCAGCATCTGTTTGAGACAGAAATGAGGGACGCTGTCCTGCAGCATCTGAGACAGAAATGAGGGACGCTGTCCTGCAGCATCTGTTTGAGACAGAAATGGGGGACGCTGTCCTGCAGCATCTGTTTGAGACAGAAATGAGGGACGCTGTCCTGCAGCATCTGTTTGAGACAGAAATGAGGGACGCTGTCCTGCAGCATCTGTTTGAGACAGAAATGAGGGACGCTGTCCTGCAGCATCTGTTTGAGACAGAAATGAGGGACGCTGTCCTGCAGCATCTGTTTAAGACAGAAATGAGGGACGCTGTCCTGCAGCATCTGAGACAGAAATGAGGGACGCTGTCCTGCAGCATCTGTTTCATGTCAGTGTCTGGGACCTGCGTTATCTTGTGGAGAAACGGTAGAATGTGGGACCTTTAGTTCAACAGTTGTTCTCACTACGTTCCTCTCTTCTGTTCCAGTAGTATTACTGCTGCCTTTCTTTGGATCCACGACTCAGAGCTAAGGAACAAAGCAAAAAAGGTGCAGAGTGTTTGTCCTACGGCAGATCTACTCAATCTGAATCTATTCGGCTAGACTCCGCCTTCGTTCACGCATCTTCGGTTCGCCTCAGTTCCTCTCATGTGTTCGACTTCCGAGGCATTTTAAACTCAAAAACCGAGTTGTACGAGAACCAAGTCGTTCGAGAACTGAGGTTCCGCTGTGTTAATATAACTGTAGGCACGTAAACGGGCATTTATCTGGTGCATAGGAACGGATTAATAGTTTACATTATTCATTACGGGAAATGGAGCGTCGGTTTTCAAACAATAATTTGAATATTGGAATTATGTTAGGGAACCGAGGTTCACTGTACATGAATAATACTTTTTTAGAAAGTGGCTACGGTCTATAATGAAATGCTTTATTAATCATCATCTGCTGACACACACAATGAAATCGAATTTTCACCCTCAAAGGGCCCTAGCACACGGAGAGGGATCGCCGGAGCCGTTTGCGGGGACGGTGCCTTGCTCAAGGGCACCTCGGCAGTGCTCTGGAGGCAGACTGGCCCCTCTCCAGTCACCAGCCCACACCACATCCCACCAGAGCTGGGACTGGAACCGGGGAAGCAGTGGACTTCTCCGCTTCTCCACTGCTGCCCTAGAGAGCGAGCTGACAGACGTGAAGACGATGGCTCACCCTGAGGTGCTCCTCCTGGAACGGGTGCTCGGTGAACTCTGGGACGGGTACATGTTTGTTCTCCACTTCTCCAAACAACGAAATCACCATGGAGGTCAAGTCATCCAAGGATTCTGCCCATTGAGAGGAGACGAGGAAAAGAGAACTGTGTTAGTAAGCCAGGAGTGACCCCGTGAACACAGACAAATACTCAAAGTACAACCCATGACGCGTCTGAGCAAACACACGAACTCCCTGAGCAGACCCTCGGACAAATGTGAGGAATATCATAACGATACATTTCATGTTGAACGCACTTTATATTTGAAATCAAACCTCAAAGTGCACAAGAGTATAAAAGAAACACAAAAACAAGAGATAAAATCAACAAATAAAATTAACAAGCAAGGGAGGTACAACATTTGTTTTTCTAAACAAGTATACAGAAGAGAAAAGGTGTTAACTGTGGATGATGAGGAATATATATTTTTTTATTTATATACGATAGTATTTTATGGTTTATTCATGCAAATATTTATGTTGAATATTTTGCTATAAACTGAATAATAGGGTAGACATTTTTTTAAATAAGTAGTCCACTTCTTCCAATTCCTTTTTTGAACTATGTGCTTGTTTTGTTATGTATTTTGTTTTTTTATCAGTATTTCTTTCCTTTGTATCTACAAATACTTACATATTTTTATACATGTTCGAAAACAAAATTCATTCAAACTTATTTGACCTACATAACCTCATTTGTCCTGTGTCCTTCCCACGTCTCCAACGGTTGGACACGTTGTCCAGGTTGATGTCCTCGTGTGGGTTCTGCAGAACAGCCTCACAGTAATGACCTCCAGAATGTGGGTTCTGCAGAACAGCCTCACAGTAATGACCTCCAGAACGTGGGTTCTGCAGAACAGCCTCACACTTTAATGACCTCCAGAACGTGGGTTCTGCAGAACAGCCTCACACTTTAATGACCTCCAGAATGTGGGTTCTGCAGAACAGCCTCACAGTAATGACCTCCAGAATGGGGGTTCTGCAGAACAGCCTCACACAGTAATGACCTCCAGAATGTGGGTTCTGCAGAACAGCCTCACAGTAATGACCTCCAGAATGGGGGTTCTGCAGAACAGCCTCACAGTAATGACCTCCAGAATGTGGGTTCTGCAGAACAGCGTCACAGTAATGACCTCCAGAATGTGGGTTCTGCAGAACAGCCTCACAGTAATGACCTCCAGAATGGGGGTTCTGCAGAACAGCCTCACAGTAATGACCTCCAGAATGTGGGTTCTGCAGAACAGCCTCACACTTTAATGACCTCCAGAATGTGGGTTCTGCAGAACAGCCTCACACTTTAATGACCTCCAGAATGTGGGTTCTGCAGAACAGCCTCACACAGTAATGACCTCCAGAATGTGGGTTCTGCAGAACAGCCTCACACTTTAATGACCTCCAGAACGTGGGTTCTGCAGAACAGCCTCACACTTTAATGACCTCCAGAATGTGGGTTCTGCAGAACAGCCTCACAGTAATGACCTCCAGAATGTGGGTTCTGCAGAACAGCCTCACAGTAATGACCTCCAGAATGTGGGTTCTGCAGAACAGCCTCACAGTAATGACCTCCAGAATGTGGGTTCTGCAGAACAGCCTCACACTTTAATGACCTCCAGAATGTGGGTTCTGCAGAACAGCCTCACAGTAATGACCTCCAGAATGTGGGTTCTGCAGAACAGCCTCACAGTAATGACCTCCAGAATGTGGGTTCTGCAGAACAGCCTCACACTTTAATGACCTCCAGAATGTGGGTTCTGCAGAACAGCCTCACACAGTAATGACCTCCAGAATGTGGGTTCTGCAGAACAGCCTCACACTTTAATGACCTCCAGAACGTGGGTTCTGCAGAACAGCCTCACACTTTAATGACCTCCAGAACGTGGGTTCTGCAGAACAGCCTCACAGTAATGACCTCCAGAATTTGGGTTCTGCAGAACAGCCTCACACTTTAATGACCTCCAGAATTTGGGTTCTGCAGAACAGCCTCACACTTTAATGACATCCAGAATGTGGGTTCTGCAGAACAGCCTCACACTTTAATGACCTCCAGAACGTGGGTTCTGCAGAACAGCCTCACACTTTAATGACATCCAGAACGTGGGTTCTGCAGAACAGCCTCACACATTAATGACCTCCAGAATGTGGGTTCTGCAGAACAGCCTCACAGTAATGACCTCCAGAATGTGGGTTTTGCAGAACAGCCTCACAGTAATGACCTCCAGAACGTGGGTTCTGCAGAACAGCCTCACACTTCTCTGCCAGTGCAGCAAAAGGAAAACTTCTCCCCCAGTCTCGCCATTTCTTCTGTTTGCGCTCGAGAGAGAGAGAGAGAGAGAGAAGCACGGAGCAGAGATAGGAGGTATCGAGGAAAAGGGACTTTATTATTCAGTGCAAGTGGAATAAAGCAGCTTCATCTATCCAGCTCGTCTGGCGTGTCCCTTTAGCTTTAGCATTGCTGCACTTTAGCTCCGTTCACCAGCGTGAAGGGAGTTAACCCCGGAGGAGAGGAGCGATCTCCCCGGTGTCACCTAACCACGGTCCCGAGACCAGAACCGGAAAGGGTTTACAACATATTCATCCGACCACTTTCTTTTTTTGCTCCACATAGTTAGTCTGGATTAAAATCACACGACGCACGACCAGGACAGTCCCACGTTGAATACTGGGCGCACTAAATTCCCTGCAGCCAGTGACGGCCAGGAGGGGGCGTGTCATCACGAATTGACACGATGAGTCGGGGGCGCCTGGACCTCCACGGCGGAGGCTCCGCCGAACCCCTGAGACCGGCTCACCGAACCCCGGTTAAGAACCACCGAGCTCAAAAGAACCGCGTCTCCTTTCCACTCTGGCGCGCTGAGATGACGTCACCGCCCGTTCGCCTCGTCATTATTATAAAGCGTCTTCCCTCCACATCGGCCACGCCGCTTCGTTCACTCAAACACCTGTGGACGTCGATTAGCTGCGTAAAGACGCACGTGACTCTCGTCGTTAGCTGCAGCACCGGACACCGGTTACCGGTTACCGGTCACTCACTGGCTCACATTGAAAAGTAGCACAGGATGAACTTTTACGTGTTTCTTTTATTTTACATTCAGGTTGGATTTTGTTTTTGTGCGCTGCGGAGATTTTCGCTGCGCAAAGACCGCATCAGCAGTGCGCAATTGCGCACGCGCGCAGCTTAGAGGGAACGTAGCTCATGACACAAGCAGCAGCTTGGCAACTGAAACTTTTAACTGATCAATTATATTAGCAAGTATTTGCTGTGCAGAGGACGACCCAGGAGAAGAGACATGGACGTAGTGAGGGAGGACATGAGAGTGGCTGGTGTTGGGGAGGACGATGCAAAGGACAGGACTAGAGGACGACCCAGGAGAAGAGACATGGACGTAGTGAGGGAGGACATGAGAGTGGCTGGTGTTGGGGAGGACGATGCAAAGGACAGGACTAGAGGACGACCCAGGAGAAGAGACATGGACGTAGTGAGGGAGGACATGAGAGTGGCTGGTGTTGGGGAGGACGATGCGAAGGACAGGGTGAAGTGGAGACGGTTGGGTTGCTGTGGCGACCCCTCAGGGGACATGAAGAAAGTATTGTAGTAGTAGTAGTAGTGGTAGTCTATGAAATAGTATTCTCACATTTCATAGAATTGCCAGAAAGTAAACTCTGCGAGGCTCCTGACTATAATACTATGTTGAAGGACAGCACCGGCACCAGAAGGGTCAGGGTTCGACATTAAGGGCCGCCCGACTCTTATCCATTTATTGATCAAATTGGTCGTGTATTTCGTGGGGATGCAGCAAACGATCGGCGCCGATTTCTACATATGGAACTGATCTAATCTCCCTCCGCAAAGGTCTGAAAGGCAGCCACCGTCTCCTGCTCTGCCATTGGATCACTGACAGCCCCGCCTACTTGCCGAGCCTATGGCTCCGCCCCCTGCTGCATTGAACGAGAGCGCCTGTTTGGCTTGGCAGGACATGTAGGTGAGAAAAGACGTCACCTGTCTGGTGAAAAAGCAGAAATGACCTGTTAGAATGTCAAAGATCCTAAACTATTAGAATGTTCGACTTTTAGCGACTTTTTGTCCCGTTATTTTATTTGACATTGAAGTCGTCACAAAGCTGCTGCAGTTGGGAATTTTGTCTTTTTGCACTACCAGAAAGGAAAACTAAAGCGTATTGGTGGTTTCGGTCGTTTGGTTAGTTTGTCCTGTAGATAGCTATTTTATTAACAACCTCGAACATGTGTTCAATAAAATAACATCGGAACATTGAAGGTGTTGCTGTCAGTTAATTATTCCATCCAAAAGTCGTTATCGGCCGGTCAGGCTTTTTAAAGATCGGTCATCAGCCAGAAAATTGCAATCGGTGCAGTCCGAGTATTTTGAAGAGAACTTTCTTTAAAATGCCAAAACAACATAAATAAATTATTTGATTTTGGCATAACGGGGGTTCAATGTCAACTGAAGAAAAAAAGAGTCTAAAGGTTTGTATGAATCACAGGAAAATAACTTTCTCATCTTGGTCTGAAAAATATCCAGGCCTTTCTGAATCTTTAGTCTATTAGATACATTGCGGAATTAAAAAAAATATATTTGTGGGCAACCATCTAATGGTTTCGGGCAAGCAGTTTCCACCCGGTGGTTGCCCGACAGGGCAAGTTAACGCCGAACCCTGAGGGGTGTCTGAACAGAGCGGCCTCCAATCCAAGTCACTGGAACACTCACGAGACGTCACCAAGATCACTGGCCCCAAGACCAACACGACGGTGGGTCCGATCCAGGACGGCGAGGAGAAGCACTACAGAGACTACAGAGCCGAGGGGGCGGGGGCATCTCCCGGGGAGGAGCAACAACTCCATAAACAGCTACAATTGTTTTAATTAACCCCTTCCTTTAATATCACCACTATTAGCACATGGAAACACTGACAGGTGAAGTAATAAGGCATGATACTACATTCCTTTGCTGTCTTTTCACACTACAGAACCAGATCAGATGTGTGCTCACATTTGAGGGACGAACTCTTACCTCTGCCGAGGACACAGAGTCCCATGAGGTTGGACGAATAGTTTGTTGAGTGAAACTTCAGGAGCTCCTGAAGAACGTCAACCCCTTCCAGAGATGGCCTGGTCTCCAGAGTCAGTTTGTTACCTTCAACACAGATCATTCATACACAAATAGACATTTTCTTTACTTGGTTACACAATAATAACAATAATCACTGCCCCTTTGGAGACCGTAGTGGAACTGAAGGCAGTTCACGTCGGGTAGAAAGGCTGCAGCAGCACGACCTCGCCATGGTCTTATGAGACACCGCAAATACTCTGAGCACAAAGTGAACTCTAAGAACACGACGGGTTATTGATCGTCCTATGAGCAACCATGTCCAACAACTGCAGGCTGCGTTTAGTACTTAGTCTGGGGGGGGGGGGCACATGTCAGCCCCATTTGAACCTTCACTCTCCTTGACTGGAATTATGCTATTTGGCTCCAGATTGCCATCCGGAGGTTACTTTGATTCTGATCTGGGAACAGTGACAGTAAATTCTCATTGTGCTTTGAGACAGAACCTTTCATGGCAGCTGTGTGAAAGCTGATTTAATCAGTTCCTGTGCACGTTTTTAATGCACACACCATGTCCTTCAGTTTAGATGTCAACAACGTGTGGTAATTCAATCTCACATTAATCATGACCTGTACATTTAACACCCGGCAATCATTCTACCGTAAATATGTGTCTTGATAAACTGAAGATGTGTTTGGGAAATGCCAACGACTAATCCTCCAGCGTTTAAAGTGTTAACAGGCACTGCTTCAGTTGTGTTCAGTGTGTTTTCACTCAAATGGAGCTACAAATATCACCTGTTCCAAATTTACTGAAGGGGTGGTTCGGGTTGCCGGTGGCCTTCTCCAACTGAAACAGCCTCCAGCCGTCATTCATCAGGTTCTTCTCATGCTCCGAGTCCACGGCCTTCAGCTCCCGGTCCTTGCAGCTCTCATCAAACAACGGACACAGGAAGAACTGGGCAAACCTACAAATGCAAAATGTAAATAAAGGAAATGTGGACACTTTTAAGAATCTATTTTCCAATGCAAAATAATGCTCATCTCATTTTCAGAATTGATTCTGTTCTGGGTTTACTGCATGAGGTACTGTGGTACTGCATGATGTACTGTAGTACTGCATGAGGAAGTCTGCAGTGGCAGAGAAGTATCTCAGAGTTGTAGTTCAGGACATGTATGACAGCAGTGAGTGTGCAGCAGGAGTAACAGGGGAGTTTAGTGTAGAGGTGGGATGCACCAGGGATAAGCTCTGAGCCCCTTTTTGTTGCCATGGTGACGGATAGACTAACAGATGAGGTGAGACAGGAAGCTCCTCTGAATATGATGTTTGCAGATGACATTGTGATCTGCAGGTAGAGGAGAATCTAGAGAAGTGATTCTGTTCTGGGTTTAATGAAAATCCTCGATGTGTAGGAAGTAGAGCTGGGCGATGTATCGAATATACTCGATATATTGCGGGTTGTTCCACATGGGATGTATGAAATTATCACGTTGCGTAGTACAAATTGTTGTAACGCATCGGTGCGTGATTCTCTTTGTGTCGCTCCCTCACTCTCTCCTGGCGCACCCAACCAGCACACTCCCCCCGCCCAACCGGAAATCTGTTTTTGTCTGAGAGAGCGAATAAAAGTTCCGGCCCCAGGCGAGTTTACGAGTTACTAAGGCGAGACGGAGGACTTGGCTCCAAAAACACAGCGCTGGTTCTATCATCTGGCAGTGGTTGGGTTCCGTCAGGAAGACGTGGAACAAAGTATCTGCTGAATATGCTGCTAAAGCGTAGCACCAAAGGTAGCAGCACCACCTGAAATGCCATCCGCTAGTGTTGTGCGAGTCATGAACGAATAGTTCAATACTCGAGAATCACATTACTGACTCATGAGTCGCGATTCTTCATCATTCACCGACGCCTCCCTGCTACCGCTAGTTGGCTGCACAGCTGACTGAAGCAGCAATCATTAGAATTGTTGGAACAGCAGCATTTAACGTTATTTTAATGAACTGCCCATTTCCCCCTGATGAACAGTCTATTTCCTCCAGTACTGTAAACTGTGAATCTCTAATTCAACAGAAGGGTCTGCTTCAATCACGATACTCGAGTCATTTTATGCGTCAACGTGTTGAATTTAACATGTATATAGTGATTTAGAGGAGAAATCAGAATATCGAGATATACATCTTGTATCGTGATGAAGCATAAAAATATTGCGGTACTGGTTTTATGGCATATCGTGCAGCCCTAGTTCCTACCATTTCTAGTTCTGGAGTTATCGGGGGTTGAAGAAAGACAGAACTCAAAGTCAGGGTTGCCAGTGAATGTTTGCGTTCAGATAGATGTGAATGGCATTGAAAGAGTTAATATTGTCTGCGTGCCAACATAAATGCCTTAGGTTGCCGATCCCGAGTCGAACCTTACGTCACACACTCAGCCAGATGTGAAAGGAATGACACATCACACCTGACGGGGACTCAGAAGGTCCGGCTGAAGCGCCTTCAGTCTGACTGCAGCATCAGGTGGAGCCGAGCAAAAGGAAAGTCAGGAGTAAACATGAACGCTTACACACCTATCCAGGCCTCCTTGCAGATGTTCATGAGCCACATCAAAGTAAAACCTGGTATGCTCTCCAGTGGTGAAGGCATTGGCGCTGCCTGCGTGCTCGCTGAGGAACTGGGTGTATTCGTTCTCCTTGGGATACTTCTTTGTTCCCAGGAACAGCATGTGCTCACAGAAGTGAGCCAGGCCTGAGATGTTTGCTGGGTCTGACAGAAAACCTGTGAAATTCAAATACAAGTCCACAGAAAACAAGCTGATAAAGCCCTCAACACATGGAAGATCACAGAGGGAACACAATAGAATGTCGTTCATTTCACTGCCCACTCCACTTAGAGGGTTAGGTGTCATAGGGGAAATTTAACGGCTAATATTCATTATTATCGCCTCCTGAAACAGCTTAGTCAGAGAGAGGAGCCAAGGGAAGCCCCGTTTAGATTTGTTTTGCTGTCGAACAGTGTTGACACCACGAACTTCTCTGGAGCAGGTCATTACTGCCTGACTGACAGTACTTTTTGCAGCACGAAAAAGATACCCACAAATATACTCAAACTTGGATTATTTCCATCGTCTACCCGTAAAATTAAAGCTAAGCATTGTTCATATATTCTCCCAAGTGCCTTTAAAGATTATGAGATCAGGCTCCAGGCATGGAGACAGAGCCAAGGCTTCTTGAAAAAACATTGGTGACAAAAGACCTTCACCTATCTGGACATCCAAAGCGGCAGAGGACTTGTCCGTTGTTGGGTCACTGATGAGCATGGCCTTCAGGCCATTGGTCAACTCCAGGGCTCTGTAAGCTCGTTTGTCTTCAGGAGAGCGAATTATGTCACTAACCACCCGTTTCACAGCCGGGTCAGTCATTCTGGGGCGAGGACGGCACCAGCCTGCAGCAGAAGGAATCCGAAGGAGTTAGCCAAGGAGCTAGTCCTACGAAGTTCATGCACTATAGCCAATTATCTTGGGTAAGGAGCAACGTTGGTGCTGTGTGCATATCTAATGGGTAGGTGCTGCAGCAAATGTCCAAGTCATCAAGCTACTTTAGAATGACAGAATTGTTAGAAAGGAGGACATGATGGTGGTTCAAATATATATTGTGCATATACAGTATACATATTTATACATACATATACACTCCCGTTCAAAGGTTTGGGGTCACCCAGGTCTTTTCCAACACTTCTCTAAGCAGCTAAACTGTGTTCAGCTCTGCTAGCATGATTACAGGGTTCATCATCAGCCTTCTGACGCAATGAGCAAACAGATTGTAGCATCAGAACCCTGCAGTGATGCTGCTGGAGATGGGCCTCGATACACCGACGTAGATGTTGCACCAGCAACCAGACATCTGCAGCTAGAACAGTCGTTTACCACGTTAGCAATGTAGAGAGAGTATTTCTGAGTAGTTTAAAGTTATCATTGAAAAAAAACTGTTTTACTTTCAAAAATAAGGACATTTCTAAGTGACCCCAAACTTTTGAATGGCAGTGTAGATTATATATATATATACACATTAAAAAATCTGTAAACACACATTATGTGAATGTTTGATTCATTAACAGGGTTACATAATGGGAAATGAAAGGACATGCATGACATATGGTAATATATAATATTATAATAATATAGTAATGAAATGTTTGGTTTCAAAACCATCAGGACTTCATCTGCATAATGACATGTTAACGATGTCACTCTGCACCGTCCAAACTCTGCGCTGCTCACAGGAACCGCTGGAACTATGTCACACGGCGCGTCAACAGGAAGCAGAGAGACAGGTAAAGTAACGTTGAGAGGAAGCAGAGAGACAGGTAAAGCAACGTTGAGAGGAGGCAGAGACAGGCAAAGTAACGTTGAGAGCAGGCAGAGACAGTTAAAGTAACGTTGAGAGGAGGCAGAGAGACAGGTAAAGTAACGTTGAGAGGAGCCAGAGAGACAGGTAAAGTAACGCTGAGAGGAGGCAGAGAGACAGGTAAAGTAACGTTGAGAGGAGCCAGAGAGACAGGCAAAGTAACGGTGAGAGGAAGCAGAGAGACAGGTAAAGTAACGTTGAGCGGAAGCAGAGAGACAGGTAAAGTAACGTTGAGAGGAGCCAGAGAGACAGGCAAAGTAACGGTGAGAGGAAGCAGAGAGACAGGTAAAGTAACGTTGAGCGGAAGCAGAGAGACAGGTAAAGTAACGTTGAGAGGAAGCAGAGAGACAGGTAAAGTAACATTGAGAGGAGGCAGAGACAGGTAAAGTAACGTTGAGAGGAAGCAGAGAGACAGGTAAAGTAACGTTGAGAGGAAGCAGAGAGACAGGTAAAGTAACGTTGAGAGGAGGCAGAGAGACAGGTAAAGTAACGTTGAGGAGGCAGAGAGACAGGCAAAGTAACGTTGAGAGGAGGCAGAGACAGGCAAAGCAACGTTGAGAGGAGGCAGAGACAGGCAAAGTAACGTTGAGAGGAGGCAGAGACAGTTAAAGTAACGTTGAGAGGAGGCAGAGAGACAGGTAAAGTAACGTTGAGAGGAGGCAGAGAGACAGGCAAAGTAACGTTGAGAGGAAGCAGAGAGACAGGTAAAGTAACGTT
The DNA here is from genome assembly GCF_040956055.1 of Brachionichthys hirsutus. Lineage (NCBI taxonomy): Eukaryota > Metazoa > Chordata > Actinopteri > Lophiiformes > Brachionichthyidae > Brachionichthys > Brachionichthys hirsutus. The sequence continues at coordinate 1,576,653 of NC_090903.1, forward strand.
GAGAGGAAGCAGGGAGACAGGTAAAGTAACGTTGAGAGGAGGCAGAGAGACAGGTAAAATAACGTTGAGAGGAAGCAGAGAGACAGGCAAAGTAACGTTGAGAGGAGCCAGAGAGACAGGCAAAGTAACGTTGAGAGGAAGCAGAGAGACAGGTAAAGTAACGTTGAGAGGAAGCAGACAGGCAAAGTAACGTTGAGAGGAAGCAGAGAGACAGGTAAAGTAACGTTGAGAGGAGGCAGAGAGACAGGTAAAGTAACGTTGAGAGGAAGCAGACAGGCAAAGTAACGTTGAGAGGAAGCAGAGAGACAGGCAAAGTAACGTTGAGAGGAAGCAGAGAGACAGGTAAAGTAACGTTGAGAGGAAGCAGAGAGACAGGTAAAGTAACGTTACTCAGCTGCTCTGGGAAAGTTAGTCAGAACATTTCAGCACCGCATCCTGAGACAATGAGCAGAAACAACCTCTTTTTCTTCAGCGATTTAACACTCCAACCGTTAGCTTGTTAGCATTGTGAACAGCAAGCTAACAGAACAACAATGAACACGCAGGTATTAGTCGAGCCCCAGGCGTTACTGGGGGGGGGGGGGGGGTCTTTCAGAAGCAACCCCGCGTGAGGCTTTTTGTTTGTTGTTGAGCTCAGACTTTATAGGGTGTTTTGTTCATGCTTGGCATCCCATAATTCTCAGGCCAATTATTCCTAGATAATTGATGATGTAATTTCATGAAGGAAACTTGTTCAGCAGGATTAATACTTCTAAAAAGAACACTGTCATTAGTTGTGTGGTGAAAGTTCACGGCTGCGAAGCACCAAAATGCAAAATGTCAAAGTCAAAGACCCATGTTCAGGAAAATGTAGTTACAAATGTGGGTGGCGCAGTGGTTAGTGTTATACAATCATAGTAAGTACGATGTCCTCGCCGACCGGACGGATGTCCTCGCCGACCGGACGGATGTCCTCGCCGACCGGACGGATGCCCTCGCTCTCTGGACGGATGTCCTCGCTGTCTGGACGGATGTCCTCGCTGTCTGGACGGATGTCCTCGCCGACCGGACGGATGTCCTCGCCGACCGGACGGATGCCCTCGCCGTCTGGACAGATGTCCTCGCCGACTGGACAGATGTCTTTGCTGTCTGGACGGATGTCCTCGCTGTCCGGACGGATGTCCTCGCTGTCTGGACGGATGTCCTCGCCGTCTGGACGGATGTCCTCGCGGCCTGGACCCTCTCGTCTCGTCATCATCGCCGGTAGGAGAATCTACCGTTTGTCGCTCTTGTATCAAAACGAGCCACGAATAATAATCTCCTCCGTCTTTTCTGGGATTATCGTGTATTACAGGATTTACAGGATTTATCAGAAGCGTCTGATTTCAGGTCTGAATTTAAAATCTATGAAATGAAGGAACACTTAATACATATGCTTTGTAGATGACTCATGTAATCATTATGGCCGCGTTACGTCATTCAGTAAATTGCAGTAATGCAACAGCAAAATAGTTCTCACCTTTTTAAACTCCAGACACTGTCAGAAACCCCCCAGAGAAGCTTCCAGCGGGCGCCCCCGTCCAACGAGCTCCAGCAACGCTCCACGTCACGTCCACTTCAAAGGTGAGCATAATCAAAGGCGAAGGCAGGAAGCGGACGGCGTCGCTGTTCGCTGGCGGGTCGCATTGATAGTGATCGTTCCTCCAATACATCGATAATCAAGCCAGGAATCACCGCGCCGTGAAAACGACCGGCTGCACAGACCCGCCCGAGCAGGGCGAGCTAACAGAAGCGCCGCGCTACGCTAGCAGAAGCTGCCCCGGGAGTCAGAGCAGCACTTCCGGCGTGCCGACCCGGAGTCAGAGCACTTCCGGCGGGGCGGTCAGAGAGCGACGCAGGAGAGCTAGCAAATTCAGTGTAGCTTAGCTCAGGCCCACAGACCGGCTCTCAGGGCCGGCCGTGCCGGCTAAGAAGCTAACCAAGCGGCTGGTACAGAAATAACTCCACCTTTTCATCAAGACTTACGACATTCGATTGACAACTTGTAGCTAAAATGTTGTTGGAGACCGGAGCCGCTGACTGGAGGTCTGTCGTTAGCCGGGCCGCGAAACGTGGGCTGCGAACTACAAGGACATCCGGCGCATTGTCGACCTCCGGCCGCTAGATGGCGAGTGAGCTCTGTTAGACAATGAAAACAAGAGAAATCAAATTTAAATTTCTGAGGGGGGAATCAATCCCATGCGTCTGAATCGTATTCCACAGCTTTTGTTTGAGATATCGTGTGACAGACGGAGGTCACGGTCTTCATTCCACCGCGTGGACCCGGGTTCAGGCGTATGAGTGTGTGTACCCAGATTAAAACATGGAGTATTTTGTGGCCCCGGGGCTGTGTGTTGATTGGGACTGACTGGGCTACTGATGGAGCTAACTGAGAGAATAATGAATATCATGCCCAACCAATCAGTGTCAGGTGGGCGTGGCGTGGCGTGGCCTGAGTCGGATCCTGACTTGGCTGGACAGAGTTATGCTCTGCCGGGCTAAAAGCAGTGATTCTACTTTGCGCTCTCTCTCTCTCTCCAGCACCGAGTACACGTGGACTCGTACTGGACCGAATGCGTCTCTTCGGTCCTTTAGCTCTGTTTGATTTTAGCCGCGTTGATGCCAAAACTGTGCAGTCGTGTGTTTTGTGTTTGTTCTGCAGCAGAAAGTCCAGTTTCTGTGTTTGTTCTGCAGCGGGCTGTTACGACATCGTTGGGATTCGTGACACTCCCTTTGTCCTCTGGTGTCTCGTATTAGTTGTTCGGTTAGCGCATTAAGCTGAGCAGCGAGGACGAGGACGGGCAGCCCCATGGAGGACTCGTCCAGCAGCACCAAGGTGGTGGCCGTGGTCGGAGGGGGCTTGGTAAGAACAAAGACAACTTTCAATTCCTTTCAACCTTTGCCTCCCTGGTAACTCCTCCTTCTTTGTTTTGCACTGCAGTAAAAGTTGCACTAAGGTTAATGAGTATGTGCTAAGTACAGGGGAGTCTTGTAGAACTCTAGTATTGGTGGGTGATGGTACAAAGCAGCCATGTCTTGTGCACCCTTTAGGTTGGAGCGCTGAATGCCTGCTTCTTTGCCAAAAGAGGGTTTGATGTGGAACTGTTTGAAGCTCGGGAAGGTAGCTACCAATATTTGAATGCAGCTCTCTCAGGTCAACCGGAGGAGGAACATTTACATTTACAGTATTGATGGAACGCTGCCTCTCACTTTGCTCAGATATCCGGAAAGCCAAAATGGTGAAGGGGAGAAGCATCAACCTGGCTTTGTCTCACCGCGCCCGGCAGGCGCTGCAGCATGTTGGGATGGAGGGGAAGGTACCTGGGTGGTAGTTATACACTAAATGATACTGCTACAGCTGTAATACATATACACTAAATGATACTGCTACAGCTGTAATACATATACACTAAATGATACTGCTACAGCTGTAATACATATACACTAAATGATACTGCTACAGCTGTAATACATATACACTAAATGATACTGCTACAGCTGTAATACATATACACTAAATAATACTGCTACAGGTGTAATACATATACACTAAATGATACTGCTACAGCTGTAATACATATACACTAAATGATACTGCTACAGCTGTAATACATATACACTAAATGATACTGCTACAGGTGTAATACATATACACTAAATGATACTGCTACAAGTGTAATACACATACACTAAATGATACTGCTACAACTGTAATACATATACACTAAATGATACTGCTACAGGTGTAATAAATATACACTAAATGATACTGCTACAACTGTAATACATATACACTAAATGATACTGCTACAGGTGTAATAAATATACACTAAATGATACTGCTACAGCTGTAATACATATACACTAAATGATACTGCTACAGGTGTAATACATATACACTAAATTATACTGCTACAGGTGTAATACATATACACTAAATTATACTGCTACAGGTGTAATACATATACACTAAATGATACTGCTACAGCTGTAATACATATACACTAAATGATGCTGCTACAGGTGTAATACATATACACTAAATGATACTGCTACAGCTGTAATACATATACACTAAATGATACTGCTACAGGTGTAATAAATATACACTAAATGATACTGCTACAGGTGTAATACATATACACTAAATGATACTGCTACAGCTGTAATACATATACACTAAATGATACTGCTACAGCTGTAATACATATACACTAAATGATACTGCTACAAGTGTAATACATATACACTAAATGATACTGCTACAACTGTAATACATATACACTAAATGATACTGCTACAGGTGTAATAAATATACACTAAATGATACTGCTACAACTGTAATACATATACACTAAATGATACTGCTACAGGTGTAATAAATATACACTAAATGATACTGCTACAGCTGTAATACATATACACTAAATGATACTGCTACAGGTGTAATACATATACACTAAATTATACTGCTACAGGTGTAATACATATACACTAAATTATACTGCTACAGGTGTAATACATATACACTAAATGATACTGCTACAGCTGTAATACATATACACTAAATGATGCTGCTACAGGTGTAATACATATACACTAAATGATACTGCTACAACTGTAATACATATACACTAAATGATACTGCTACAGCTGTAATACATATACACTAAATGATACTGCTACAGGTGTAATACATATACACTAAATGATACTGCTACAACTGTAATACATATACACTAAATGATGCTGCTACAGGTGTAATACATATACACTAAATGATACTGCTACAGCTGTAATACATATACACTAAATGATACTGCTACAGGTGTAATAAATATACACTAAATGATACTGCTACAGGTGTAATACATATACACTAAATGATACTGCTACAGCTGTAATACATATACACTAAATGATACTGCTACAGCTGTAATACATATACACTAAATGATGCTGCTACAGGTGTAATACATATACACTAAATGATACTGCTACAACTGTAATACATATACACTAAATGATACTGCTACAGCTGTAATACATATACACTAAATGATACTGCTACAGGTGTAATACATATGTAATAAATGATACTGCTACAAGTGTAATACATATGTAATAAATGATACTGCTACAGGTGTAATACATATGTAATAAATGATACTGCTACAGGTGTAATACATATGTAATAAATGATACTGCTACAGCTGTAATACATATACACTAAATGATACTGCTACAGGTGTAATACATATACACTAAATGATACTGCTACAACTGTAATACATATACACTAAATGATACTGCTACAACTGTAATACATATACACTAAATGATGCTGCTACAGGTGTAATACATATACACTAAATGATACTGCTACAGCTGTAATACATATACACTAAATGATACTGCTACAGCTGTAATACATATACACTAAATGATACTGCTACAGCTGTAATACATATACACTAAATAATACTGCTACAGGTGTAATACATATGTAATAAATGATACTGCTACAAGTGTAATACATATGTAATAAATGATACTGCTACAGGTGTAATACATATGTAATAAATGATACTGCTACAGGTGTAATACATATACACTAAATGATACTGCTACATATGTAATAAATGATACTGCTACAGGTGTAATACATATGTAATAAATGATACTGCTACAAGTGTAATACATATGTAATAAATGATACTGCTACAGGTGTAATACATATGTAATAAATGATACTGCTACAGGTGTAATACATATGTAATAAATGATACTGCTACAGGTGTAATACATATACACTAAATGATACTGCTACAGGTGTAATACATATGTAATAAATGATACTGCTACAGGTGTAATACATATGTAATAAATGATACTGCTACAGGTGTAATACATATACACTAAATGATACTGCTACAGGTGTAATACATATGTAATAAATGATACTGCTACAGGTGTAATACATATACACTAAATGATACTGCTACATATGTAATAAATGTTTGATTTCTAGAATGAGCGCTCCGACATGAACCCTTTTTCCTTAGGTTGTTTCAGAGGGAATTCCCATGCATGCCAGAATGATCCATTCTTTGAGTGGGAAGCGCGCCTCCATCCCTTATGGCAAGAAAGGTCAGGTAAGGTGACCAACGCAGCACAACCCTGGGTCCGGCAGGGACCGGGGTGTGTAGGGACCAGCAACGGGCGGGGCTGCAGTCTGAGCCACGCTGTCCTCCTCCTCAGTACATCCTGTCAGTGGATCGGGCCAATCTGAACAAGCAGCTGCTGACAGGTAAGGACGTTAGCGGCCTCTCTGGTCACACAGGTAAACAGCATGAGAGCAGCTGAGCTGTTCTGTGTAGCACGTAGCTAGTCTCTGTCCTAAATGAGTCCTCTCCTGAGAGCAGAGTCACACTGAAGTACTGCTGTCAGAGTGTCTCCTTTGATGTGCCACTCCACAGCAGCAGAGACGTACCCGAACACGACGATGACCTTCGACCGGAAGCTGCTGGACTGGAGCCCTGAAACAGGCCGCATGACCTTCGCCAGGTAGACTGACCCGAGGTCCAGTCTACGCTCCCCTGCCGCCGCGGACATGCTAGCCAGCTGAGCTGTATTTTATGTTTCACCTCATCCACTGGGGGTTGCAGCTCTTGCGGTCCTGCCCCCAGAGTGAACGTTTCACTACTGCACTAATAGTGCACTGATCAGCGATGCCATGTTGCCCCAGGTCGGATGGCGGCGAGGAGCACAGCAGGGCGGACCTGATTGTTGGTTGCGATGGAGCTTTCTCCGCCGTTCGGAAGCAGTTCCTGCGTCGCAGCCGCTTCACCTACAGCCAGACCTACATCCCCCACGGCTACGTGGAGCTCTCCATGCCAGCCGTCAGAGGCGAGGTGGGCCGTCTCCTCGCTGCCCTCCTGCTGGTGGCGCTGCCGGCAGGCTGCTGCTGCTGTTACACGCTTGTGTGTTTCTACTGTCCACAGTTTGCAATGGAGCCGAACTTCCTCCATATCTGGCCGCGTAACACATTCATGATGATTGCCCTGCCCAACATGGTGAGTGTGTGTGTGTGTGTGTGTGTGTGTGTGGATTCTGGAAGGGACTCTTTTTGGATTACTTAGTCCTGCTTACGTTGCCACGCCCAGCCCCCCTCGGTCCCGCTACCTCCTAGCGACTGAAGGTTGCCACGCCCAGCCCCGCTGCCTCCTAGCGACTGAACGTTGCTCCGCCCGGCCCCGCTGCCTCCTAGCGACTGAACGTTGCCACGCCCAGCCCCGCTGCCTCCTAGCGACTGAACGTTGCTCCGCCCGGCCCCGCTGCCTCCTAGCGACTGAACGTTGCTCCGCCCGGCCCCGCTGCCTCCTAGCGACTGAACGTTGCCACGCCCAGCCCCGCTGCCTCCTAGCGACTGAACGTTGCCCCGCCCAGCCCCGCTGCCTCCTGGCGACTGAACGTTGCCCCGCCCAGCCCCGCTGCCTCCTAGCGACTGAACGTTGCCCCGCCCAGCCCCGCTACCTCCTAGCGACTGAACGTTGCCCCGCCCAGCCCCGCTGCCTCCTGGCGACTGAACGTTGCCCCGCCCAGCCCCGCTGCCTCCTAGCGGCTGAACGTTGCTCCGCCCAGCCCCGCTACCTCCTAGCGACTGAACGTTGCTCCGCCCAGCCCCGCTACCTCCTAGCGACTGAACGTTGCTCCGCTCAGCCCCGCTACCTCCTAGCGACTGAACGTTGCTCCGCCCAGCCCCGCTACCTCCTAGCGACTGAACGTTGCCCCGCCCAGCCCCGCTGCCTCCTAGCGACTGAACGTTGCCCCGCCCAGCCCCGCTGCCTCCTGGCGACTGAACGTTGCCCCGCCCAGCCCCGCTGCCTCCTAGCGACTGAACGTTGCCCCGCCCAGCCCCGCTACCTCCTAGCGACTGAACGTTGCCCCGCCCAGCCCCGCTGCCTCCTGGCGACTGAACGTTGCCCCGCCCAGCCCCGCTCGGCCCCGTTGGTAACAAGGCCCTGCAGAGCGGTCCTCTGGGCTGATGTGGTGTTTGTGGTCGTGCCGGCTGACCTGGGCTGACTGGGTTGACCTGGGCTGACCTGGGTCGCTGCGCTTTCACTGGGTGTCGTTGGATCGTTGCATTTGCATTGAACAGATATCGTAGAACATCAGCGCTGACCCTGTGGCTTGTTTCCCGCCCCAGGACAAGACGTTCACCTGCACCCTATTCATGCCTTTTGAGGAATTTGACAAGATCACCACAGAAGATGACGCCATGCAGTTTTTCCAGAAGTACTTCTCAGATGCTGTCCCTCTCATCGGAGCGTTAGTGACTTCCTTTGTCTTCTCTGTCCCTGACGCGATGAGGCCCGCCTGGCCTGTGAGGCTTGAGACTGTAGACTTGCTTTTTGCGGTGCGTGTTTCCTCCAGCTTTCTGGCATCGGATGTGACTCGGTTTTACAGTGAACAAAAGCAGTTCATTATTTTAAAGAGCTGTAATCATGTTGTTTCCACCTGTGCCTGACAGCGACGCTCTCAGGAGGGACTTCTTCCTCCTGCCCGGGCAGCCCATGGTGTCCGTCAAGTGCAGCCAGTACCACATGGGTGACAAGTGTGTGATGATGGGTGATGCAGCCCATGCTGTGGTGCCGTTCTACGGCCAGGGCATGAACGCAGTGAGTTGGACTAGACAGGGGGAGCCGAGGCTGCGCAGCGCCAAGGGGAGGGGGACTCATTCCTCCTGCTGTTTCACAGGGCTTTGAGGACTGCATTGTGTTTGATGAACTAATGGAGCAGCTCCATGAGGATTTCAGTAAGTGCCTTTCGATGAACAACCCCCCCCCCCCCCCCCCAGGGGAGCACAAAGTCAATTCACAAGAGGCATCTTGTCCCCGCAGGTGCCGTCCTGCCGGAGTACACCGCGGTGAGAGTCCCAGATGGCCACGCAATCGCAGACCTGGCGATGTACAACTATGTGGAGGTAATGACTGCTAACGGTTTGGCGATGCTCCTCAGTCTGATAGGAACGTGTGTCCTCATGAGTGTAACCGGACGGAGACGCTGGCGTGCTGCGTTCACAACCCGCGTGTTGTCAGAGAGATCGGTGCCACCAGATCTTGGGTGAGGGTAATACGGGCAATCCAGAACGACACGGCAATCGTGTAAAACATGACGCAGACACAATTAACTCATTGAGTGCCAGACATTTCCAGCTCAGCTATATGCTGTGTGCCCCAGTTTTGTGCACATTTTTCCTGATTTTCCAAGCCCCACAGAATATTATATCCTATTACAATGCACACGGCGAAGGTACCAAATGAAAGACGTAGGTCTCTTCTTTCATCAGGAAGAAAGGGTGTGTGCCTACCATGTTTCATTCCGGAGTTATTGATTTCAATGTCAGGGTTGGCAGAGAATGTTAGGGTCATAAAAAACGTCTTTAGACGTGAATGGCACTCAAAGAGTTAAAAGTGAGGACAGAAAGTATTTTAAAAAGGTCATAGTTTACCTCATAGTCAACGGCCGAGTAGCTCCATGCCTCTGCTTTGGATGAGTCCGTAAATGATCCTTTTTGTTCAGCCTTTTGACTCTTCACTGCCTACTGGTGGATGTAAAAGCGTAAAAGGTACACTGAAGTACAGGAATACCTTGACAGCGTAAAAGGTACATGGAGGTACAGGAATACCTTGAGAGCGCAAAAGGTACATGAAAGTACAGGAATACCTTGACATACGAGTAGAATCCGTTCCTGGACCGAGCTCGTAACTCAAATCAATGTTTCCCATATAAAATAAGTGAAAACAATTGAATCAACGGAAAGAACGTTTTTAATTGTTACATAGATACACAATGATATAATAAATGAGTATTACTGTAATATACAATGTGGTTTTATGATGAGTTTTACCTTCGAGACAGAGGATAGCGCTAACAGCTGTGCGTGTGGTGGAGGGGGGGGGGCTGGGCTGTACGTAATACTTTAAGCAGTAATTGTACCTTACAGGTACTCGTACATAAACTTAGACATAGTAGTTCTGCCTCTGGAAGGCTTCGTGTTCTTGATAGCATCCTTCTCTTTGAGGATTGTACACGTCGATGTACTCTGCTTGTACTGGCGTGTCCCATTACTTACGGACACCACGGTCACGTTGACGGATCGTTTCATGCTTCATCTCCATCGTCATCATCGTCTATTCTCCTCACCACTCGCTTTCTTTGGACCCTTCGCTGATCAGGAATACTCACAGGTACAGCCAGAACCACTGAAGGAGCAAGGCTGTCTCGACCGTCTAGCGCCACCATCTGGAAGTTGCTCGTATCTCAAAGCTAAATATTGCGTGCAGGTTTGCTCTTATCTCGAAGCACTCGTATGTCGAGGTATTCCTGTCTGTTGTTACTCTCAGTACTCTGTCACACACTCTGTGGCCTGGGTGAGCTTTCACCCCGTGGCGTGGCTGGGAAGCGTCCCGGGACAGACGTCGACCTCGGTGCTTTTGTGTTGCAGATGAGGGCTCATGTCAACTCCAGATGGTTTCTCTTCAGGAAACGGCTCGATAACTTCCTGCACTTCCTCATGCCAACGACGGTGATTCCACTTTACACGATGGTAGGCTCCGCCTCTGCCGCACCGCTTCATCAACCGCGCCTGCTTCACGTCTTCCTTCACTGTGTCCAGGTCACGTTCACCAGGACACGGTACCACCGGGCTGTGGAGCGCTGGCGCTGGCAAAACAAAGTAAGCCTCCTTTACAAACGCAAAGAGGGGTCAGCTGGAGAGGACATCCGGGTCTTTCTGGATGGACTGGTTGTACCGGGACATCCGGGTCCATTTCTGGATGGACTGATTGTACTGGGACATCCGGGTCCATTTCTGGATGGACTGGTTGTACCGGGACATCCGGGTCCATTTCTGGATGGACTGATTGTACTGGGACATTTGGGTCTGTTTCTGGATGGACTGGTTGTACCGGGACATCCGGGTCTGTTTCTGGATGGACTGGCTGTACTGGGACATCCGGGTCTGTTTCTGGATGGACTGGCTGTACTGGGACATCCGGGTCCGTTTCTGGATGGACTGGTTGTACCGGGACATCCGGGTCCATTTCTGGATGGACTGATTGTACTGGGACATTCGGGTCTGTTTCTGGATGGACTGGTTGTACTGGGACATCCGGGTCCATTTCTGGATGGACTGATTGTACCGGGACATTCGGGTCTGTTTCTGGATGGACTAGCTGTACTGGGACATCCGGGTCCGTTTCTGGATGGACTGATTGTACCGGGCCATTCGGGTCTGTTTCTGGATGGACTGGCTGTACTGGGACATCCGGGTCAGTTTCTGGATGGACTGGCTGTACTGGGACATCCGGGTCCGTTTCTGGATGGACTGGCTGTACTGGGACATCCGGGTCAGTTTCTGGATGGACTGGCTGTACTGGGACATCCGGGTCCATTTCTGGATGGACTGATTGTACTGGGACATTCGGGTCTGTTTCTGGATGGACTGGTTGTACCGGGACATGCGGGTCTGTTTCTGGATGGACTGGCTGTACTGGGACATCCGGGTCCATTTCTGGATGGACTGGTTGTACTGGGACATCCGGGTCCATTTCTGGATGGACTGATTGTACCGGGACATTCGGGTCTGTTTCTGGATGGACTAGCTGTACTGGGACATCCGGGTCCGTTTCTGGATGGACTGATTGTACCGGGCCATTCGGGTCTGTTTCTGGATGGACTGGTTGTACCGGGACATGCGGGTCTGTTTCTGGATGGACTGGCTGTACTGGGACATCCGGGTCCATTTCTGGATGGACTGGTTGTACTGGGACATCCGGGTCCATTTCTGGATGGACTGATTGTACCGGGACATTCGGGTCTGTTTCTGGATGGACTAGCTGTACTGGGACATCCGGGTCCGTTTCTGGATGGACTGATTGTACCGGGCCATTCGGGTCTGTTTCTGGATGGACTGGCTGTACTGGGACATCCGGGTCAGTTTCTGGATGGACTGGCTGTACTGGGACATCCGGGTCCGTTTCTGGATGGACTGATTGTACCGGGACATCCGGGTCAGTTTCTGGATGGACTGGCTGTACTGGGACATCCGGGTCCGTTTCTGGATGGACTGATTGTACCGGGACATTCGGGTCTGTTTCTGGATGGACTGGCTGTACTGGGACATCCGGGTCAGTTTCTGGATGGACTGGTTGTACTGGGACATCCGGGTCTGTTTCTGGATGGACTGGCTGTACTGGGACATTCGGGTCCGTTTCTGGATGGACTGGTTGTCCTGGGACATCCGGGTCTGTTTCTGGATGGACTGGTTATCCTGGTTGTACTGGGACATCCGGGTCCATTTCTGGATGGACTGGTTGTACTGGGACATCCAGGTCTGTTTCTGGATGGACTGATTGTCCTGGGGTTTGGACTATAATGAGGTATTGACTATACTGCTCTATGTACTGTAGGAAAAAGCCCAAGGCATTAAACATTACATTTACCTGTACAGTTCTATTATGATCTGGTGCTATAGAAAAATGAAATGAAAAGAAAACTGAATCTGAAATTCCTCATCAGTTCTAATCAATATAGTGCGTGATTCATCTCATCAAGAAATTCCAAAGGGAGACATGTCAGATGTGTCCCAGAAACCGTGGAGCCCTTTTGTTAACAGTGACGTCCTATAACTCATGGCAGGGTGTCTGCCGCCCCTCTAAATGGACCTAACGGACAGCCTGAGGTGAACGTCTTGTGCTGGTTTTCACAGGTGATAAACTGTGTCCTGCTGGTCAGTGCTGCAGGAGCTGCTTTGGGAGCGTTCTCCTTCCTCCTTAGAAACCCTCCCGGTACCAGCTGGCTCGGACTCCCCACTGAGAACGTGTGGAACAGGCTTATGGCAATCAGGAAGCCATGAGCACATCTCCGATCAATGGACCAGTGAAAAGAAGGGAGCCTCCAAAGCAGGGTCAGAACTTCAATGAGTGTGCTTTGATCCACTAAATAAAGTCCTGTGAAAACTGTGATAACTTACGAATGTTATTGAACAACCTCTCGATGGTGACCGGCCTCATTATTAGCATCATAAAGGGCACTGTTCTGTTTAAACACTTCTTTCAAGTCGTGTTTTGAAGTCATCAATAACTTCATCAGGCTTTTGCTTCATTTCCCTCGCTGAAGGGGAGGCGAGGGTATTGCGATTGGGTGCGTTTGTTTGTCTGTTTGTCTGTTTGTCTGTCTGTCCGAGCGCATAACTCAAAAACTAGTAACCCAATCGACTTGAAATTTTTACACAAGCAAGGTTCTGTCCGTGGCTCGGTCCTCCCCGAGAATGGCGTTGATCCGGATCTGGATCCAGATTCTAGAATTATTTTTACATCTGGAATTGTGCCTGTGCTGTAAACTGTCACTTTAAGAGGGAGGGACACGAATGGCATGATGGGAAAAAGAGTCCAGAAGGAGTCTTGTAGTACGTTCCGGAGCAGCAAGCTAGAGCAGGTTTGGCCCCTCTGATCCGGAAGCCCTGTTTACTGTCTCACAAGATCGAATAGTCTTTTGGAGGCGGGGTCTGCAATCTCTGATTGTCTTTCTAGTTGGTTATTTGTCTAAACACCTCTCTAGGTTTGACTTTGGTTACTTGGGCGGACAACAACGGTGGGGCGATACTTTTTTATTTATGTCCCTCCCGAGTGGAGGTGCAGATGGGTAAATCCCTCTTTTCTAATTTTGGTTTCGATCTTTTGTTTACTATTTTGTTTCAAAGGTTATTTATTCTTCAGCGTTTATTTATTCTATCTTAAATACACTTCTTGCTATATAGAACTCAACACGTGACTTAACTCAGAGAGAATCCCCCCAATGGGGAGAAGTGCAACTCCCGAGATGCAATCTTCTAGAGCAAACCTTTGTTTGCTCCGGCTTCTCGCTCGGCGTCCTAACACAGAGTTGCATATAGTTTTATTCCCCCCAGGCTGGTCACCACTAACCTTCATGAATGAGTTCAGAGTCTTCCCCAGTGACGGTCTTGCGTTGACACCGTGAGGTTCCAGACCGTCCAGCCGTGCAGCGATCCCACGAGGTCTCAGGCTGTTTTACTGTTACAACTTTGACTCATTCCGTTCATCCACATAAAACATTTATTCGCAGACACGTGCACACAGTTTTAAGTCTAGACTTTAACACCAACAATCAGATCTGTACTTTATTGTCATATTAGTATTACCCTTTTATTATTAGTAGGCCTTTACTGGTTTAGAAACGTCTGCTCACCGTTTCTGCGCGATAGGACTCCTGTTGATCCCTATCTGCTAGTTTAGAAACGTCACCGTTTCTGCGTGATGGAAAACTCCTCATCCGCTTGTTTCGGCCTCCAAGTGACTTTGGAGCCTGCGGCTAGGGCTGATGTCGACCGCTACCAGCCTTCTCGAGGAAAAAAGGTGTTTCTTGCCTTTGGGCTGGTCTGTTCTGGTTCGAATCCCGTCAGCCTGTGTCCGGGGACGGGCTCGGGAGGATCGGCCCAGTTGAAAAAAGTGTCTTGTTTCTGGCGTCAGCCCACCGGCACACTGGTGTATTGGCTCTGGCTTGAAGGACCAACTAATGTCAGGTTTGTGACACTGTAAAAGAGATAAAATCACAACCAAGCCTCAAAGATTCAACACCACTACCATTTACTTTACTTGTGGTAAGAAACGAGACTAGTATTCTTTCTTTCAGCAAGGGAGTATGGAGCTGCTCTCTAGCTGTGCCATCGACTCTCCTAGCAAGGGAGAGTGGCTGCTGCTAGCTGCGTCCTCGATTCTCAGAGAAACAGCTCCCCCTGCTGGTTTTATTAGCAGATAAGAATGTGTACATGCGTGAATCACCCAGACCCAGTGAATCACCAAATCCTTCGGTGAAACCAAGAAGAAAGGAGGAGTAAAGAGGAAGAAGCAGAAAAATTGAATAATCCCTTGTAATTTAGAAGGAAATGGGTGCTAATAAATTTGTCATAACAACAATCCACCAATCACAACTTCTTTTTCACATTTCAAAGCTGTTGGGAGAGTTCAAAGCATTTGTGGTGTTAAATAGTGATCAAAGTAAAAAGTTTTGATGGTGCTCGTTCAAGGGTATATTTACAACACCGCTGAGCACAGAGAGCTGTTGCTTTTGGTTTGGGATCCTTCTTTATCAGCAAGTAAAATGAGCCCCAACATACCATGCGAAGACAAGGAATGGCTGCAGCCAATAGACGAACAGCATTTTGTCAATGTTCAAGAAGGTGAGACATTTTTATTCTGAAATTAAAAGGCCTTCTGTTCATTTCTCATTACGTCTGTAAAATCAACACTAACTAGTTCTCCATTTATCGACTTTTTTCCCCCAAAGCATCTCGTCTTTCCTTTAAATTATCTTGAAAAAGCAATTTAGAATTTTTTGTGATTTTTATTCCTAAATATTTAACAGTGTTTGACATTTTCAATTGAGTGGAATCTATAAAAACAGGATCCACATCAGCTCCAAATGCTACGAGTTCACTCTTCTGCCAGTTTATAGTATATCCGGATACAGCCCCGAAAGAGTTGACTACTTTCCAGTAAATGTGGGACAGACTGCTCAGGGTCACACACAAAAATTGCAACGCATAGAGTGATATCTTATGGTGTATTCCAATAGAGATAGGTCTGATTGAATTGTTTTTCTGCTACGCTAATCGCTAATGGCTCCAGGGCAAGTGCAAATAACAACGGCGTTAGGGTACATCCTTGGCGAGTGCCTCTTTCGAGAGGAAATGGCAACGACTTCTCTTGATTAGCGACCACTGAAGCAGTAGGATATGTCGGTTTTGTGTTTGAACACTAGCCTCCCATTTTATCTTTACAATGACATTTCTCTCAATACTGTGAGAAGTATTAAGTAAATAACGGGTATCATTCAAGTTACACACGAAGGTCGCATCCAATAATATCCACCAAAATACAGGGGCAGAGGAACTATATAGAAGATGACTTTTGTGTCAGTTGCTTAGTGATATGCACATTATATGCACATTTTCACGATGCGCATTCATATTGATGCTTAGTTAATCCTAAATATTTCCTATTTTTTTGTTAATAAATACATCTGCTTTTTTTTTTGTCCCTCCAGGCATGCTCCCTATGCTTCCTGTTCAAGACCCTCCACAATTAGACGAGCTTTTCTACATTGATGAGGGAAGTTATGATGCAGACATAGAAGTTTTTAACAATCCTTTTGAAAGCACAGAGGAAGGATTTGAATCCATGATCAATGAAGAAGAGGCTGAAGATGATAACCTCTTCCCTCCGGATCTTCTTGAAGTCTTCCCGCAGGAACTTCTTGATCTCTTCCCTAACGAGTCACAAGCTTTCACATTCCTTTACAATACTGATGGCTTTCTTGACCAGCTTGTTGCTGCTGTTTCTGGCGACTCCCCTCAGGAGCCCAAAGCTGTTGGACTCCTGGAAGATCTTCCTCAGAAAAGAGGCACGAAGCGCAGCAGGGAAGACGAAACTGAAGACGAACGTCAGCCGAGGCAGAAGAGAGTGTGTGAGGACAGCCCTGAAGAGAACAAACCCTCAACAAGTGGTCTTGCAAATTCAGCTTCCAATCTGGCACCCCTAAATATCAACTTCGGACCCTCAATTGTTGAGCAGCAGCCTCACCATGACAAGTTTGCTGCTGATGGTCCAGATAAATCCCCTCAGGATCCCCAAGCTGTTACACTCCTGGAAGATCTTCCTCAGAAAAGAGGCACAAAGCGCAGCAGGGAAGACGAAACCGAAGACGAATGTGAGCCGAGGCAGAAGAGAGTGTGTGAGGACAGCCCTGAATCCATGGTCGATGAAGAAGACGCTGAAGATGATAACCTCTTCCCTCCGGATCTTCTTGAAGTCTTCCCGCAGGAACTTCTTGATCTCTTCCCTAACGAGTCACAAGCTTTCGCATTCCTTTACAATACTGATGGCTTTCTTGACCAGCTTGTTGCTGCTGTTTCTGGCGACTCCCCTCAGGAGCCCAAAGCTGTCGGACTCTTGGAAGATCTTCCTCAGAAAAGAGGCACGAAGCGCAGCAGGGAAGACGAAACTGAAGACGAACGTCAGCCGAGGCAGAAGAGAGTGTGTGAGGACGGCCCTGAAGAGAACAAACCCTCAACAAGTGGTCTTGCAAATTCAGCTTCCAATCTGGCACCCCTAAATATCAACTTCGGACCCTCAATTGTTGAGCAGCAGCCTCACCATGACAAGTTTGCTGCTGATGGTCCAGATGAATCCCCTCAAGATCCCCAAGCTGTTACACTCCTGGAAGATCTTCCTCAGAAAAGAGGCACGAAGCGCAGCAGGGAAGACGAAACTGAAGACGAATGTGAGCCGAGGCAGAAGAGAGTGTGTGAGGACAGCCCTGAAGAGAACAAACCCTCAACAAGTGGTCTTGCAAATTCAGCTTCCAATCTGACACCCCCAACTATCAACTTTGCACCTTCAATTGTTGTTGACCTTCCATGCCCACTTCTTGGCATCCCACCCTTGATTTTGAACATCCCTCTCCCAACCTTTGGCCAGCATCTGTCTGACGACTCAGATTAGGACCAACTCCTTGCTTGCTGCGTATTAAAACAGCAGTGCAAACTCTACAATGCTGCTGTATAAAGAAAAGAAAAACAGAAACAAAGAAACAAAGACAAGCGTTGAAGATGTCCTCCTAACGTAAAGCGTGTCACCTATCGATGAGAAAAGGTGCACCAAATCTTTTTACTCACATGAAAGGATGCCGTCAGACAGCCTTTTGATTTCTTTAAATATCAGGACAAATTGTGGGCCAAACTGGACCGAGGCTCCTTCTGGATTGTGGTCTCAAAGAGTACGGTCTAGCACTGAGGGCTGTGAAACTCCTTCTCCCATTCACAACCACATACCTGTGTGAATCAGGATTCTCCATTGTGGCCACAACCAAGACCAAAGATCTCCGAGCATCACTGGAGGCTACCCTTAGAGGGAGCCTAGATCTGATCACGTCTGGGAGGCAGGCCCAAGTGTCTCATTAAGAGGTCAACATAAAATGGGAGTTGTAACATGTAAAAAAGAAAAGGGCTGTTGTGACTGTTAATGTTCATTGGCCACATTACTTGTGCTTACCTGTGAGGAGATCTGGGGGGCGAGTCCGGCTGGGGGGGTCTGCCCTGGTAGAGGGAACTGGGACTCGATATGGAACTGGTGGTCCCGGCCGGAGCGGAGGCTTGAGGGCCGGCTGAACGGAGCCCGGTGGAAGGAGCTCCTGGTGGGGCTGGTGGAGTGGGGAGGAGGCTCCCCCTGCAGGACTGGAGGACTCATTACGAACAGCTGGAAGCGTTGGTAGGATGGGGGCCCTCTGGAAGTTCAAATAAATAATAACGGAAACAAAAGGTTACCTTCCTGCCGCCCCGCCCTGCTCGGCCTGGACCTGCATTGCGAACACACTCGGGTCCTACACACACACACACACACACAGTCGTTCATGATAAAGTGAAGGAGGGTAAAGGTCAAACAGAATAATTTTGACGTGGGGGGGGCTCTCTGCTGTTTGTTGTTGGTGAACTGAGTCGCCATCACGTTTGTCGTCAGTCAGCGTTCAGGCTGCACACGCCAGCGGAAAGTTCCCGTGTCCTGAGCGCCGCTCGCTTCTCCTGTTGCATCATGGGAGAGTGACCGTAGAGATGCAGCGTCAGCAAAATGCAGCCAAGCATGAGGGGCCGTCCGGCCACCTCGACGCCGATGGAGCGGTTGATCTTTGAACGATAGTAACTATGAACGATAGTAACTATGAACGATAGCAACTATGAACTATAGTAACTATGAACGATAGTAACTATGAACGATAGTAACTATGAACGATAGCAACTATGAACGATAGTAACTATGAACGATAGTAACTATGAACGATAGTAACTATGAACTATAGTAACTATGAACGATAGTAACTATGAACTATAGTAACTATGAACGATAGTAATTATGTATGATAGTAACTATGAATGATAGTAACTATGAACTATAGTAACTATGAACGATAGTAACTATGAACTATAGTAACTATGAACGATAGTAACTATGAACTATAGTAACTATGAACTATAGTAACTATGAACGATAGTAACTATGAACTACAGTAACTATGAACGATAGTAACTATGAACGATAGTAACTATGAACTATAGTAACTATGAACTATAGTAACTATGAACGATAGGAACTATGAACTATAGTAACTATGAACTATAGTAACTATGAACGATAGTAACGATGAACGATAGTAATTATGTACGATAGTAACTATGAACGATAGTAACTATGAACGATAGTAACTATGAACGATAGTAACTATGAACTATAGTAACTATGAACTATAGTAACTATGAACAATAGCAACTATGAACTATAGTAACTATGAACGATAGTAACTATGAACTATAGTAACTATAAACGATAGTAACTATGAACTATAGTAACTATAGTAACTATGAACGATAGTAACTATGAACTATAGTAACTATGAACGATAGTAACTATGAACGATAGTAACTATGAACTATAGTAACTATGAACTATAGTAACTATGAACGATAGTAACTATGAACTATAGTAACTATGAACTATAGTAACTATGAACGATAGTAACTATGAACGATAGTAATTATGTACGATAGTAACTATGAACGATAGTAACTATGAACGATAGTAACTATGAACTATAGTAACTATGAACGATAGTAACTATGAACGAAAGCAACTATGAACGATAGTAACTATGAACGATAGTAACTATGAACGATAGTAACTATGAACGATAGTAACTATGAACTATAGTAACTATGAACGATAGTAACTATGAACTATAGTAACTATGAACGATAGTAATTATGTATGATAGTAACTATGAATGATAGTAACTATGAACTATAGTAACTATGAACGATAGTAACTATGAACTATAGTAACTATGAACTATAGTAACTATGAACGATATTAACTATGAACTATAGTAACTATGAACTATAGTAACTATGAACTATAGTAACTATGAACGATAGTAACTATGAACGATAGTAATTATGTACGATAGTAACTATGAACGATAGTAACTATGAACGATAGTAACTATGAACGATAGTAACAATGAACAATAGTAACTATGAACTATAGTAACTATGAACTATAGTAACTATGAACGATAGTAACTTTGAACAATAGTAACTTTGAACAATAGTAACTATGAACGATAGTAACTTTGAATAATAGTAACTTTGAACGATAGTAACTATGAACGATAGTAGCTAGGCTAACACAAAGCTAGAGCAGCATATCACTAATCTAATAGAAGAGAACAAATCTAATCCGAGGTTTCTCTCTGACACCGTAGCTAGGCTAACACAAAGCGCTAGCTCTGTTGACCCTTCTGTTCCGACAGGTCTGAAGATTTCATAAACTTCTTCAGTACCAAAATCAAATCTATTAGGGACGTCATTCATCAGCGTCTGCCTTCGTGTGGCATTGACCCCTCCCTGAGGCATGGAAGTGGAGATACGACTGTTACTCTTGATAGTTACTTGGATAGCTTCACCCCCATTAACTTGCAGCAACTAAGTGTGGCTGTTGCCTCATCTAAACTGTGCACTTGTCTCTTAGACCCGGTCCCAACTAAGCTACTTAAAGAAGTCTTCCCCTCAATTAGTATTGCTTTGCTAAATATAATTAATCTATCTTTACTCACAGGCTATGTACCCAAGTCTTTTAAAACAGCAGTCATTAAACCGCTTCTCAAAAAACCAACATTGGATCCTGATGTCTCGGCTAACTATCGGCCAATTTCAAACCTTCCATTCCTGTCAAAGCTTCTAGAGAAAGCAGCTTCCAGTCAGCTGTGTGAATTCTTACAAGACAATAAGTTATTTGAGGTTTTCCAGTCGTGTTTCAGAACTCATCATAGCACAGAGACAGCATTAGTTAAAGTCACCAATGATCTTTAATAGCGTCTGATAATGGACTTGTCTCCGTGCTTATTTTATTAGATCTCAGTGCAGCCTTTGACACAATAGATCATCAGATTCTGTTACAGAGGCTGGAACAATCAATCTGTTGGTGTTAGAGGATCTGCATTGAACTGGTTTAGATCATATTTATCTGATAGATTTCAGTTTGTACATGTTCATGATAAATCTTCTCCGTACACTGAAGTTAAATATGGAGTTCCACAGGGTTCAGTGCTTGGACATATTCTGTTCACGCTGTATATGCTTCCCTCAGGTCCTTCTGTCCGTGGTGCTGCAGAACCTGGACCTGTGTCCCTCAGCACTGATGCCCATATCGCTAGCATTAGCATTTCCAGTCTTATACATCTTGTTTTTGTCTGCTCCTGCTCCTCTTGCTATCGCTTCCCTATCCCATCTCCTTGTTTTTGACTCGCCTCCAACCTGCCATTCTCTCTCTCTCTCTCTCTCTCTCACTCTCTCTCTCAACCCAGCCGGTCAGACAGATGGCCGTCCACCATGAGCCTAGGTTCTGTCCAAGGTTTCTGCCTGTTAAAGGGAAGTTTTTCCTTGCCTCCGTCTTCAAAGTTCTTGCTCTTGTGGGTCAAGTTGGGTTCTGTGTTTCCCTGCAGGTCTTTCCCTGCTAATCCTGTAAAGTGCCTTGAGATGACTTCCTGTGGTGATCAGGCGCTATATAAATAATAAAACTGAATTGAATTGAATTGAATTTTTTTGCAAGCATTCTGAAGTCCTTTTGTCATCCAGAGCCTGTCGATATATTTACTTTCTCATTGTTTCAAAGGACAATTTTCATCATTTATAGTGAAATATTGTCAGGCATGTTTCATATGGTTTGTTGGTATTAGTCTCTTTCAGCACTTGTTTCCAATTTTGTAGTAATGCATTTATGAATTTGACAATAGCTTCTTCTGTTCTTACCCTTATAAATCTACTCAGATTAACATCCTTATACTTAACACAATCACAATGAAACATTACAAAACGCCACTGCCACCTACTGTAGTGGAAGTGCAATTACACTTGAATCTTGTACACCAGCAAAAGAAAAGCATGCTCCTTGGATGGTTATACGCGCCCCCTTGGGGGGTCGCGCCCCACTATTTGAGAACCCCTGCTTTAATTCCTACACAACATTAATACTGGATGTATTTTTGGTGACGCCTTGATTACTAATTTTATGTATGCCGACGAGGTGATGATGATGATGATGATGATATAGACAGCAGCTCGTGCTGCACGCGCAGGCCAACATGCTTAGGAGGAGATGTAGTTTCTGCTCTGAAGAGGTTAAGGCAGGGGTGGGCAAACTTTTTGACGTGCGGGCCACATTGGGTTTGAAATTTTGACAGAGGGGCCGGGCCAGGAGCTTTTGGATGAGTGTTTGGCCCAGATATACTAAAGCGCTGCGTGTCGTGTGCAAACCTCATAGCACAGTAAACACACAGATAAATGTACAACCCGCTTTACTAACAGTGTGTACGAAGGACTGCGTCTTTCAAATGTGCAAAATAGCCCTAATGCAGGTAGTACGTTTGTCTCAATGAATATGCAAGATGCAGCATTTACACATATTTTGGCACAACAGTGTGAGGAGAAATGTAAATAGATTAAAATAGCACAACAGTGTGAGGAGAAATGTAAATAGATTAAAATAGAACAACAGTGTGAGGAGAAATGTAAATAGATTAAAATAGAACAACAGTGTGAGGAGAAATGTAAATAGATTAAAATAGAACAGTGTGAGGAGAAATGTAAATAGATTAAAATAGCACAGACACTGATCTGTCAAACCTGGTGATTGCATCTGTTTTTAATCAATTTCACTTGAAGGCGTAAATTTAAATAAACCAACATTTATTGAAAAAAGATGATCACTTTCAACATTCAAAACATATCAAAACACAAAATACTAAATCTCAATCATTCCTGCTGCACTCATTGTTGTTCCACTGCTGTGCATAAATGCGCACTTCATTAAAAGAACGGGATTTATTGATCATGACGCTGGACGTCTGCTCACACACGGTCGAGCCAAACAACAGCATATTCTGTGCCGTCTTCCGGAGGTTTGGAAACGTTGCTTCGTTAAGTGAGACATAAAAGTCATTCAGGTTAAGAGACTTGAACTTATCCTTTGAGGAGGAGTCGGACTGAAGAACGATCAGTTCCAGCTGCAGCTCCTGCGGTGCGGTTTCAGGGTCTTGTGACGGGACTGGACACCAGCAATGGGGGAAACAAAACTAAAAGCAGAGCAATACGCTACAAGCCATCGATGGTCAGTGCGCCATCTGCTGGTCAAACACGGGTATTGCAGGGACAAAATGAAAGTTATGATTTTGAATTTTTTGGTCATTGGACAAGTTCGGCGGGCCGTATTGAAAAGCATAACGGGCCGTATACGGCCCGCGGGCCGTGGTTTGCCCATGTCTGGGTTAAGGTCACCCTCTTCAGGGCTGATTGTACTACGCTCTATACTGCCCCCTTGTGGGTCAGGTACAAACAGGCCAGCATGCAGAAGTTGAGGGTGGCATACAATGACTGCATGCGGATACTTCTCAGGAAGCCCAGATGGTCCAGTGCCAGTGAGATGTTCTGTGGTGTCGGGTTAACACCCTTCATGCTCAGCTGAGACACTCGTCTTACAGGTTTATATGTCGTCTGAATGATTCAGGGAATCATTATCAGGCTGCTGACTCAGCCCAGCCAGAGTGCTGTCAAGTTCCACTCAGGCATTTGGTGTCAATTGGACTTTCCCATTTGCAAAGAAGTTCTCCAAAGACCTTTGTTTTTGAATTTAATTTTTGCTAGTTCACGTCTGTTTTTAGTAACGTCTCTCGCAGGGGCGTAACTAGGTTTTAAGGACAGGGGGGGCTTAGCCCCCAGGAGATGCCCAGGATGTGAGCAAATGTAGCGAACGAGCACAAAACCTTAAACGACTAACAAGGGCTGAGAAATTATACTTTATTATTATTTCAATCTGTTTTTTTAATAATAATAATAATGCATTGGTTTTATAGAGTGCCTTTCTGGGCACCCAAAGACGCTTTACATTGTGCATTAATCATTCACTCTATACTTGGTGGTGGTAAGACGTTAGTCACAGCTACCCTGGGGCAGGCCAACAGGAGCGAGGCTGCCAATTTGTGCCATCGGCCCTCCTGAACACCACCACATTCACACAGGCAATGTGGGTGAGGTGTCTTGCCCAAGGACACAACGACAGCGTACACATGTGCCAGAGCCAGGACTCAAACCCCCAACCTCTTTCTCACAGGACAACCCGCTCGACCACCTGCGCCACCATCGCCCCCACAATGCAACAACAAACATGTTTAAACAGTAAGAGAATGTTTACAGCATTAACAATAAAAAATGGCACAAATTACAAGTTACTTGGTGGGTGGAAGCATCAAAGGACGCGTCTGTTTTTAAGAGTCGATCACTCTGTTGTGATTCTGAAGCTCGTCTTTTTCAATGACTGCAAGACTGTGAAGTCTTTTCTGGCTCGTTGTTTGACGCAGCCAGGAATGCAACCGACGCAGTGCAACCGACGCAGTGCATCCGACGCAGTGCACTAAAGCAGTGGTCCCCAACCACCGGGCCGTGGCAGGAAAAAGGTTGGGGACTGCTGCACTAAAGGACCTTTCACATGAGCATCTGCTTACGGGCACTATTAGGGCAACTTGGGTAGAACCTTCAGAGAGGGAAACATGTCTGAGTCAAAGAGGTTGTGCACAGACAATATATCTTTGGGAGAACATCCAGCCTCTGTTTTCAGGCCACCAGAACCTCCTCTGTTTTCAGGCTGGAGTGTTGAAGTTCATTCAATTGTGATCCACTCAAGAAGTTCTCACATTCGGGCCTGCGTACCTGCATCCCTTTTAGTAGCTCTGCATCTACTGCAGAATCTTAACTCAAGCTCGCCAGCCATCCTACCCACACAAGAGAAAAGTAACTCTCTTTTCACTGTGTCTGAGTTCCATTCAGTGCGTGAACCTGCAGGTTCCTCCAAGTTCTGCAGGTCTCTGCACCTGATTCAGGGAGACTGTGGGCGTGGCACAGGGCTTAAATGTTACTACCAGCAGTGATAAACTTACTTTTTTTATAAACTTTCTTTTATCCTTTCTCCATCTATCCGTTCACGTTCTTCTCCTAAAGCTCTTCTATGATGCTCTGTGTGCTTCAAACACGCTGCAGGTACCGACAATTAGCGCGGTCACAGGGAAAACGTGGACTGGAGTTTCAGTGATTGGGCATTCTCTATAGGAACAGGTGGAACGGGTTCTCTACCTTACGTCATGAAGTGAGGGGAAACAGATCCATGATCAGATTTAAGTCAATAATGACAGGTTACATGTTTATTTATTTAAACTCATATTCACATATAGGTTAGTGAGGTGACCCATTCGGGCCACCTGAGCAGGGGGACTGTTAGATATTTGAGTTATGCAGTACGCTCACAATACACAGGTTGCATGAACACGCTTAGTTTCTTTATCGCTACATACTTTGTAATAAAAACACACATAGATTAATCACATATAAAGCATCACATAGGGTTAACTGATACATGGTGGGTGCACGGGCCCGTGGCTTCAAGAACGATCCACTGTCATCAAACACTGGAACAAATGTATTAGATTGCATTCCATGACATGTCTGAGCCATGACAGACTGGTGCACATTCCCTCTGAAGTGTACCGAGGGCTGACGGTACAAGTGTCCTCTGGCCTGATAAGTCTGCATTTCAAGTGTCCTTTGGCCTCAGGAGGAAAAGCACCATCAAGAATGTCGCCAGCACAAAGTCCAAAAGCATCTGTGATGTAAGGAAGGACTTCATGTCCTCATAACTGTCACAGCAAGACGCTCCATTAAGCTGAATGGCATTAAATAAACCGATCTCACATCCGTTTCACAAGGCTGGCACGATAAGACTTCCCGACGAATCATTCCCGACGATCCCGGGAGGAAGACTGCGCGGCTTTGCTCTGAAAACAAGTGAAAAATTAAAAGTTGAAGCGGCGAAAAAGCGGATCGCGTCGAACCAGTAAAGGGCGTTTCTCACTTTTCTCTCCGCGCTGCTGCGCGCTAGTTTCCCGGTTTGGTGGCGGCGCCCTCCGTTAACTTGACGCGGGTCGTTAACATTTAAAGTGGGGCGGCAAATAAGTGCCCAGAAGCTGCCCTGCGGCTGGAGTCCAACTTGTGTGTTCCGGAGCAGAATTATTCAGACCCACTTGATTGTTACAGGTTTATTAGAAAAATCTGAAGTTCATCAGCTGTTTAATTCAAATAAATATTAATGAGCGGGTTTAGTATTAACACAACAAAGTGTTTATTTCCTATGTTCAGCATGTTTTGGGGGGGTGGGAGGAACCCGGAGAACCCAGAGAGAACCCACGCAGACACGGGGAGAACATGCCAATGACTCTGGGATGAACTGGCGGCTTGTCCAGGGTGTAGCCGCCTCTAATAGTTTCATCATCGAGCAGAGACTTTGACAGCCCAATCGGACTCAGCAGAACCACCAGAGAATTGCAAGTAGTTATTACAGATACAGAACAATATAATAGACGAGACGATAATAGCAACCTTTAAATGTTTTATTCAATTCATTTGTGTTTCGTGAATTCGTGACGCAATTACGTGGAAACGACAGAACCGAACTTGACCCACAAGAGCAAGCACTTTGGCAACGGAGGCAAGGAAAAACTGCCCTTTAACAGGCAGAAACCTTGGACAGAACCTAAGCTCATGGGGACGGCCATCTGTCTGACTGGCTGTGTTGAGAGAGAGAATGGGAGGTCAGAGGAGAGTCTCCACAAGGACTCATCTGTAGTCAGTCCGGTATCGGTGCCCTGGCGACTTGTTCAGGGTGCACCCCGCCTCTCACCCATAGCCAGCTGTCCTAGGCGCTGCAACACCTATGACCTGCAAGCCGGGGAAGCGGGGGCACACGCCACAAACGTCTCATCAGGACTTGGATGGCTCTTCGGAGCTCTTGGACCTGCGAAAGAGGCCACAAACAGACCGAATGACCCGAACAAATGGGTTCGGTCTCCTTCTCTTCTCCAGACATCTGATCAGGGTGTCGATGACGATCTTATAAATCCCCGTCCTCTTCCCCATTATGTTAATGCAAACTGTCCAATGGTTGCCCATCAGTTTGCATAACTTCTTAAGGACACGTCTGGCGAGCTTCTCGACCTGCTTCGTGTCCATCTCCAGAGTGATGGAAGACTCCTGGATACTGGAGACGAGCACACTCGTCATCATGTCCTTGATCTCCATCATGTCCGTTACAGGAATGCTCTTGCCCTGGAAGATCCTTGAGAGAAGCACCGTGACGATCCAGCGACACTGCTTCTCCAAGCCTTCCGGTGACGATGCAGTTCGGACATCGCTCCTGTCTTCTGGACCACAGACCCTTGCTGTGGTGAGATCTTCCACCTCCTCAGGTACCAAAGGCACCCCCCCTTCCATGATGGCAGGGGTCTCTGGTATCTCTGGAGGAATTTCCTTCTCGCCTTCTGTGGGTTCACCGGTGATCTTGTCCTTGTTCTCGTAATGTTTTTGGATCGCCAGGACAGCTTTATCGACGGCATTGTTGATGGTAGATTCTGAAGGGATCAGATCTCCCATCATGGAGTCCTCAGGCTCAGATCCTTCCGCAGAGACGAGGTCCTTCGCTGCCGACTCTTCCTCTTTCTTCCAGCAAAGAAATTTGCGACTCTTCTGAGCAAATCTCTGCAGGAGCTTTCTGAAGTGCCGCATGATGGAGACCTGCGTGAGGCTGGGACCTTCTGCTGCCTCCTGCCCGCTGTTTGCAGCTTCTTTGGGGCTGCTGCGTAAGCTCTTCATGACTTCTTTGGACACCAGACGTGATATCTCGTACGGGGCCAATATCTCAACCACCTCTGGAACGCCCATTGTTGAGGCAAGGACCGGTGGGAGGACTTCATCCAGCGCTTCTTGGACTTCCTCTAAATCAACAGGAAGGCTGGTCCCTGACGTTTTTGATGTGATTTTATCACACAGTTCTGGAGCTTGTTCCAGAACTGTGTGATTCACTGAGTCGGCCACGACTTTAATTATATGGGCGCTCATATCCAGAAGACGTGCTTCAGTCTTCTTATCAGCGGTCCCTGACTGCAGGCCGTCCCACTCTTTGTCGGTCAGTTTCCCCAGAAATCCTTGGAAGACATCACCGAGAAGGGACGATGTTTTTTCTGGGAGGACCAGACTCGTCGCTCTTGCTGGGAGATCCAGACTCATCACTTTTGCTGGGAGCACCAGACTTGTTGTTTTTCCTGGGAGGACCAGACCCGTGTCCTTGGAGGTCCGTACGGGTGCTTGCATCTCTTTGTTGTACATACGAGAGTGTTGAGAAATGCACTACCTGAGAGGATTCATGTGCTTGTATAAATAGGTTCCCACTCAATGACTTCAAAGACATAGACATCAAAGTTCAATAAGTACATCAATGACAGTTGTATGACAAGCTACATCAAAGGCACAGTAACGCAGTATGGCAGCAATTTCATCAGTGACGTGATGCCGTCACATTAAGCGATACCGCCGTGCCCCTGACTTAATTTAGCATCATACCAAAGAAATCTACGTCTTCACGGTTAAATATGAATTAATGTTATAATAATAAATTCATTTAACATGCTGATCAAAATGTCTATCAATTCTAATGAGTGTTTGTCGCATGTGAATATATTTCCATGCAAACATCTTTCTCATCTCATGCCGCAAGCCTGTGACTTGCAGGTGTCCCTCCAGTGCTGCAGGTGGCGCTGTTCATTCTGACGTCACCCTGTTGTTGTACCATCAGTGTCGCGGGTTTTCATTGGGGCAGTTCGTGCTGCCAAAAATATGAACCATGTTGTTGTTTTTTTGTACATAGATTTTATTGAATTTTTGTTACAGAACATAAACAATAACAAGCACTCTGTAATCAAATATATCAAAATACAAAGAAATATACACTACCATCCAAAACAAAGTTGCTTTATATAACTCCATACCATCGTCACCCAACCCTGTAACCCTGCACCACCCATTCGTTCCGCTCTAAGAAAAGAAAAAAAAAAGAGAAAATCTAACAAAGTTAAGAATTAAAATATAGAAATAAATACAACAAAAATAACAACATGTGAACCATGTTAAGATAAGCGACACGTCACAGAACCTGATGCCCGAGTTACATCAGACTTTTTTTGTAGAGGACACGCCCCTTGCTTCTCCCTGATTTGGGTTTTTCGTCTTCACTTCTGGATAAAGAGTATGGAGATATTTCACCAGAGCAGTGACGTGCGGTGAGGTTCATGTCTGGTGAGGCACAGTCAGATTTACAAATAAATGAACCTACAGCTTGTTCATCATTTGATTGGCAACATTTAACGTGTTTTGTTTAAAAATTCGTACCAGCATTTTTTACATATTGCCACAAACCTGGCTCATCAGTTTATGACAAAAAGGGGAGACCACACATAATCTGCGTATTTACAAGAGATTTAATAAAATTATTCAACTCTGCGTATCAGTGTGCGTGCAGCGTTGAATGTGTGTGGGTGCGTGTGTTGATCAGTTAAAGTTTAACTGATGTTTATGTGAGGGTCGTGTTGCTGCACTTGTTAACGTGCCTTATTACGCACACCTGTTTCTGCCTCTCGCTCCTGGACCTGCGGCGTGCGGATTGGCTGCGGTCACCCCGGGCGCACCTGAGGCAGATTGAGCCAAATCGCCACCAGCCCTCACAAACCCTGCTCCGCGCGCTGTTCCAGGTCGGACTACTCTTCGGTTCTCGTCTCTACGTGCAGCATGTCTTTCTGCCGCTCCCCGCTCCCCGTCCCCGGGTCTCGCCTCGTCCTTGCCGACCGCAGCTGATCCGTGCGCCCGGGTCCTGCGTAGCGTTTTCTTTATTTTGTGACCGGTTTTTATTAGAGCTGGCTTTTTGGTTTTTCTTTCTCGGCTGTGTTTTTTGCTATATAGATATTTTCGTTGGGCTCCAGCCGCCCCGCAATCCTGTGTGCGGCTCCAGGATATCGTGTTTCCTGATGGACATATCAGTAAAATATAAAGTCCACGATTGCGACATCTCCGTCCTCTGTTCCCTGGGGTCCCCTCGCACCCGTCCACAACAGTATAACTGTTAAACATCTGTTCTGACTCTGAGATGTGTGTGTGTGTCCAGCTGGGGCGTGCCTGCCGCGGTTCTGCTCGTGTTTGACGAGGCTTCTCGGTAAATTCTTCATGTCGCAATATCCCATCCGAGTCCAGACATCGTCAGAAGTTGAGAAAAGAAGGCAAGAAAAGCAGAAAACACGGGTTCTTGCTTGACGTCCAGACATCCAGACAGCCAGCGCTTCCGTGTTTACAAGCCCGTCTCAAACGAGCGGATCAGCTGATGAGTGCGCTGAATCACTCACTGGTCTCCTATTGGCTGAAGGCTGTATTACATGTGGCCTCATTCTGCAGTATTTTAATGCCGCTGAGCACAAGAACACGTGACGCACTAATTGTATTATTAAAAATGAAAAAATCATAAAATATATAATGTAATATCACTGATGTTATATTATATCTTATATGATTTTTATATTATTTTATATGATGACAGGTGAGGCTGTGCCTCACCTGCCTCCCCTGACTGCACGTCACTGGTCCACAATGAAGTGACATTTGTTTTCCTCCAAGTCTGCTTGGTTGGCCTTCATGAAATATGCTTCAGCACTATCTCTATGCACCTGGTTTCTTTCATGCTCATCTTCATCTGGCTGCATCCCTGGCTCAGCTTCCCTTGTGCTGCATGCTGCCTTTTCCTATGCATCTTGTAGAACTACAGTAGTCCCTCGATATAATGCGGTTCATCTTCCGCGAGTTCGCTGCTTCGCAGAGTTTTAATGCAATTTTTTTTTTGCACTTGAACGCGCCTTGAAACGGCGCAAGGACGAAGGGGCGCGGTCGGAGGAACTGAAATACGCGCAAGTTGCTATTAATAACTTCTTATGTGTTCAACCTCGTAGGTTGATCATTAAAATTAAATTCGTTATTTCTAAAAGCTATCATGTTTATTTGTTAAGCGTTTGTTTAATAGCGCTCTTATTCTCTGTAAAAAGAGGCTTTTATTTTGTAGGAGCATAAACGTCACGTCCCTTTTGGGTTTTGTTTCTTCCTGTTGATACATGTAGCCGCTGCCGTTCCGCTGTGCTAAGCTATCCAATAAAGCAGCATGAGAGGCTAAAGACAGCACGAGTAGAATATTTGTTCTTCTGCACTCCAAGCGGCTCTTTCCTCGACCTGCACGCCTTAACATTATTAACAGGAAAACGTTTACTGTACGTACTATATATTTTTATATTTGTATTTCTCAAACAAATGTTTAGTTCTGAAAAGGTTTTGATCTTTGGTTTCATTCTATAATACTGAAACAATCTATTTAGATTAATGCCTGACTGTTAAACGTGTATAAAGTGTGTGGTGAGGGGTTTTACAGACTTAAAACATTTATGTACATGGATAATAATTGTAAAAAAAATAAAGATGACTACATTGCGGATTTCACTTATTGCGGGTTGTTTTTGGAACGTAACCCCCGCGGAAAATGAGGGACTACTGTATATGAACAGAACAGCAGTAATAACGAAGATTTATGAATATCTGTGTTAAAAGCCCATCTATGGACAAGTGCTGCAAATTAGCTTCAGCTATAAGCGCTATAATGCAAACATCAGATACTTGTGCTACATGTGTCTATGTTTTGTCTTTGTCCATATTCAAATAAACCAGAAATAAATAAATAAATAAATAAATAGATTAGCAAATTGCTAAAGAAGACAGATACCTCATTCAGAAAGCTACTGACATAACTACAGTAGAATCGGCTGATTGTTTCCTACTGGAGTATCAAGATGACATGCCAAAGTCATTCTATGCAGACACCTGTTGCCAGTTGTGGGGAATTACCATATTAGATGGGATTCCACAACGTGATTACACGCCGACACCACTAGGAACGCACAGCATTTAATTTAGTATAGGTTTGACTGACTCACTTGAACGTCTCATTTGGTGACGTCACACACAACACAGATAAACATGGGCTTAGATTGGCTGGGGCAAAGTCCCGCCTTCAGGGGACGGCTGACTTGGGGACGAAGCAGGAAGCATCTTAATTCCAACGAAGCGCGGGCACGAGAGCTGTGT
Source organism: Brachionichthys hirsutus (assembly GCF_040956055.1). Classification (NCBI taxonomy): domain Eukaryota; kingdom Metazoa; phylum Chordata; class Actinopteri; order Lophiiformes; family Brachionichthyidae; genus Brachionichthys; species Brachionichthys hirsutus. The sequence goes on from NC_090903.1 coordinate 1,608,907, forward strand.
TGGAATCCAGCGCTGATATCTGAACTAACTGCACTGATCTGTTAATTATATAAATGTTTTAATCTTGACCCAAATCCTCCTTATTGACCACACACCCACAACGGAGAACAAAGAACCGGGACACAACCCAGTCCTGCACCCTGTCCCCATGGTTCCTGTTCCACGTTCCTCCATCTCCTTCAATAGCATTTAGGTTGAAAATCGATTAAAGATGAACAGGAAGAGCTGAAATAAACTAAAACGCTTTGTGGACGAGGAAAAACCAGCTGAAATCCGATGGCTGTTTGCCGTAGGTTCCCCTCGACACATCCTCCGGTCCACAAATATATTCTAACCATGCTCTATGAAGCGTAACGATCAACCGTCGTGCAGGCACACGCGTGCATACGAATAGGGTTTGGCTCTGCTGGGAAATATCAGCTGTCTTTGTCCTTCACTTTTTCTTGGAAGACGAGTCGGCCTTGTCTCGTCTGCAGCCGCCGGGGTCACGCGTTTTTCTGGATCCTATTCCAGGTGACGAGGGGCGGGGCGCACCCCGGACGCATCGCCAGCATGTTCGCTCACACCCACAGAACATACAAACTCTGCAGCGATAGGAATCGAACCCCGAACCTTGTTGATGTGAGGAGACTGTGCTACCCGCTGCACCTGGTTTCATGATATCTAAAACATCAATGAATGATCAGCTCTGATCTATATTTAATAATCAATCGGTGAAGTGACCTGCAGCACAAACAGACGGCGCCTCTGGACTCTGAGCTCCAGGGTGTGTTCCCCGCGTGCACAGCTCACTGCTGATTGGCTGCTTTACCTGAGCCGTCGACGGGAGCTCGTCTTCACCTGACAGCAGGGCGCCGTGTTCACGACAGCGTTGTCGGTGCTCGACCCAGAACTGACCACGGCGCCACCTCCGGGCAGGATTGATGGTCAATGATTATCAGCTGATATTGGAAATGCATGTTTACCTGAAAGTGATTGATCTAAGTAGCAGCTGAAGAACTGAATACTTAATGAGCGTCTTCATTCAGACCCTGGAGGCCGGACCGAAACGTGTCATTGATCTGATCAGGAGTGTCGCGCTCAGACACCTCATTGGTGGAGTTCTGATCCGCTGTGAGATATCGGCCAATGGCTGAGCAGCCTCCACCTGTGACCGTCCTACCTGGAAGTCCTGACGTCGAGGGAAAATAATGGATCAGATAAAGATGATTACAATGATTGTTTTTCACCCCACTTCCCGTCTCGTCCATCGGACTGCACCTGAAGCCCCGCCCTTTGCTGTGTTTTTACCCAGAATGCCATCTGAGGCGCAGTCTCGGGAGCCTCGGGACAGAGGACCAGCCCCCCCCATCACTCGGGCCGGACGCAGCGCTCAGCTCGCCAAAGAAATTGCTGCTAAACTCGCCTCTGAGCGGTGGCCTCGTGGGTGGCGGCCTCGGAAGGATGGGAGCGGCGGGCGCTCCGCCCCTCCTCCTCCTCCTCCTCCTCCCCCCAAATCAAGGAAGAAGTAAGTGTGACCCCCCAAGGAACATTATTAATGCCACGTTTTTATCAAACCTCCCGTCCTGATTGGCGTCTGTCTGCAGGGGGCGGAGTCGAGGCAGAGCCCAGGTAAAGGATGAAGAGCGCACTGACACGACGGAGAAGAAAACGCCAGAGAAGACAGGTGTGTGTGTGTGTGTGTGTCATGCTGGTGGCTGGGTCACCATGGTGACTGATGGTCTGGTCTGGGGGTGTAATCAGCGCCACTCGGACCACCTGATCCGTATGCTAATAACCAGACAGAGCTATGTAATTACAAACCAACACGCCTGTTGCACCTAGGCCACGCCCGGATCCGCCTCTTTGTTCCGCCCAGAAGTCCGGCTGGTGTTGGACCCGGAAGGATCTGTGACGTTTCAGCCGTTCAGATCTCGACTCTGTGTCTCCGTGTTATTTTGTGTCCAGATGTGAGAGTGAAGACGACAGGAGGCCGGCGGTCCAATTCCAGGAGAAGGTCCAATACAAAACCTGAACCTGAACTCGAACCCGAGCCTGAAGCTGAATCTGTCCCAGAACCTGATCCCGTCATAGAACCCGATCCTGAACCTCAACCAGACCCCACACCCAGCCAGGACTATCTGGATTTAGAACCTGTGCTGGTCCCGCCCCTCCTCCTGAGTGTACGGTCCAGGTGTCCAACCCTGACCCACCTCTGAGGATGTGGGCGGAACCAGCCCTTTTCCTGCTTCCCCTCCCCCAGCCCCCAGCCCAGGACCGGCTGTCCGTTCTGTGGAAGTAGCTCAAGTCAGTTGCCAGCCCCTCAGCCCGGGTCCCAGCCCAGCTCCTGGTCTTACGGAGGTCCAGACTAGCCCGAGCCACAGCCCCCCTCCGATGGAGGTGATCTGCTATCCCAGCACGGTTCCGCCGAAGACCGAGGGGGGCGAGGCCAGTCCAATGGAGCGGAGTCCTCCGGCGCCGCCCTGTCTCCCACTGGAGGACGAGGACTCGCTGTCGCCCCTGTTCCAGCGCTGTCTGTCGGAGGACTCTGGGGGTTCTCCCACCCCCAGCCTGGGACACATCGAGGAACGGTAGGACGTCTCGCTGCTGCATCTTAGCGGGGACTGGAACCAATGAAAGAGCAGAACATCCATGTTGGTCTCTCGCTCCTCAGTCTGAAGCAGTGTGCCTTCTGTTACCGTGGCGACGACCCTCCTCTGGGCCAGGGCCACCTGGTGGTGTTCGGCCCAACGCCCGGTTACATCGTGTGTGTGTGTGTGCGTGTGTGTGCGTGTGCGCGCGTGTGTGTCTGTGTGTGTGTGCGTGTGTCTGTGTGTGTGCGTGTGCGTGTGTCTGTGTGTGTGTGTGTGTGTGTGTGCGTGTGTGTGCGTGTGCGCGCGTGTGTGTCTGTGTGTGTGTGTGCGTGTGTCTGTGTGTGTGTGCGTGTGTGTGCGTGTGTGTGCGTGTGCGTGTGTCTGTGTGTGTGTGCGTGTGTGTGTGTGTGTGTGTGCGTGTGTCTGTGTGTGTGTGTGTGTGTGTGTGCGTGTGTGTGTGTGTGTGTGTGTGTGTGTGGGTCAGTGCTGTGCACCTGGAATGCAGCGTGGTCAGAAGGGGTGTGTCGAGGCGAGGGCCAATCATTGCTCTACGTGGACAAAGACATCGACTCGGGAAGCATGCAGGTCGGCGTGAAGCATCTGGCCACACCTTTAAAGGGAGCGCAGCCGTACAGCCTCACTAAGCCCCGCCCCTTCCGTTTCCTGTACAGGTTTGTGCTTTCTGTCGACGGTTTGGAGCGTCACTGCGTTGCCAGGAGACGAGCTGTAGGCGGAGCTACCACCTTCCCTGTGCTGCTGCTGCCGGAGCTCACCAGAACCGGACCCAGAGACACACACTGTACAAGGCACACACAAGCAGGTACACACAACCTGCTGGTTTGGCTCCTTGCACGATGAGAGGGTCACCTGTGACACAACCGGCCGTCATACTGTTTCCTGTTTTAAGGTGGACCAACCAAACCTGAGCTCCGCCCTACTAACGCGTCACCTGTTGCCACGTTTTCTCTGCAGCGTCCTCGCAGTGCAGGTCATGCTCGGGCGGTGGCAATGTCAGCCTTCTGTTGATGTGTTGTAGCTGTGGTAACCGTTACCACGGCAGCTGCCTGGACCCCCCTCTGGCTCCCTCCCCCCTGCTCCGGGCCGGCTGGCAGTGTCGGGTGTGTCAGAGCTGCAGGTAAACCGTTCAGCGCTTCAGTCGTTCACAGATCAGGCCACGCGGCTGGTGCTGTGTCTTAGCATTAGCATTTAGCAGCTAAAGATTCTTCTGGTGGCGACTTGGAATCAGTAACGCTACATGTTGGGTCTCAGATGAGATGTGATAGTCGAGATAAATCAATGGATCGGACCCGGGCGCCTCTAAATCATCCATGAGGTGAGGGACTGGACCTCTGCGTCTGCGTCCAGCTGTTTGCTCATGAGGTGAGGGACTGGACCTCTGCATCCAGCTGTTTGCTCATGAGGTGAGGGACTGGACCTCTGCATCCAGCTGTTTGCTCATGAGGTGAGGGACTGGACCTCTGCATCCAGCTGTTTGCTCATGAGGTGAGGGACTGGACCTCTGCATCCAGCTGTTTGCTCATGAGGTGAGGGACTGGACCTCTGCATCCAGCTGTTTACTCATGAGGTGAGGGACTTAAACACCTGAGATTCTCTGCTGGATTCCCGGGCCAGACTTGGCAGAATCTTCGCAGACGCCTACGTATGTTTTGCAAAGTCGTTTCCAGCCCACACGGATCCACCAAGCTGGAGAGATTGAAGGGATCCAGGCGGAGACCCTCACCTGAGCGAGGGCTGACATCAGGACATTTGAATATGGACACTTTGACCGTACGTCCTGCGTGTTAGGTTGCGAGTGGACGATGGGGTGTTGCTGCTGTGTGAACGTTGTGATAAAGCGTACCACACACACTGTCTCACGCACGACGCCGGCTGGAGCTGCAAGGTGAGATGAACGCAGGGTTGGGCTTTGGACCCACTTGCCTCGTAGATGAGTTTGTGTTTGTGTGTTTTAACACCTCTCTGTCTTCCAGAACTGCAGAATCTGCCGCCGCTGTGGCGTGAGGTCATCTGGCCAGTGGGCCAATCACCCATTTCTGTGCGAGTCATGTGACCCTGCCCTGCCCTGCCCTCTCTGTGACCCTGCCCCTGACCTCCACATGCCACAGGGCTATGTGACTTGTCTCCGCTGCTCTCGGTAGGTGCAGCAGTTCTTTAATCCTCCACCAGAAACCACCGCTCGGCCGTCTTAATTAGGAAACATGTGGAGAACATTTCCCTGAAGGCTCAGCTGTTTTCCTGAGGGCTTACCAGTGTTATTTTTGTGTGTGGTTACAGGTGTGTCCATTCAGAGTGTATTGTCCAGGCTGGGGAGGGCAGGGCGAGGTCTGAAGACTTTGTCTGCTCCACCTGCAGGCTTCAGGAGGAGGAACTAATCCCACACACTTCAAGACCACAAAGTCCCACTGTGGCCTTGCCCCCTTGTCCTGCACAGGCCACAGCTGTTAGCATTACACAGCCACCTAGTCTGGGTCAGACAGAGGCTCCACCCATCACTCATGCCCCCAATCGTCCACCACAGAGTCCTTCCCAGGGGCGTCACTAGGTTTTAAGGACAGGGGGGGCTTAGCCCCCAGGAGATGCACAGGATGTGAGCAAATATAGCGTACCAGCACAAAACCTCAAACGGCCAACAAGGACTGATAAATTATACATTATTATTATTTCTGTCTGTTTTTCAATACAGTACAACAACAAACAGGTTTAGACAGCAACAGGATGTTTACAGCATTAACAAGAAACAAAATGGCTACAATTACAAGTTTCTTGATGGATGGAAGCATCAAAGAACGCGTCTGTTTTTAAGAGTCCATCACTCTGTTGTGATTCTGAAGCTCGTCTTTTTCAATGACTGCAAGACTGTGAAGTCTTTTCTGGCTCGTTTGATGCAGCCAGGAATGCAACTGACGCAGTGCAACCGACGCAGTGCAACCGACGCAGTGCACTAAAGGACCTTTCACATGAGCAGCTGCTGACGGGCACTGTTAGGGCAACTTGGGTAGAACCTTCAGAGAGGGAAACATGTCTGAATCAAGGAGGTTGTGCACAGACAATATCTCTTTGGGAGAACATCCAGCCTCTGTTTCTGTCCACCAGAACCTCCTCTGTTTTCAGGCTGCCGTGTTTTGCAAGTTCATTCAATTGTCATACACTCAGGAAGTTCTCACATTTAGGCCTGGGTGCCTTTTAGTAGCTCTGCATCTACTGCAGAATCTTAACTCAAGCTATCATCCTATCCACACAAGGGAAAAGTAACTCTCTTTTCACTGTGTCTGAGTTCTATTCAGTGCGTGAACCTGCAGGTTCCTCCAGGTTCTGCAGGTTCCTCCAGGTCCTGCAGGTTCCTCCAGGTCCTGCAGGTGCCTCCAGGTTCTGCAAGTCTCTTCACCTGATTCAGGGAGACTGTGGGCGTGGCACAGGGCTTTGGTTCTCCCATAGAGCTCCATGACTCATGCATCTGTGCGTTTCCCTTAAGTGTCACACAATATCTAAATGTTACGACCAGCAGTGATAAACTTATTTTCTTGAAAAACTTTCTCATATCCATTCTTCATCCATCCGTTCACGTACTTCTCCTAAAGCTCTTCTATGATGCTCTGTGTGCTTCAAACACGCTGCAGGTACCGACAATTAGCGCGGTCACAGGGAAAACGTGGACTGGAGTTTCAGTGATGTGGGCATTCTCTATAGGAACAGGTGGAACGGGTTCTCTACCTTACGTCATGAAGTGAGGGGAAACAGATTCATGATCAGATTTAAGTAAATAATGACAGGTTACATGTTTTTAAACATATATTCTGGCAGTTATAATATAATATGTCGGCATTTTTTGGTCACTGAACAAAAAAAAAAAAAAAGAAAATGTTTTTATTCTTATAAAACAACCCAAAATGATTTAGGGGGGCTTAAGAATATTTTAGGGGGGCTGAAGCCTAATGAAGCCACTGCGGCCGCACCTGCCTGGGAGTGCCCAATCCCATCAGATCTTGGAAGCCAAGCAGGCACGGGCCTGGTTAGTACATGTGCAGGAGACTCACTTGGAATACCAGGTGCTGTGAGCTTTTAAATTGGTCAGAATTTTGAATTTAAAGAAAAAAATCTTCCTGGGATGAATGCGATCATGGAATTCAGGACTTGACGACTGATTGTAGAAAAATGTGTTTTAGTTGTCTGGTTAAAGAAAGTTGCCTTTGTTGCTGAAGTTGTTTAAAATTGTGACAAATCTATATATACTATGTTTTCTATACTGTACTCCAGCTCACGGCCGTACCTGCCTGGGAGTGCCCAATCTCGTCAGATCTTGGAAGCCAAGCAGGCACGGGCCTGGTTAGTACATGTGCAGGAGACTCACTTGGAATACCAGGTGCCGGGAGCTTTTAAATTGGTCAGAATTTTGAATTTAAAGAAAAAAAATCTACCTGGGATGAATGTGATCATGGAATTCAGGACTTGACGACTGTTTGTAGAAAAATGTGTTTTAGTTGTCTGGTTAAAGAAAGTTGCCTTTGTTGCTGAAGTTGTTTAAAATTGTGACAAATCTATATATACTATGTTTTCTATACCGTACTCCAGCTCACGGCCATACCTGCCTGGGAGTGCCCAATCTCATCAGATCTTGGAAGCCAAGCAGGCATGGGCCTGGTCAGTACATGTGCAGGAGACTCACTTGGAATACCAGGTGCTGTGAGCTTTTAAATTGGTCAGAATTTTGGATTTAAAGAAAAAAAATCTACCTGGGATGAATGCGATCATGGAATTCAGGACTTGACGACTGATTGTAGAAAAATGTGTTTTAGTTGTCTGGTTAAAGAAAGTTGCCTTTGTTGCTGAAGTTGTTTAAAATTGTGACAAATCTATATATACTATGTTTTCTATACTGTGCTCCAGCTCACGGCCATACCTGCCCGGGAGTGCCCAATCTCATCAGATCTTGGAAGCCAAGCAGGCACGGGCCTGGTTAGTACATGTGCAGGAGACTCACTTGGAATACCAGGTGCTGTGAGCTTTTAAATTGGTCAGAATTTTGAATTGACAGAAATAAAATCGACCTGGGATGAATGCGATCATGGAATTCAGGACTTGACGACTGATTGTAGAAAAATGTGTTTTCGTTGTCTGGTTAAAGAAAGTTGCCTTTGTTGCTGAAGTTGTTTAAAATTGTGACAAATCTATATATACTATGTTTTCTATGCCGTGCTCTAGCTCACGGCCATACCTGCCTGGGAGTGCCCAATCTCATCAGATCTTGGAAGCCGAGCAGGCATGGGCCTGGTTGGTACATGTGCAGGAGACTCACTTGGGATACCAGGTGCTGTGAGCTTTTAAATTGGTCAGAATTTTGAATTTAAAGAAAAAAAATCTACCTGGGATGAATGTGATCATGGAATTCAGGACTTGACGACTGATTGTAGAAAAATGTGCTTTAGTTGTCTGGTTAAAGAAAGTTGCCTTTGTTGCTGATGTTGTTTAAAATTGTGACAAATCTATATATACTATGTTTTCTATGCTGTACTCCAGCTCACGGCCATACCTGCCTGGGAGTGCCCGATCTCATCAGATCTTGGAAGCCAAGCAGGCAAGGGCCTGGTCAGTACATGTGCAGGAGACTCACTTGGAATACCAGGTGCTGTGGGCTTTTAAATTGGTCAGAATTTTGGATTTAAAGAAAAAAAATCTACCTGGGATGAATGCGATCATGGAATTCAGGACTTGACGACTGATTGTAGAAAAATGTGCTTTAGTTGTCTGGTTAAAGAAAGTTGCCTTTGTTGCTGAAGTTGTTTAAAATTGTGACAAATCTATATATACTATGTTTTCTATACTGTACCCCAGCTCGCGGCCATACCTGCCTGGGAGTGCCCAATCTCGTCAGATCTTGGAAGCCAAGCAGGCAAGGGCCTGGTCAGTACATGTGCGGGAGACTCACTTGGAATACCAGGTGCTGTGGGCTTTTAAATTGGTCAGAATTTTGGATTTAAAGAAAAAAAATCTACCTGTGATGAATGCGATCATGGAATTCAGGACTTGACGACTGATTGTAGAAAAATGTGTTTTAGTTGTCTGGTTAAAGAAAGTTGCCTTTGTTGCTGAAGTTGTTTAAAATTGTGACAAATCTATATATACTATGTTTTCTATACTGTACTCCAGCTCACGGCCATACCTGCCTGGGAGTGCCCAATCTCGTCAGGTCTTGGAAGCCAAGCAGGCACGGGCCTGGTTAGTGCATGTGCAGGAGACTCACTTGGAATACCAGGTGCTGTGAGCTTTTAAATTGGTCAGAATTTTGAATTGACAGAATTTTTTTTTACCTGGGATGAATGCGATCATGGAATTCAGGACTTGACGACTGATTGTAGAAAAATGTGTTTTAGTTGTCTGGTTAAAGAAAGTTGCCTTTGTTGCTGAAGTTGTTTAAAATTGTGACAAATCTATATATACCATGTTTTCTATACTGTACTCCAGCTCACGGCCATACCTGCCTGGGAGTGCCCGATCTCGTCAGGTCTTGGAAGCCAAGCAGGCACGGGCCTGGTTAGTACATGTGCAGGAGACTCACTTGGAATACCAGGTGCTGTGAGCTTTTAAATTGGTCAGAATTATGGATTGACAGAAAAAAAATCTACCTGGGACGAATGCGATCATGGAATTCAGGACTTGATGACTGATTGTAGAAAAATGTGTTTTAGTTGGCTGGTTAAAGAAAGTTGCTGAAGTTGCTGAAGTTGTTTAAAATTGTAACAAATCTATATATACTATGTTTTCTATACTGTACTCCAGCTCACGGCCATACCTGCCTGGGAGTGCCCAATCTCATCAGATCTTGGAAGCCCAGCAGGCAAGGGCCTGGTCAGTACATGTGCAGGAGACTCACTTGGAATACCAGGTGCTGTGGGCTTTTAAATTGGTCAGAATTTTGGATTTAAAGAAAAAAAATCTACCTGGGATGAATGCGATCATGGAATTCAGGACTTGACGACTGATTGTAGAAAAATGTGCTTTAGTTGTCTGGTTAAAGAAAGTTGCCTTTGTTGCTGAAGTTGTTTAAAATTGTGACAAATCTATATATACTATGTTTTCTATACTGTACCCCAGCTTGCGGCCATACCTGCCTGGGAGTGCCTGATCTCGTCAGATCTTGGAAGCCAAGCAGGCAAGGGCCTGGTCAGTACATGTGCGGGGTACTCACTTGGAATACCAGGTGCTGTGGGCTTTTAAATTGGTCAGAATTTTGGATTTAAAGAAAAAAAATCTACCTGGGATGAATGCGATCATGGAATTCAGGACTTGACGACTGATTGTAGAAAAATGTGTTTTAGTTGTCTGGTTAAAGAAAGTTGCCTTTGTTGCTGAAGTTGTTTAAAATTGTGACAAATCTATATATACTATGTTTTCTATGCTGTACTCCAGCTCACGGCCATACCTGCCTGGGAGTGCCCAATCTCGTCAGGTCTTGGAAGCCAAGCAGGCACGGGCCTGGTTAGTGCATGTGCAGGAGACTCACTTGGAATACCAGGTGCTGTGAGCTTTTAAATTGGTCAGAATTTTGAATTGACAGAATTTTTTTTTACCTGGGATGAATGCGATCATGGAATTCAGGACTTGACGACTGATTGTAGAAAAATGTGTTTTAGTTGTCTGGTTAAAGAAAGTTGCCTTTGTTGCTGAAGTTGTTTAAAATTGTGACAAATCTATATATACCATGTTTTCTATACTGTACTCCAGCTCACGGCCATACCTGCCCGGGAGTGCCCGATCTCATCAGGTCTTGGAAGCCAAGCAGGCACGGGCCTGGTTAGTACATGTGCAGGAGACTCACTTGGAATACCAGCTGCTGTGAGCTTTTAAATTGGTCAGAATTTTGAATTTAAAGAAAAAAATCTTCCTGGGATGAATGCGATCATGGAATTCAGGACTTGACGACTGATTGTAGAAAAATGTGTTTTAGTTGTCTGGTTCAAGAAAGTTGCCTTTGTTGCTGAAGTTGTTTAAAATTGTGACAAATCAAATCAAATCTATGTTTTCTATACTGTACTCTAGCTCACGGCCGTACCTGCCTGGGAGTGCCCAAGCTCGTCAGATCTTGGAAGCCAGGCAGGCATGGGCCTGGTTAGTACATGTGCAGGGGACTCACTTGGAATACCAGGTGCTGTGAGCTTTTAAATTGGTCAGAATTATGGATTGACAGAAAAAAAATCTACCTGGGACGAATGCGATCATGGAATTCAGGACTTGACGACTGATTGTAGAAAAATGTGTTTTAGTTGTCTGGTTAAAGAAAGTTGCCTTTGTTGCTGAAGTTGTTTAAAATTGTAACAAATCTATATATACTATGTTTTCTATACTGTGCTCCAGCTCACGGCCACACCTGCCCGGGAGTGCCCGATCTCATCAGGTCTTGGAAGCCAAGCAGGCACGGGCCTGGTTAGTACATGTGCAGGAGACTCACTTGGAATACCAGGTGCTGTGAGCTTTTAAATTGGTCAGAATTTTGAATTTAAAGAAAAAAATCTTCCTGGGATGAATGCGATCATGGAATTCAGGACTTGACGACTGATTGTAGAAAAATGTGTTTTAGTTGTCTGGTTCAAGAAAGTTGCCTTTGTTGCTGAAGTTGTTTAAAATTGTGACAAATCAAATCAAATCTATGTTTTCTATACTGTACTCCAGCTCACGGCCGTACCTGCCTGGGAGTGCCCAATCTCGTCAGATCTTGGAAGCCAGGCAGGCATGGGCCTGGTTAGTACATGTGCAGGGGACTCACTTGGAATACCAGGTGCTGTGAGCTTTTAAATTGGTCAGAATTATGGATTGACAGAAAAAAAATCTACCTGGGACGAATGCGATCATGGAATTCAGGACTTGATGACTGATTGTAGAAAAATGTGTTTTAGTTGTCTGGTTAAAGAAAGTTGCTGAAGTTGCTGAAGTTGTTTAAAATTGTAACAAATCTATATATACTATGTTTTCTATACTGTACTCCAGCTCATGGCCATACCTGCCTGGGAGTGCCCAATCTCATCAGATCTTGGAAGCCCAGCAGGCAAGGGCCTGGTCAGTACATGTGCAGGAGACTCACTTGGAATACCAGGTGCTGTGGGCTTTTAAATTGGTCAGAATTTTGGATTTAAAGAAAAAAAATCTACCTGGGATGAATGCGATCATGGAATTCAGGACTTGACGACTGATTGTAGAAAAATGTGCTTTAGTTGTCTGGTTAAAGAAAGTTGCCTTTGTTGCTGAAGTTGTTTAAAATTGTGACAAATCTATATATACTATGTTTTCTATGCTGTACTCCGGCTCACGGCCATACCTGCCTGGGAGTGCCCAATCTCGTCAGGTCTTGGAAGCCAAGCAGGCACGGGCCTGGTTAGTGCATGTGCAGGAGACTCACTTGGAATACCAGGTGCTGTGAGCTTTTAAATTGGTCAGAATTTTGAATTGACAGAATTTTTTTTTACCTGGGATGAATGCGATCATGGAATTCAGGACTTGACGACTGATTGTAGAAAAATGTGTTTTAGTTGTCTGGTTAAAGAAAGTTGCCTTTGTTGCTGAAGTTGTTTAAAATTGTGACAAATCTATATATACTATGTTTTCTATGCTGTACTCCAGCTCACGGCCATACCTGCCTGGGAGTGCCCAATCTCGTCAGGTCTTGGAAGCCAAGCAGGCACGGGCCTGGTTAGTGCATGTGCAGGAGACTCACTTGGAATACCAGGTGCTGTGAGCTTTTAAATTGGTCAGAATTTTGAATTGACAGAATTTTTTTTTACCTGGGATGAATGCGATCATGGAATTCAGGACTTGACGACTGATTGTAGAAAAATGTGTTTTAGTTGTCTGGTTAAAGAAAGTTGCCTTTGTTGCTGAAGTTGTTTAAAATTGTGACAAATCTATATATACCATGTTTTCTATACTGTACTCCAGCTCACGGCCATACCTGCCCGGGAGTGCCCGATCTCATCAGGTCTTGGAAGCCAAGCAGGCACGGGCCTGGTTAGTACATGTGCAGGAGACTCACTTGGAATACCAGCTGCTGTGAGCTTTTAAATTGGTCAGAATTTTGAATTTAAAGAAAAAAATCTTCCTGGGATGAATGCGATCATGGAATTCAGGACTTGACGACTGATTGTAGAAAAATGTGTTTTAGTTGTCTGGTTCAAGAAAGTTGCCTTTGTTGCTGAAGTTGTTTAAAATTGTGACAAATCAAATCAAATCTATGTTTTCTATACTGTACTCTAGCTCACGGCCGTACCTGCCTGGGAGTGCCCAATCTCGTCAGATCTTGGAAGCCAGGCAGGCATGGGCCTGGTTAGTACATGTGCAGGGGACTCACTTGGAATACCAGGTGCTGTGAGCTTTTAAATTGGTCAGAATTATGGATTGACAGAAAAAAAATCTACCTGGGACGAATGCGATCATGGAATTCAGGACTTGACGACTGATTGTAGAAAAATGTGTTTTAGTTGTCTGGTTAAAGAAAGTTGCCTTTGTTGCTGAAGTTGTTTAAAATTGTAACAAATCTATATATACTATGTTTTCTATACTGTCCTCCAGCTCACGGCCACACCTGCCCGGGAGTGCCCGATCTCATCAGGTCTTGGAAGCCAAGCAGGCACGGGCCTGGTTAGTACATGTGCAGGAGACTCACTTGGAATACCAGGTGCTGTGAGCTTTTAAATTGGTCAGAATTTTGAATTTAAAGAAAAAAATCTTCCTGGGATGAATGCGATCATGGAATTCAGGACTTGACGACTGATTGTAGAAAAATGTGTTTTAGTTGTCTGGTTCAAGAAAGTTGCCTTTGTTGCTGAAGTTGTTTAAAATTGTGACAAATCAAATCAAATCTATGTTTTCTATACTGTACTCCAGCTCACGGCCGTACCTGCCTGGGAGTGCCCAATCTCGTCAGATCTTGGAAGCCAGGCAGGCATGGGCCTGGTTAGTACATGTGCAGGGGACTCACTTGGAATACCAGGTGCTGTGAGCTTTTAAATTGGTCAGAATTATGGATTGACAGAAAAAAAATCTACCTGGGACAAATGCGATCATGGAATTCAGGACTTGATGACTGATTGTAGAAAAATGTGTTTTAGTTGTCTGGTTAAAGAAAGTTGCTGAAGTTGCTGAAGTTGTTTAAAATTGTAACAAATCTATATATACTATGTTTTCTATACTGTACTCCAGCTCATGGCCATACCTGCCTGGGAGTGCCCAATCTCATCAGATCTTGGAAGCCCAGCAGGCAAGGGCCTGGTCAGTACATGTGCAGGAGACTCACTTGGAATACCAGGTGCTGTGGGCTTTTAAATTGGTCAGAATTTTGGATTTAAAGAAAAAAAATCTACCTGGGATGAATGCGATCATGGAATTCAGGACTTGACGACTGATTGTAGAAAAATGTGCTTTAGTTGTCTGGTTAAAGAAAGTTGCCTTTGTTGCTGAAGTTGTTTAAAATTGTGACAAATCTATATATACTATGTTTTCTATGCTGTACTCCGGCTCACGGCCATACCTGCCTGGGAGTGCCCAATCTCGTCAGGTCTTGGAAGCCAAGCAGGCACGGGCCTGGTTAGTGCATGTGCAGGAGACTCACTTGGAATACCAGGTGCTGTGAGCTTTTAAATTGGTCAGAATTTTGAATTGACAGAATTTTTTTTTTACCTGGGATGAATGCGATCATGGAATTCAGGACTTGACGACTGATTGTAGAAAAATGTGTTTTAGTTGTCTGGTTAAAGAAAGTTGCCTTTGTTGCTGAAGTTGTTTAAAATTGTGACAAATCTATATATACCATGTTTTCTATACTGTACTCCAGCTCACGGCCATACCTGCCCGGGAGTGCCCGATCTCATCAGGTCTTGGAAGCCAAGCAGGCACGGGCCTGGTTAGTACATGTGCAGGGGACTCACTTGGAATACCAGGTGCTGTGAGCTTTTAAATTGGTCAGAATTATGGATTGACAGAAAAAAAATCTACCTGGGACTAATGCGATCATGGAATTCAGGACTTGACGACTGATTGTAGAAAAATGTGTTTTAGTTGTCTGGTTAAAGAAAGTTGCCTTTGTTGCTGAAGTTGTTTAAAATTGTAACAAATCTATATATACTATGTTTTCTATGCTGTCCTCCAGCTCACGGCCATACCTGCCCGGGAGTGCCCAATCCCATCAGGTCTTGGAAGCCAAGCAGGCACGGGCGTGGTTAGTACATGTGCAGGAGACTCACTTGGAATACCAGGTGCTGTGAGCTTTTAAATTGGTCAGAATTTTGAATTTAAAGAAAAAAATCTTCCTGGGATGAATGCGATCATGGAATTCAGAACTTGACGACTGATTGTAGAAAAATGTGTTTTAGTTGTCTGGTTAAAGAAAGTTGCCTTTGTTGCTGAAGTTGTTTAAAATTGTGACAAATCTATATATACTATGTTTTCTATACTGTACTCCAGCTCACGGCCGTACCTGCCTGGGAGTGCCCAATCTCGTCAGATCTTGGAAGCCAAGCAGGCACGGGCCTGGTGAGTACATGCGCAGGAGACTCACTTGGAATACCAGGTGCCGGGAGCTTTTAAATTGGTCAGAATTTTGAATTTAAAGAAAAAAAATCTACCTGGGATGAATGTGATCATGGAATTCAGGACTTGACGACTGATTGTATAAAAATGTGTTGTAGTTGTCTGGTTAAAGAAAGTTGCCTTTGTTGCTGAAGTTGTTTAAAATTGTGACAAATCTATATATACTATGTTTTCTATACCGTACTCCAGCTCACGGCCATACCTGCCTGGGAGTACCCAATCTCATCAGATCTTGGAAGCCAAGCGGGCACGGGCCTGGTCAGTACATGTGCAGGAGATTCACTTGGAATACCAGGTGCTGTGAGCTTTTAAATTGGTCAGAATTTTGGATTTAAAGAAAAAAAATCTACCTGGGATGAATGCGATCATGGAATTCAGGACTTGACGACTGATTGTAGAAAAATGTGCTTTAGTTGTCTGGTTAAAGAAAGTTGCCTTTGTTGCTGAAGTTGTTTAAAATTGTGACAAATCTATATATACTATGTTTTCTATACTGTGCTCCAGCTCACGGCCATACCTGCCCGGGAGTGCCCAATCTCATCAGATCTTGGAAGCCAAGCAGGCACGGGCCTGGTTAGTACATGTGCAGGAGACTCACTTGGAATACCAGGTGCTGTGAGCTTTTAAATTGGTCAGAATTTTGAATTTAAAGAAAAAAATCTTCCTGGGATGAATGCGATCATGGAATTCAGGACTTGACGACTGATTGTAGAAAAATGTGTTTTAGTTGTCTGGTTAAAGAAAGTTGCCTTTGTTGCTGAAGTTGTTTAAAATTGTGACAAATCTATATATACTATGTTTTCTATACTGTGCTCCAGCTCACGGCCATACCTGCCCGGGAGTGCCCAATCTCATCAGATCTTGGAAGCCAAGCAGGCACGGGCCTGGTTAGTACATGTGCAGGAGACTCACTTGGAATACCAGGTGCTGTGAGCTTTTAAATTGGTCAGAATTTTGAATTTAAAGAAAAAAATCTTCCTGGGATGAATGCGATCATGGAATTCAGGACTTGACGACTGATTGTAGAAAAATGTGTTTTAGTTGTCTGGTTAAAGAAAGTTGCCTTTGTTGCTGAAGTTGTTTAAAATTGTGACAAATCTATATATACCATGTTTTCTATACTGTACTCCAGCTCACGGCCATACCTGCCCGGGAGTGCCCGATCTCATCAGGTCTTGGAAGCCAAGCAGGCACGGGCCTGGTTAGTACATGTGCAGGAGACTCACTTGGAATACCAGCTGCTGTGAGCTTTTAAATTGGTCAGAATTTTGAATTTAAAGAAAAAAATCTTCCTGGGATGAATGCGATCATGGAATTCAGGACTTGACGACTGATTGTAGAAAAATGTGTTTTAGTTGTCTGGTTCAAGAAAGTTGCCTTTGTTGCTGAAGTTGTTTAAAATTGTGACAAATCAAATCAAATCTATGTTTTCTATACTGTACTCTAGCTCACGGCCGTACCTGCCTGGGAGTGCCCAATCTCGTCAGATCTTGGAAGCCAGGCAGGCATGGGCCTGGTCAGTACATGTGCAGGGGACTCACTTGGAATACCAGGTGCTGTGAGCTTTTAAATTGGTCAGAATTATGGATTGACAGAAAAAAAATCTACCTGGGACGAATGCGATCATGGAATTCAGGACTTGACGACTGATTGTAGAAAAATGTGTTTTAGTTGTCTGGTTAAAGAAAGTTGCCTTTGTTGCTGAAGTTGTTTAAAATTGTAACAAATCTATATATACTATGTTTTCTATACTGTCCTCCAGCTCACGGCCATACCTGCCCGGGAGTGCCCGATCTCATCAGGTCTTGGAAGCCAAGCAGGCACGGGCCTGGTTAGTACATGTGCAGGAGACTCACTTGGAATACCAGGTGCTGTGAGCTTTTAAATTGGTCAGAATTTTGAATTTAAAGAAAAAAATCTTCCTGGGATGAATGCGATCATGGAATTCAGGACTTGACGACTGATTGTAGAAAAATGTGTTTTAGTTGTCTGGTTCAAGAAAGTTGCCTTTGTTGCTGAAGTTGTTTAAAATTGTGACAAATCAAATCAAATCTATGTTTTCTATACTGTACTCCAGCTCACGGCCGTACCTGCCTGGGAGTGCCCAATCTCGTCAGATCTTGGAAGCCAGGCAGGCATGGGCCTGGTTAGTACATGTGCAGGGGACTCACTTGGAATACCAGGTGCTGTGAGCTTTTAAATTGGTCAGAATTATGGATTGACAGAAAAAAAATCTACCTGGGACGAATGCGATCATGGAATTCAGGACTTGATGACTGATTGTAGAAAAATGTGTTTTAGTTGTCTGGTTAAAGAAAGTTGCTGAAGTTGCTGAAGTTGTTTAAAATTGTAACAAATCTATATATACTATGTTTTCTATACTGTACTCCAGCTCATGGCCATACCTGCCTGGGAGTGCCCAATCTCATCAGATCTTGGAAGCCCAGCAGGCAAGGGCCTGGTCAGTACATGTGCAGGAGACTCACTTGGAATACCAGGTGCTGTGGGCTTTTAAATTGGTCAGAATTTTGGATTTAAAGAAAAAAAATCTACCTGGGATGAATGCGATCATGGAATTCAGGACTTGACGACTGATTGTAGAAAAATGTGCTTTAGTTGTCTGGTTAAAGAAAGTTGCCTTTGTTGCTGAAGTTGTTTAAAATTGTGACAAATCTATATATACTATGTTTTCTATGCTGTACTCCGGCTCACGGCCATACCTGCCTGGGAGTGCCCAATCTCGTCAGGTCTTGGAAGCCAAGCAGGCACGGGCCTGGTTAGTGCATGTGCAGGAGACTCACTTGGAATACCAGGTGCTGCGAGCTTTTAAATTGGTCAGAATTTTGAATTGACAGAATTTTTTTTTTACCTGGGATGAATGCGATCATGGAATTCAGGACTTGACGACTGATTGTAGAAAAATGTGTTTTAGTTGTCTGGTTAAAGAAAGTTGCCTTTGTTGCTGAAGTTGTTTAAAATTGTGACAAATCTATATATACCATGTTTTCTATACTGTACTCCAGCTCACGGCCATACCTGCCCGGGAGTGCCCGATCTCATCAGGTCTTGGAAGCCAAGCAGGCACGGGCCTGGTTAGTACATGTGCAGGGGACTCACTTGGAATACCAGGTGCTGTGAGCTTTTAAATTGGTCAGAATTATGGATTGACAGAAAAAAAATCTACCTGGGACTAATGCGATCATGGAATTCAGGACTTGACGACTGATTGTAGAAAAATGTGTTTTAGTTGTCTGGTTAAAGAAAGTTGCCTTTGTTGCTGAAGTTGTTTAAAATTGTAACAAATCTATATATACTATGTTTTCTATGCTGTCCTCCAGCTCACGGCCATACCTGCCCGGGAGTGCCCAATCCCATCAGGTCTTGGAAGCCAAGCAGGCACGGGCGTGGTTAGTACATGTGCAGGAGACTCACTTGGAATACCAGGTGCTGTGAGCTTTTAAATTGGTCAGAATTTTGAATTTAAAGAAAAAAATCTTCCTGGGATGAATGCGATCATGGAATTCAGAACTTGACGACTGATTGTAGAAAAATGTGTTTTAGTTGTCTGGTTAAAGAAAGTTGCCTTTGTTGCTGAAGTTGTTTAAAATTGTGACAAATCTATATATACTATGTTTTCTATACTGTACTCCAGCTCACGGCCGTACCTGCCTGGGAGTGCCCAATCTCGTCAGATCTTGGAAGCCAAGCAGGCACGGGCCTGGTGAGTACATGCGCAGGAGACTCACTTGGAATACCAGGTGCCGGGAGCTTTTAAATTGGTCAGAATTTTGAATTTAAAGAAAAAAAATCTACCTGGGATGAATGTGATCATGGAATTCAGGACTTGACGACTGATTGTATAAAAATGTGTTGTAGTTGTCTGGTTAAAGAAAGTTGCCTTTGTTGCTGAAGTTGTTTAAAATTGTGACAAATCTATATATACTATGTTTTCTATACCGTACTCCAGCTCACGGCCATACCTGCCTGGGAGTACCCAATCTCATCAGATCTTGGAAGCCAAGCGGGCACGGGCCTGGTCAGTACATGTGCAGGAGATTCACTTGGAATACCAGGTGCTGTGAGCTTTTAAATTGGTCAGAATTTTGGATTTAAAGAAAAAAAATCTACCTGGGATGAATGCGATCATGGAATTCAGGACTTGACGACTGATTGTAGAAAAATGTGCTTTAGTTGTCTGGTTAAAGAAAGTTGCCTTTGTTGCTGAAGTTGTTTAAAATTGTGACAAATCTATATATACTATGTTTTCTATACTGTGCTCCAGCTCACGGCCATACCTGCCCGGGAGTGCCCAATCTCATCAGATCTTGGAAGCCAAGCAGGCACGGGCCTGGTTAGTACATGTGCAGGAGACTCACTTGGAATACCAGGTGCTGTGAGCTTTTAAATTGGTCAGAATTTTGAATTTAAAGAAAAAAATCTTCCTGGGATGAATGCGATCATGGAATTCAGGACTTGACGACTGATTGTAGAAAAATGTGTTTTAGTTGTCTGGTTAAAGAAAGTTGCCTTTGTTGCTGAAGTTGTTTAAAATTGTGACAAATCTATATATACCATGTTTTCTATACTGTACTCCAGCTCACGGCCATACCTGCCCGGGAGTGCCCGATCTCATCAGGTCTTGGAAGCCAAGCAGGCACGGGCCTGGTTAGTACATGTGCAGGAGACTCACTTGGAATACCAGCTGCTGTGAGCTTTTAAATTGGTCAGAATTTTGAATTTAAAGAAAAAAATCTTCCTGGGATGAATGCGATCATGGAATTCAGGACTTGACGACTGATTGTAGAAAAATGTGTTTTAGTTGTCTGGTTCAAGAAAGTTGCCTTTGTTGCTGAAGTTGTTTAAAATTGTGACAAATCAAATCAAATCTATGTTTTCTATACTGTACTCTAGCTCACGGCCGTACCTGCCTGGGAGTGCCCAATCTCGTCAGATCTTGGAAGCCAGGCAGGCATGGGCCTGGTCAGTACATGTGCAGGGGACTCACTTGGAATACCAGGTGCTGTGAGCTTTTAAATTGGTCAGAATTATGGATTGACAGAAAAAAAATCTACCTGGGACGAATGCGATCATGGAATTCAGGACTTGACGACTGATTGTAGAAAAATGTGTTTTAGTTGTCTGGTTAAAGAAAGTTGCCTTTGTTGCTGAAGTTGTTTAAAATTGTAACAAATCTATATATACTATGTTTTCTATACTGTCCTCCAGCTCACGGCCATACCTGCCCGGGAGTGCCCGATCTCATCAGGTCTTGGAAGCCAAGCAGGCACGGGCCTGGTTA
The DNA here is from genome assembly GCF_040956055.1 of Brachionichthys hirsutus. Classification (NCBI taxonomy): domain Eukaryota; kingdom Metazoa; phylum Chordata; class Actinopteri; order Lophiiformes; family Brachionichthyidae; genus Brachionichthys; species Brachionichthys hirsutus. The sequence continues at coordinate 1,629,370 of NC_090903.1, forward strand.
GTACATGTGCAGGAGACTCACTTGGAATACCAGGTGCTGTGAGCTTTTAAATTGGTCAGAATTTTGAATTTAAAGAAAAAAATCTTCCTGGGATGAATGCGATCATGGAATTCAGGACTTGACGACTGATTGTAGAAAAATGTGTTTTAGTTGTCTGGTTCAAGAAAGTTGCCTTTGTTGCTGAAGTTGTTTAAAATTGTGACAAATCAAATCAAATCTATGTTTTCTATACTGTACTCCAGCTCACGGCCGTACCTGCCTGGGAGTGCCCAATCTCGTCAGATCTTGGAAGCCAGGCAGGCATGGGCCTGGTTAGTACATGTGCAGGGGACTCACTTGGAATACCAGGTGCTGTGAGCTTTTAAATTGGTCAGAATTATGGATTGACAGAAAAAAAATCTACCTGGGACGAATGCGATCATGGAATTCAGGACTTGATGACTGATTGTAGAAAAATGTGTTTTAGTTGTCTGGTTAAAGAAAGTTGCTGAAGTTGCTGAAGTTGTTTAAAATTGTAACAAATCTATATATACTATGTTTTCTATACTGTACTCCAGCTCATGGCCATACCTGCCTGGGAGTGCCCAATCTCATCAGATCTTGGAAGCCCAGCAGGCAAGGGCCTGGTCAGTACATGTGCAGGAGACTCACTTGGAATACCAGGTGCTGTGGGCTTTTAAATTGGTCAGAATTTTGGATTTAAAGAAAAAAAATCTACCTGGGATGAATGCGATCATGGAATTCAGGACTTGACGACTGATTGTAGAAAAATGTGCTTTAGTTGTCTGGTTAAAGAAAGTTGCCTTTGTTGCTGAAGTTGTTTAAAATTGTGACAAATCTATATATACTATGTTTTCTATGCTGTACTCCGGCTCACGGCCATACCTGCCTGGGAGTGCCCAATCTCGTCAGGTCTTGGAAGCCAAGCAGGCACGGGCCTGGTTAGTGCATGTGCAGGAGACTCACTTGGAATACCAGGTGCTGTGAGCTTTTAAATTGGTCAGAATTTTGAATTGACAGAATTTTTTTTTACCTGGGATGAATGCGATCATGGAATTCAGGACTTGACGACTGATTGTAGAAAAATGTGTTTTAGTTGTCTGGTTAAAGAAAGTTGCCTTTGTTGCTGAAGTTGTTTAAAATTGTGACAAATCTATATATACCATGTTTTCTATACTGTACTCCAGCTCGCGGCCATACCTGCCCGGGAGTGCCCGATCTCATCAGGTCTTGGAAGCCGAGCAGGCACGGGCCTGGTTAGTACATGTGCAGGGGACTCACTTGGAATACCAGGTGCTGTGAGCTTTTAAATTGGTCAGAATTATGGATTGACAGAAAAAAAATCTACCTGGGACGAATGCGATCATGGAATTCAGGACTTGACGACTGATTGTAGAAAAATGTGTTTTAGTTGTCTGGTTAAAGAAAGTTGCCTTTGTTGCTGAAGTTGTTTAAAATTGTAACAAATCTATATATACTATGTTTTCTATACTGTCCTCCAGCTCACGGCCATACCTGCCCGGGAGTGCCCAATCCCATCAGGTCTTGGAAGCCAAGCAGGCACGGGCGTGGTTAGTACATGTGCAGGAGACTCACTTGGAATACCAGGTGCTGTGAGCTTTTAAATTGGTCAGAATTTTGAATTTAAAGAAAAAAATCTTCCTGGGATGAATGCGATCATGGAATTCAGAACTTGACGACTGATTGTAGAAAAATGTGTTTTAGTTGTCTGGTTAAAGAAAGTTGCTGAAGTTGCTGAAGTTGTTTAAAATTGTGACAAATCTATATATACTATGTTTTCTATACTGTACTCCAGCTCACGGCCGTACCTGCCTGGGAGTGCCCAATCTCGTCAGATCTTGGAAGCCAAGCAGGCACGGGCCTGGTTAGTACATGCGCAGGAGACTCACTTGGAATACCAGGTGCCGGGAGCTTTTAAATTGGTCAGAATTTTGAATTTAAAGAAAAAAAATCTACCTGGGATGAATGTGATCATGGAATTCAGGACTTGACGACTGATTGTATAAAAATGTGTTGTAGTTGTCTGGTTAAAGAAAGTTGCCTTTGTTGCTGAAGTTGTTTAAAATTGTGACAAATCTATATATACTATGTTTTCTATACCGTACTCCAGCTCACGGCCATACCTGCCTGGGAGTACCCAATCTCATCAGATCTTGGAAGCCAAGCGGGCACGGGCCTGGTCAGTACATGTGCAGGAGATTCACTTGGAATACCAGGTGCTGTGAGCTTTTAAATTGGTCAGAATTTTGGATTTAAAGAAAAAAAATCTACCTGGGATGAATGCGATCATGGAATTCAGGACTTGACGACTGATTGTAGAAAAATGTGCTTTAGTTGTCTGGTTAAAGAAAGTTGCCTTTGTTGCTGAAGTTGTTTAAAATTGTGACAAATCTATATATACTATGTTTTCTATACTGCGCTCCAGCTCACGGCCATACCTGCCCGGGAGTGCCCAATCTCATCAGATCTTGGAAGCCAAGCAGGCACGGGCCTGGTTAGTACATGTGCAGGAGACTCACTTGGAATACCAGGTGCTGTGAGCTTTTAAATTGGTCAGAATTTTGAATTTAAAGAAAAAAATCTTCCTGGGATGAATGCGATCATGGAATTCAGGACTTGACGACTGATTGTAGAAAAATGTGTTTTAGTTGTCTGGTTAAAGAAAGTTGCCTTTGTTGCTGAAGTTGTTTAAAATTGTGACAAATCTATATATACTATGTTTTCTATACTGTACCCCAGCTCACGGCCATACCTGCCTGGGAGTGCCCGATCTCGTCAGATCTTGGAAGCCAAGCAGGCACGGGCCTGGTTAGTACATGTGCAGGAGACTCACTTGGAATACCAGGTGCTGTGAGCTTTTAAATTGGTCAGAATTTTGAATTGACAGAAATAAAATCGACCTGGGATGAATGCGATCATGGAATTCAGGACTTGACGACTGATTGTAGAAAAATGTGTTTTCGTTGTCTGGTTAAAGAAAGTTGCCTTTGTTGCTGAAGTTGTTTAAAATTGTGACAAATCTATATATACTATGTTTTCTATGCCGTGCTCTAGCTCACGGCCATACCTGCCTGGGAGTGCCCAATCTCATCAGATCTTGGAAGCCGAGCAGGCATGGGCCTGGTTAGTACATGTGCAGGAGACTCACTTGGGATACCAGGTGCTGTGAGCTTTTAAATTGGTCAGAATTTTGAATTTAAAGAAAAGAAATCTACCTGGGATGAATGTGATCATGGAATTCAGGACTTGACGACTGATTGTAGAAAAATGTGTTTTAGTTGTCTGGTTAAAGAAAGTTGCTGAAGTTGCTGAAGTTGTTTAAAATTGTAACAAATCTATATATACTATGTTTTCTATACTGTACTCCAGCTCATGGCCATACCTGCCTGGGAGTGCCCAATCTCATCAGATCTTGGAAGCCCAGCAGGCAAGGGCCTGGTCAGTACATGTGCAGGAGACTCACTTGGAATACCAGGTGCTGTGGGCTTTTAAATTGGTCAGAATTTTGGATTTAAAGAAAAAAAATCTACCTGGGATGAATGCGATCATGGAATTCAGGACTTGACGACTGATTGTAGAAAAATGTGCTTTAGTTGTCTGGTTAAAGAAAGTTGCCTTTGTTGCTGAAGTTGTTTAAAATTGTGACAAATCTATATATACTATGTTTTCTATGCTGTACTCCGGCTCACGGCCATACCTGCCTGGGAGTGCCCAATCTCGTCAGGTCTTGGAAGCCAAGCAGGCACGGGCCTGGTTAGTGCATGTGCAGGAGACTCACTTGGAATACCAGGTGCTGTGAGCTTTTAAATTGGTCAGAATTTTGAATTGACAGAATTTTTTTTTACCTGGGATGAATGCGATCATGGAATTCAGGACTTGACGACTGATTGTAGAAAAATGTGTTTTAGTTGTCTGGTTAAAGAAAGTTGCCTTTGTTGCTGAAGTTGTTTAAAATTGTGACAAATCTATATATACCATGTTTTCTATACTGTACTCCAGCTCACGGCCATACCTGCCCGGGAGTGCCCGATCTCATCAGGTCTTGGAAGCCAAGCAGGCACGGGCCTGGTTAGTACATGTGCAGGGGACTCACTTGGAATACCAGGTGCTGTGAGCTTTTAAATTGGTCAGAATTATGGATTGACAGAAAAAAAATCTACCTGGGACGAATGCGATCATGGAATTCAGGACTTGACGACTGATTGTAGAAAAATGTGTTTTAGTTGTCTGGTTAAAGAAAGTTGCCTTTGTTGCTGAAGTTGTTTAAAATTGTAACAAATCTATATATACTATGTTTTCTATACTGTCCTCCAGCTCACGGCCATACCTGCCCGGGAGTGCCCAATCCCATCAGGTCTTGGAAGCCAAGCAGGCACGGGCGTGGTTAGTACATGTGCAGGAGACTCACTTGGAATACCAGGTGCTGTGAGCTTTTAAATTGGTCAGAATTTTGGATTTAAAGAAAAAAAATCTACCTGGGATGAATGCGATCATGGAATTCAGGACTTGACGACTGATTGTATAAAAATGTGTTGTAGTTGTCTGGTTGAAGAAAGTTGCCTTTGTTGCTGAAGTTGTTTAAAATTGTGACAAATCTATATATACTATGTTTTCTATACCGTACTCCAGCTCACGGCCATACCTGCCTGGGAGTACCCAATCTCATCAGATCTTGGAAGCCAAGCGGGCACGGGCCTGGTCAGTACATGTGCAGGAGATTCACTTGGAATACCAGGTGCTGTGAGCTTTTAAATTGGTCAGAATTTTGGATTTAAAGAAAAAAAATCTACCTGGGATGAATGCGATCATGGAATTCAGGACTTGACGACTGATTGTAGAAAAATGTGTTTTAGTTGTCTGGTTAAAGAAAGTTGCCTTTGTTGCTGAAGTTGTTTAAAATTGTGACAAATCTATATATACTATGTTTTCTATACTGTACCCCAGCTCACGGCCATACCTGCCTGGGAGTGCCCAATCTCGTCAGATCTTGGAAGCCAAGCAGGCACGGGCCTGGTTAGTACATGTGCAGGAGACTCACTTGGAATACCAGGTGCTGTGAGCTTTTAAATTGGTCAGAATTTTGAATGGACAGAAATAAAATCGACCTGGGATGAATGCGATCATGGAATTCAGGACTTGACAACTGATTGTAGAAAAATGTGTTTTCGTTGTCTGGTTAAAGAAAGTTGCCTTTGTTGCTGAAGTTGTTTAAAATTGTGACAAATCTATATATACTATGTTTTCTATGCCGTGCTCTAGCTCACGGCCATACCTGCCTGGGAGTGCCCAATCTCATCAGATCTTGGAAGCCGAGCAGGCATGGGCCTGGTTAGTACATGTGCAGGAGACTCACTTGGGATACCAGGTGCTGTGAGCTTTTAAATTGGTCAGAATTTTGAATTTAAAGAAAAAAAATCTACCTGGGATGAATGTGATCATGGAATTCAGGACTTGACGACTGATTGTAGAAAAATGTGCTTTAGTTGTCTGGTTAAAGAAAGTTGCCTTTGTTGCTGATGTTGTTTAAAATTGTGACAAATCTATATATACTATGTTTTCTATGCTGTACTCCAGCTCACGGCCATACCTGCCTGGGAGTGCCCAATCTCATCAGATCTTGGAAGCCAAGCGGGCAAGGGCCTGGTCAGTACATGTGCAGGAGACTCACTTGGAATACCAGGTGCTGTGGGCTTTTAAATTGGTCAGAATTTTGGATTTAAAGAAAAAAAATCTACCTGGGATGAATGCGATCATGGAATTCAGGACTTGACGACTGATTGTAGAAAAATGTGCTTTAGTTGTCTGGTTAAAGAAAGTTGCCTTTGTTGCTGAAGTTGTTTAAAATTGTGACAAATCTATATATACTATGTTTTCTATACTGTACCCCAGCTCGCGGCCATACCTGCCTGGGAGTGCCCAATCTCGTCAGATCTTGGAAGCCAAGCAGGCAAGGGCCTGGTCAGTACATGTGTGGGAGACTCACTTGGAATACCAGGTGCTGTGGGCTTTTAAATTGGTCAGAATTTTGGATTTAAAGAAAAAAAATCTACCTGTGATGAATGCAATCATGGAATTCAGGACTTGACGACTGATTGTAGAAAAATGTGTTTTAGTTGTCTGGTTAAAGAAAGTTGCCTTTGTTGCTGAAGTTGTTTAAAATTGTGACAAATCTATATATACTATGTTTTCTATACTGTACTCCAGCTCACGGCCATACCTGCCTGGGAGTGCCCAATCTCGTCAGGTCTTGGAAGCCAAGCAGGCACGGGCCTGGTTAGCGCATGTGCAGGAGACTCACTTGGAATACCAGGTGCTGTGAGCTTTTAAATTGGTCAGAATTTTGAATTGACAGAATTTTTTTTTACCTGGGATGAATGCGATCATGGAATTCAGGACTTGACGACTGATTGTAGAAAAATGTGTTTTAGTTGTCTGGTTAAAGAAAGTTGCCTTTGTTGCTGAAGTTGTTTAAAATTGTGACAAATCTATATATACCATGTTTTCTATGCTGTACTCCAGCTCACGGCCATACCTGCCTGGGAGTGCCAGATCTCATCAGGTCTTGGAAGCCAAGCAGGCACGGGCCTGGTTAGTACATGTGCAGGAGACTCACTTGGAATACCAGGTGCTGTGAGCTTTTAAATTGGTCAGAATTTTGAATTTAAAGAAAAAAATCTTCCTGGGATGAATGCGATCATGGAATTCAGGACTTGACGACTGATTGTAGAAAAATGTGTTTTAGTTGTCTGGTTCAAGAAAGTTGCCTTTGTTGCTGAAGTTGTTTAAAATTGTGACAAATCAAATCAAATCTATGTTTTCTATACTGTACTCCAGCTCACGGCCGTACCTGCCTGGGAGTGCCCAATCTCGTCAGATCTTGGAAGCCAGGCAGGCATGGGCCTGGTTAGTACATGTGCGGGGGACTCACTTGGAATACCAGGTGCTGTGAGCTTTTAAATTGGTCAGAATTATGGATTGACAGAAAAAAAATCTACCTGGGACGAATGCGATCATGGAATTCAGGACTTGATGACTGATTGTAGAAAAATGTGTTTTAGTTGTCTGGTTAAAGAAAGTTGCTGAAGTTGCTGAAGTTGTTTAAAATTGTAACAAATCTATATATACTATGTTTTCTATACTGTACTCCAGCTCACGGCCATACCTGCCTGGGAGTGCCCAATCTCATCAGATCTTGGAAGCCAAGCAGGCAAGGGCCTGGTCAGTACATGTGCAGGAGACTCACTTGGAATACCAGGTGCTGTGGGCTTTTAAATTGGTCAGAATTTTGGATTTAAAGAAAAAAAATCTACCTGGGATGAATGCGATCATGGAATTCAGGACTTGACGACTGATTGTAGAAAAATGTGTTTTCGTTGTCTGGTTAAAGAAAGTTGCCTTTGTTGCTGAAGTTGTTTAAAATTGTGACAAATCTATATATACTATGTTTTCTATACTGTACTCCAGCTCACGGCCATACCTGCCTGGGAGTGCCCAATCTCGTCAGATCTTGGAAGCCAAGCAGGCACGGGCCTGGTTAGTACATGTGCAGGAGACTCACTTGGAATACCAGGTGCTGTGAGCTTTTAAATTGGTCAGAATTTTGAATTGACAGAATTTTTTTTTACCTGGGATGAATGCGATCATGGAATTCAGGACTTGACGACTGATTGTAGAAAAATGTGTTTTAGTTGTCTGGTTAAAAAAAGTTGCCTTTGTTGCTGAAGTTGTTTAAAATTGTGACAAATCTATATATATTATGTTTTCTATACTGTGTTCCAGTTCACGGCCGTACCTGCCTGGGAGTGCCCAATCTCGTCAGATCTCGGAAGCCAAGCAGGCACGGGCCTGGTTAGTACATGTGCAGGAGACTCACTTGGAATACCAGGTGCTGTGAGCTTTTAAATTGGTCAGAATTTTGAATTGACAGAAAAAAAATCTACCTGGGATGAATGCGATCATGGAATTCAGGACTTGACGACTGATTGTATAAAAATGTGTTGTAGTTGTCTGGTTAAAGAAAGTTGCCTTTGTTGCTGAAGTTGTTTAAAATTGTGACAAATCTATATATACTATGTTTTCTATACCGTACTCCAGCTCGCGGCCATACCTGCCTGGGAGTGCCCAATCTCACCAGACCTTGGAAGCCAAGCAGGTGCGGCCCTGGTTAGTACATGTGCAGGAGACTCACTTGGAATACCAGGTGCTGTGAGCTTTTAAATTGGTCAGAATTTAGGATTTATAGAAAAAAAATCTACCTGGGATGAATGCGATCATGGAATTCAGAACTTGACGACTGATTGTAGAAAAATGTGCTTTAGTTGTCTGGTTAAAGAAAGTTGCCTTTGTTGCTGAAGTTGTTTAAAATTGTGACAAATCTATATATACTATGTTTTCTATACTGTACTCCAGCTCACGGCCATACCTGCCTGGGAGTGCCCAATCTCATCAGATCTTGGAAGCCAAGCAGGCAAGGGCCTGGTCAGTACATGTGCAGGAGACTCACTTGGAATGCCAGGTGCTGTGGGCTTTTAAATTGGTCAGAATTTTGGATTTAAAGAAAAAAAATCTACCTGGGATGAATGCGATCATGGAATTCAGGACTTGACGACTGATTGTAGAAAAATGTGTTTTAGTTGTCTGGTTAAAAAAAGTTGCCTTTGTTGCTGAAGTTGTTTAAAATTGTGACAAATCTATATATACTATGTTTTCTATACTGTACTCCAGCTCACGGCCATACCTGCCTGGGAGTGCCCAATCTCGTCAGATCTTGGAAGCCAAGCAGGCACGGGCCTGGTTAGTACATGTGCAGGAGACTCACTTGGAATACCAGGTGCTGTGAGCTTTTAAATTGGTCAGAATTTTGAATTGACAGAAAAAAAATCTACCTGGGATGAATGCGATCATGGAATTCAGGACTTGACGACTGATTGTCGAAAAATGTGTTTTCGTTGTCTGGTTAAAGAAAGTTGCCTTTGTTGCTGAAGTTGTTTAAAATTGTGACAAATCTATATATACTATGTTTTCTATACTGTACTCCAGCTCACGGCCATACCTGCCTGGGAGTGCCCAATCTCGTCAGATCTTGGAAGCCAAGCAGGCACGGGCCTGGTTAGTACATGTGCAGGAGACTCACTTGGAATACCAGGTGCTGTGAGCTTTTAAATTGGTCAGAATTTTGGATTTAAAGAAAAAAAATCTACCTGGGATGAATGCGATCATGGAATTCAGGACTTGACAACTGATTGTAGAAAAATGTGCTTTAGTTGTCTGGTTAAAGAAAGTTGCCTTTGTTGCTGAAGTTGTTTAAAATTGTGACAAATCTATATATACTATGTTTTCTATACTGTACTCCAGCTCACGGCCATACCTGCCTGGGAGTGCCCAATCTCGTCAGATCTTGGAAGCCAGGCAGGCACGGGCCTGGTTAGTACATGTGCAGGAGACTCACTTGGAATACCGGGTGCTGTGAGCTTTTAAATTGGTCAGAATTTTGAATTGACAGAAAAAAAATCTACCTGGGATGAATGCGATCATGGAATTCAGGACTTGACAACTGATTGTCGAAAAATGTTTTTTCGTTGTCTGGTTAAAGAAAGTTGCCTTTGTTGCTGAAGTTGTTTAAAATTGTGACAAATCTATATATACTATGTTTTCTATACTGTGCTCCAGCTCACGGCCATACCTGCCCGGGAGTGCCCAATCTCATCAGATCTTGGAAGCCAAGCAGGCGAGGGCCTGGTCAGTACATGCGCAGGAGACTCACTTGGAATACCAGGTGCTGTGGGCTTTTAAGTTGGTCAGAATTTTGGATTTAAAGAAAAAAAATCTACCTGGGATGAATGCGATCATGGAATTCAGGACTTGACGACTGATTGTAGAAAAATGTGCTTTAGTTGTCTGGTTAAAGAAAGTTGCCTTTGTTGCTGAAGTTGTTTAAAATTGTGACAAATCTATATATACCATGTTTTCTATACTGTACTCCAGCTCACGGCCATACCTGCCCGGGAGTGCCCAATCTCATCAGATCTTGGAAGCCAAGCAGGCACGGGCCTGGTTAGTACATGTGCAGGAGACTCACTTGGAATACCAGGTGCTGTGAGCTTTTAAATTGGTCAGAATTTTGAATTTAAAGAAAAAAATCTTCCTGGGATGAATGCGATCATGGAATTCAGGACTTGACGACTGATTGTAGAAAAATGTGTTTTAGTTGTCTGGTTCAAGAAAGTTGCCTTTGTTGCTGAAGTTGTTTAAAATTGTAACAAATCTATATATACTATGTTTTCTATACTGTACTCCAGCTCACGGCCATACCTGCCTGGGAGTGCCCAATCTCGTCAGATCTTGGAAGCCAAGCAGGCACGGGCCTGGTTAGTACATGTGCAGGAGACTCACTTGGAATACCAGGTGCTGTGAGCTTTTAAATTGGTCAGAATTTTGAATTTAAAGAAAAAAATCTTCCTGGGATGAATGCGATCATGGAATTCAGGACTTGACGACTGATTGTAGAAAAATGTGTTTTAGTTGTCTGGTTAAAGAAAGTTGCCTTTGTTGCTGAAGTTGTTTAAAATTGTGACAAATCTATATATACTATGTTTTCTATACTGTACTCCAGCTCACGGCCATACCTGCCTGGGAGTGCCCAATCTCGTCAGATCTTGGAAGCCAAGCAGGCACGGGCCTGGTTAGTACATGTGCAGGAGACTCACTTGGAATACCAGGTGCTGTGAGCTTTTAAATTGGTCAGAATTTTGGATTTAAAGAAAAAAAATCTACCTGGGATGAATGCGATCATGGAATTCAGGACTTGACGACTGATTGTAGAAAAATGTGCTTTAGTTGTCTGGTTAAAGAAAGTTGCCTTTGTTGCTGAAGTTGTTTAAAATTGTGACAAATCTATATATACTATGTTTTCTATACTGTGCTCCAGCTCACGGCCATACCTGCCCGGGAGTGCCCAATCTCATCAGATCTTGGAAGCCAAGCAGGCGAGGGCCTGGTCAGTACATGCGCAGGAGACTCACTTGGAATACCAGGTGCTGTGGGCTTTTAAGTTGGTCAGAATTTTGGATTTAAAGAAAAAAAATCTACCTGGGATGAATGCGATCATGGAATTCAGGACTTGACGACTGATTGTAGAAAAATGTGCTTTAGTTGTCTGGTTAAAGAAAGTTGCCTTTGTTGCTGAAGTTGTTTAAAATTGTGACAAATCTATATATACCATGTTTTCTATACCGTACTCCAGCTCACGGCCATACCTGCTCGGGAGTGCCCAATCTCATCAGATCTTGGAAGCCAAGCAGGCACGGGCCTGGTTAGTACATGTGCAGGAGACTCACTTGGAATACCAGGTGCTGTGAGCTTTTAAATTGGTCAGAATTTTGAATTTAAAGAAAAAAATCTTCCTGGGATGAATGCGATCATGGAATTCAGGACTTGACGACTGATTGTAGAAAAATGTGTTTTAGTTGTCTGGTTCAAGAAAGTTGCCTTTGTTGCTGAAGTTGTTTAAAATTGTAACAAATCTATATATACTATGTTTTCTATACTGTACTCCAGCTCACAGCCATACCTGCCTGGGAGTGCCCAATCTCGTCAGATCTTGGAAGCCAAGCAGGCACGGGCCTGGTTAGTACATGTGCAGGAGACTCACTTGGAATACCAGGTGCTGTGAGCCTTTAAATTGGTCAGAATTTTGAATTTAAAGAAAAAAATCTTCCAGGGATGAATGCGATCATGGAATTCAGGACTTGACAACTGATTGTAGAAAAATGTGTTTTAGTTGTCTGGTTCAAGAAAGTTGCCTTTGTTGCTGAAGTTGTTTAAAATTGTGACAAATCTATATATACTATGTTTTCTATACTGTACTCTAGCTCACGGCCATACCTGCCTGGGAGTGCCCAATCTCATCAGATCTTGGAAGCCAAGCAGGCACGGGCCTGGTCAGTACATGTGCAGGAGACTCACTTGGAATACCAGGTGCTGTGAGCTTTTAAATTGGTCAGAATTTTGGATTTAAAGAAAAAAAATCTACCTGGGATGAATGCGATCATGGAATTCAGGACTTGACGACTGATTGTAGAAAAATGTGCTTGAGTTGTCTGGTTAAAGAAAGTTGCCTTTGTTGCTGAAGTTGTTTAAAATTGTGACAAATCTATATATACTATGTTTTCTATGCTGTGCTCCAGCTTACGGCCATACCTGCCCGGGAGTGCCCAATCTCATCAGATCTTGGAAGCCAAGCAGGCACGGGCCTGGTTAGTACATGTGCGGGAGACTCACTCGGAATACCAGGTGCTGTGAGCTTTTAAATTGGTCAGAATTTTGAATTTAAAGAAAAAAATCTTCCTGGGATGAATGCGATCATGGAATTCAGGACTTGACGACTGATTGTAGAAAAATGTGTTTTAGTTGTCTGGTTAAAGAAAGTTGCCTTTGTTGCTGAAGTTGTTTAAAATTGTGACAAATCTATATATACTATGTTTTCTGTACCGTACTTCAGCTCGCGGCCATACCTGCCTGGGAGTGCCCAATCTCATCAGACCTTGGAAGCCAAGCAGGTGTGGGCCTGGTCAGTACATGTGCAGGAGACTCACTTGGAATACCAGGTGCTGTGAGCTTTTAAATTGGTCAGAATTTTGGATTTAAAGAAAAAAAATCTACCTGGGATGAATGCGATCATGGAATTCAGGACTTGACGACTGATTGTAGAAAAATGTGCTTTAGTTGTCTGGTTAAAGAAAGTTGCCTTTGTTGCTTAAGTTGTTTAAAATTGTGACAAATCTATATATACTATGTTTTCTATACTGTGCTCCGGCTCACGGCCATACCTGCCCGGGAGTGCCCAATGTGGTCAGATCTTGGAAGCCAAGCAGGCACGGGCCTGGTTGGTACATGTGCAGGAGACTCACTCGGAATACCAGGTGCTGTGAGCTTTTAAATTGGTCAGAATTTTGAATTTAAAGAAAAAAATCTTCCTGGGATGAATGCGATCATGGAATTCAGGACTTGACGACTGATTGTATAAAAATGTGTTGTTGTTGTCTGGTTAAAGAAAGTTGCCTTTGTTGCTGAAGTTGTTTAAAATTGTGACAAATCTATATATACTATGTTTTCTATACCGTACTCCAGCTCACGGCCATACCTGCCTGGGAGTGCCCAATCTCGTCAGATCTTGGAAGCCAAGCAGGCACGGGCCTGGTTAGTACATGTGCAGGAGACTCACTCGGAATACCAGGTCCTGTGAGCTTTTAAATTGGTCAGAATTTTGAATTTAAAGAAAAAAATCTTCCTGGGATGAATGCGATCATGGAATTCAGGACTTGACGACTGATTGTATAAAAATGTGTTGTCGTTGTCTGGTTAAAGAAAGTTGCCTTTGTTGCTGAAGTTGTTTAAAATTGTGACAAATCTATATATACTATGTTTTCTATACCGTACTCCAGCTCACGGCCATACCTGCCTGGGAGTGCCCAATCCGTCAGATCTTGGAAGCCAAGCAGGCACGGGCCTGGTTAGTACATGTGCAGGAGACTCACTTGGAATACCAGGTGCTGTGAGCTTTTAAATTGGTCAGAATTTTGAATTGACAGAAAAAAAATCTACCTGGGATGAATGCGATCATGGAATTCAGGACTTGACGACTGATTGTATAAAAATGTGTTGTAGCTGTCTGGTTAAAGAAAGTTGCCTTTGTTGCTGAAGTTGTTTAAAATTGTGACAAATCTATATATACTATGTTTTCTATACTGTACTCCAGCTCACGGCCATACCTGCCTGGGAGTGCCCAATCTCGTCAGATCTTGGAAGCCAAGCAGGCACGGGCCTGGTTAGTACATGTGCAGGACACTCACTTGGAATACCGGGTGCTGTGAGCTTTTAAATTGGTCAGAATTTTGAATTGACAGAAAAAAAATCTACCTGGGATGAATGCGATCATGGAATTCAGGACTTGACGACTGATTGTCGAAAAATGTGTTTTCGTTGTCTGGTTAAAGAAAGTTGCCTTTGTTGCTGAAGTTGTTTAAAATTGTGACAAATCTATATATACTATGTTTTCTATACTGTACTCCAGCTCACGGCCATACCTGCCTGGGAGTGCCCAATCTCGTCAGATCTTGGAAGCCAAGCAGGCACGGGCCTGGTTAGTACATGTGCAGGAGGCTCACTTGGAATACCAGGTGCTGTGAGCTTTTAAATTGGTCAGAATTTTGGATTTAAAGAAAAAAAATCTACCTGGGATGAATGCGATCATGGAATTCAGGACTTGACAACTGATTGTAGAAAAATGTGCTTTAGTTGTCTGGTTAAAGAAAGTTGCCTTTGTTGCTGAAGGTGTTTAAAATTGTGACAAATCTATATATACTATGTTTTCTATACTGTGCTCCAGCTCACGGCCATACCTGCCCGGGAGTGCCCAATCTCATCAGATCTTGGAAGCCAAGCAGGCGAGGGCCTGGTCAGTACATGCGCAGGAGACTCACTTGGAATACCAGGTGCTGTGGGCTTTTAAGTTGGTCAGAATTTTGGATTTAAAGAAAAAAAATCTACCTGGGATGAATGCGATCATGGAATTCAGGACTTGACGACTGATTGTAGAAAAATGTGCTTTAGTTGTCTGGTTAAAGAAAGTTGCCTTTGTTGCTGAAGTTGTTTAAAATTGTGACAAATCTATATATACCATGTTTTCTATACTGCACTCCAGCTCACGGCCATACCTGCCCGGGAGTGCCCAATCTCATCAGATCTTGGAAGCCAAGCAGGCACGGGCCTGGTTAGTACATGTGCAGGAGACTCACTTGGAATACCAGGTGCTGTGAGCTTTTAAATTGGTCAGAATTTTGAATTTAAAGAAAAAAATCTTCCTGGGATGAATGCGATCATGGAATTCAGGACTTGACGACTGATTGTAGAAAAATGTGTTTTAGTTGTCTGGTTCAAGAAAGTTGCCTTTGTTGCTGAAGTTGTTTAAAATTGTAACAAATCTATATATACTATGTTTTCTATAGTGGACTCCAGCTCACGGCCATACCTGCCTGGGAGTGCCCAATCTCGTCAGATCTTGGAAGCCAAGCAGGCACGGGCCTGGTTAGTACATGTGCAGGAGACTCACTTGGAATACCAGGTGCTGCGAGCTTTTAAATTGGTCAGAATTTTGAATTTAAAGAAAAAAATCTTCCTGGGATGAATGCGATCATGGAATTCAGGACTTGACGACTGATTGTAGAAAAATGTGTTTTAGTTGTCTGGTTAAAGAAAGTTGCCTTTGTTGCTGAAGTTGTTTAAAATTGTGACAAATCTATATATACTATGTTTTCTATACTGTACTCCAGCTCACGGCCATACCTGCCTGGGAGTGCCCAATCTCGTCAGATCTTGGAAGCCAAGCAGGCATGGGCCTGGTTAGTACATGTGCAGGAGACTCACTTGGAATACCAGGTGCTGTGAGCTTTTAAATTGGTCAGAATTTTGAATTGACAGAAAAAAAATCTACCTGGGATGAATGCGATCATGGAATTCAGGACTTGACGACTGATTGTAGAAAAATGTGTTTTCGTTGTCTGGTTAAAGAAAGTTGCCTTTGTTGCTGAAGTTGTTTAAAATTGTGACAAATCTATATATACCATGTTTTCTATACTGTACTCCAGCTCACGGCCATACCTGCCTGGGAGTGCCCAAT
The DNA here is from genome assembly GCF_040956055.1 of Brachionichthys hirsutus. Lineage (NCBI taxonomy): Eukaryota > Metazoa > Chordata > Actinopteri > Lophiiformes > Brachionichthyidae > Brachionichthys > Brachionichthys hirsutus. The sequence goes on from NC_090903.1 coordinate 1,645,067, forward strand.
CTCGTCAGATCTTGGAAGCCAAGCAGGCACGGGCCTGGTTAGTACATGTGCAGGAGACTCACTTGGAATACCAGGTGCTGTGAGCTTTTAAATTGGTCAGAATTTTGGATTTAAAGAAAAAAAATCTACCTGGGATGAATGCGATCATGGAATTCAGGACTTGACGACTGATTGTAGAAAAATGTGCTTTAGTTGTCTGGTTAAAGAAAGTTGCCTTTGTTGCTGAAGTTGTTTAAAATTGTGACAAATCTATATATACTATGTTTTCTATACTGTACTCCAGCTCACGGCCATACCTGCCTGGGAGTGCCCAATCTCGTCAGATCTTGGAAGCCAAGCAGGCACGGGCCTGGTTAGTACATGTGCAGGAGACTCACTTGGAATACCAGGTGCTGTGAGCTTTTAAATTGGTCAGAATTTTGGATTTAAAGAAAAAAAATCTACCTGGGATGAATGCGATCATGGAATTCAGGACTTGACGACTGATTGTAGAAAAATGTGCTTTAGTTGTCTGGTTAAAGAAAGTTGCCTTTGTTGCTGAAGTTGTTTAAAATTGTGACAAATCTATATATACTATGTTTTCTATACTGTGCTCCAGCTCACGGCCATACCTGCCCGGGAGTGCCCAATCTCATCAGATCTTGGAAGCCAAGCAGGCGAGGGCCTGGTCAGTACATGCGCAGGAGACTCACTTGGAATACCAGGTGCTGTGGGCTTTTAAGTTGGTCAGAATTTTGGATTTAAAGAAAAAAAATCTACCTGGGATGAATGCGATCATGGAATTCAGGACTTGACGACTGATTGTAGAAAAATGTGCTTTAGTTGTCTGGTTAAAGAAAGTTGCCTTTGTTGCTGAAGTTGTTTAAAATTGTGACAAATCTATATATACCATGTTTTCTATACCGTACTCCAGCTCACGGCCATACCTGCTCGGGAGTGCCCAATCTCATCAGATCTTGGAAGCCAAGCAGGCACGGGCCTGGTTAGTACATGTGCAGGAGACTCACTTGGAATACCAGGTGCTGTGAGCTTTTAAATTGGTCAGAATTTTGAATTTAAAGAAAAAAATCTTCCTGGGATGAATGCGATCATGGAATTCAGGACTTGACGACTGATTGTAGAAAAATGTGTTTTAGTTGTCTGGTTCAAGAAAGTTGCCTTTGTTGCTGAAGTTGTTTAAAATTGTAACAAATCTATATATACTATGTTTTCTATACTGTACTCCAGCTCAAAGCCATACCTGCCTGGGAGTGCCCAATCTCGTCAGATCTTGGAAGCCAAGCAGGCACGGGCCTGGTTAGTACATGTGCAGGAGACTCACTTGGAATACCAGGTGCTGTGAGCCTTTAAATTGGTCAGAATTTTGAATTTAAAGAAAAAAATCTTCCAGGGATGAATGCGATCATGGAATTCAGGACTTGACAACTGATTGTAGAAAAATGTGTTTTAGTTGTCTGGTTCAAGAAAGTTGCCTTTGTTGCTGAAGTTGTTTAAAATTGTGACAAATCTATATATACTATGTTTTCTATACTGTACTCTAGCTCACGGCCATACCTGCCTGGGAGTGCCCAATCTCATCAGATCTTGGAAGCCAAGCAGGCACGGGCCTGGTCAGTACATGTGCAGGAGACTCACTTGGAATACCAGGTGCTGTGAGCTTTTAAATTGGTCAGAATTTTGGATTTAAAGAAAAAAAATCTACCTGGGATGAATGCGATCATGGAATTCAGGACTTGACGACTGATTGTAGAAAAATGTGCTTGAGTTGTCTGGTTAAAGAAAGTTGCCTTTGTTGCTGAAGTTGTTTAAAATTGTGACAAATCTATATATACTATGTTTTCTATGCTGTGCTCCAGCTTACGGCCATACCTGCCCGGGAGTGCCCAATCTCATCAGATCTTGGAAGCCAAGCAGGCACGGGCCTGGTTAGTACATGTGCGGGAGACTCACTCGGAATACCAGGTGCTGTGAGCTTTTAAATTGGTCAGAATTTTGAATTTAAAGAAAAAAATCTTCCTGGGATGAATGCGATCATGGAATTCAGGACTTGACGACTGATTGTAGAAAAATGTGTTTTAGTTGTCTGGTTAAAGAAAGTTGCCTTTGTTGCTGAAGTTGTTTAAAATTGTGACAAATCTATATATACTATGTTTTCTGTACCGTACTTCAGCTCGCGGCCATACCTGCCTGGGAGTGCCCAATCTCATCAGACCTTGGAAGCCAAGCAGGTGTGGGCCTGGTCAGTACATGTGCAGGAGACTCACTTGGAATACCAGGTGCTGTGAGCTTTTAAATTGGTCAGAATTTTGGATTTAAAGAAAAAAAATCTACCTGGGATGAATGCGATCATGGAATTCAGGACTTGACGACTGATTGTAGAAAAATGTGCTTTAGTTGTCTGGTTAAAGAAAGTTGCCTTTGTTGCTTAAGTTGTTTAAAATTGTGACAAATCTATATATACTATGTTTTCTATACTGTGCTCCGGCTCACGGCCATACCTGCCCGGGAGTGCCCAATGTGGTCAGATCTTGGAAGCCAAGCAGGCACGGGCCTGGTTGGTACATGTGCAGGAGACTCACTCGGAATACCAGGTGCTGTGAGCTTTTAAATTGGTCAGAATTTTGAATTTAAAGAAAAAAATCTTCCTGGGATGAATGCGATCATGGAATTCAGGACTTGACGACTGATTGTATAAAAATGTGTTGTTGTTGTCTGGTTAAAGAAAGTTGCCTTTGTTGCTGAAGTTGTTTAAAATTGTGACAAATCTATATATACTATGTTTTCTATACCGTACTCCAGCTCACGGCCATACCTGCCTGGGAGTGCCCAATCTCGTCAGATCTTGGAAGCCAAGCAGGCGCGGGCCTGGTTAGTACATGTGCAGGAGACTCACTCGGAATACCAGGTCCTGTGAGCTTTTAAATTGGTCAGAATTTTGAATTTAAAGAAAAAAATCTTCCTGGGATGAATGCGATCATGGAATTCAGGACTTGACGACTGATTGTATAAAAATGTGTTGTCGTTGTCTGGTTAAAGAAAGTTGCCTTTGTTGCTGAAGTTGTTTAAAATTGTGACAAATCTATATATACTATGTTTTCTATACCGTACTCCAGCTCACGGCCATACCTGCCTGGGAGTGCCCAATCCGTCAGATCTTGGAAGCCAAGCAGGCACGGGCCTGGTTAGTACATGTGCAGGAGACTCACTTGGAATACCAGGTGCTGTGAGCTTTTAAATTGGTCAGAATTTTGAATTGACAGAAAAAAAATCTACCTGGGATGAATGCGATCATGGAATTCAGGACTTGACGACTGATTGTATAAAAATGTGTTGTAGCTGTCTGGTTAAAGAAAGTTGCCTTTGTTGCTGAAGTTGTTTAAAATTGTGACAAATCTATATATACTATGTTTTCTATACTGTACTCCAGCTCACGGCCATACCTGCCTGGGAGTGCCCAATCTCGTCAGATCTTGGAAGCCAAGCAGGCACGGGCCTGGTTAGTACATGTGCAGGACACTCACTTGGAATACCGGGTGCTGTGAGCTTTTAAATTGGTCAGAATTTTGAATTGACAGAAAAAAAATCTACCTGGGATGAATGCGATCATGGAATTCAGGACTTGACGACTGATTGTCGAAAAATGTGTTTTCGTTGTCTGGTTAAAGAAAGTTGCCTTTGTTGCTGAAGTTGTTTAAAATTGTGACAAATCTATATATACTATGTTTTCTATACTGTACTCCAGCTCACGGCCATACCTGCCTGGGAGTGCCCAATCTCGTCAGATCTTGGAAGCCAAGCAGGCACGGGCCTGGTTAGTACATGTGCAGGAGACTCACTTGGAATACCAGGTGCTGTGAGCTTTTAAATTGGTCAGAATTTTGGATTTAAAGAAAAAAAATCTACCTGGGATGAATGCGATCATGGAATTCAGGACTTGACAACTGATTGTAGAAAAATGTGCTTTAGTTGTCTGGTTAAAGAAAGTTGCCTTTGTTGCTGAAGGTGTTTAAAATTGTGACAAATCTATATATACTATGTTTTCTATACTGTGCTCCAGCTCACGGCCATACCTGCCCGGGAGTGCCCAATCTCATCAGATCTTGGAAGCCAAGCAGGCGAGGGCCTGGTCAGTACATGCGCAGGAGACTCACTTGGAATACCAGGTGCTGTGGGCTTTTAAGTTGGTCAGAATTTTGGATTTAAAGAAAAAAAATCTACCTGGGATGAATGCGATCATGGAATTCAGGACTTGACGACTGATTGTAGAAAAATGTGCTTTAGTTGTCTGGTTAAAGAAAGTTGCCTTTGTTGCTGAAGTTGTTTAAAATTGTGACAAATCTATATATACCATGTTTTCTATACTGTACTCCAGCTCACGGCCATACCTGCCCGGGAGTGCCCAATCTCATCAGATCTTGGAAGCCAAGCAGGCACGGGCCTGGTTAGTACATGTGCAGGAGACTCACTTGGAATACCAGGTGCTGTGAGCTTTTAAATTGGTCAGAATTTTGAATTTAAAGAAAAAAATCTTCCTGGGATGAATGCGATCATGGAATTCAGGACTTGACGACTGATTGTAGAAAAATGTGTTTTAGTTGTCTGGTTCAAGAAAGTTGCCTTTGTTGCTGAAGTTGTTTAAAATTGTAACAAATCTATATATACTATGTTTTCTATAGTGGACTCCAGCTCACGGCCATACCTGCCTGGGAGTGCCCAATCTCGTCAGATCTTGGAAGCCAAGCAGGCACGGGCCTGGTTAGTACATGTGCAGGAGACTCACTTGGAATACCAGGTGCTGCGAGCTTTTAAATTGGTCAGAATTTTGAATTTAAAGAAAAAAATCTTCCTGGGATGAATGCGATCATGGAATTCAGGACTTGACGACTGATTGTAGAAAAATGTGTTTTAGTTGTCTGGTTAAAGAAAGTTGCCTTTGTTGCTGAAGTTGTTTAAAATTGTGACAAATCTATATATACTATGTTTTCTATACTGTACTCCAGCTCACGGCCATACCTGCCTGGGAGTGCCCAATCTCGTCAGATCTTGGAAGCCAAGCAGGCACGGGCCTGGTTAGTACATGTGCAGGAGACTCACTTGGAATACCAGGTGCTGTGAGCTTTTAAATTGGTCAGAATTTTGAATTGACAGAAAAAAAATCTACCTGGGATGAATGCGATCATGGAATTCAGGACTTGACGACTGATTGTAGAAAAATGTGTTTTCGTTGTCTGGTTAAAGAAAGTTGCCTTTGTTGCTGAAGTTGTTTAAAATTGTGACAAATCTATATATACCATGTTTTCTATACTGTACTCCAGCTCACGGCCATACCTGCCTGGGAGTGCCCAATCTCGTCAGATCTTGGAAGCCAAGCAGGCACGGGCCTGGTTAGTACATGTGCAGGAGACTCACTTGGAATACCAGGTGCTGTGAGCTTTTAAATTGGTCAGAATTTTGGATTTAAAGAAAAAAAATCTACCTGGGATGAATGCGATCATGGAATTCAGGACTTGACGACTGATTGTAGAAAAATGTGCTTTAGTTGTCTGGTTAAAGAAAGTTGCCTTTGTTGCTGAAGTTGTTTAAAATTGTGACAAATCTATATATACTATGTTTTCTATGCTGTGCTCCAGCTCACGGCCATACCTGCCCGGGAGTGCCCAATCTCATCAGATCTTGGAAGCCAAGCAGGCGAGGGCCTGGTCAGTACATGCGCAGGAGACTCACTTGGAATACCAGGTGCTGTGGGCTTTTAAGTTGGTCAGAATTTTGGATTTAAAGAAAAAAAATCTACCTGGGATGAATGCGATCATGGAATTCAGGACTTGACGACTGATTGTAGAAAAATGTGCTTTAGTTGTCTGGTTAAAGAAAGTTGCCTTTGTTGCTGAAGTTGTTTAAAATTGTGACAAATCTATATATACCATGTTTTCTATACTGTACTCCAGCTCACGGCCATACCTGCCCGGGAGTGCCCAATCTCATCAGATCTTGGAAGCCAAGCAGGCACGGGCCTGGTTAGTACATGTGCAGGAGACTCACTTGGAATACCAGGTGCTGTGAGCTTTTAAATTGGTCAGAATTTTGAATTTAAAGAAAAAAATCTTCCTGGGATGAATGCGATCATGGAATTCAGGACTTGACGACTGATTGTAGAAAAATGTGTTTTAGTTGTCTGGTTCAAGAAAGTTGCCTTTGTTGCTGAAGTTGTTTAAAATTGTAACAAATCTATATATACTATGTTTTCTATACTGTACTCCAGCTCACGGCCATACCTGCCTGGGAGTGCCCAATCTCGTCAGATCTTGGAAGCCAAGCAGGCACGGGCCTGGTTAGTACATGTGCAGGAGACTCACTTGGAATACCAGGTGCTGTGAGCCTTTAAATTGGTCAGAATTTTGAATTTAAAGAAAGAAATCTTCCTGGGATGAATGCGATCATGGAATTCAGGACTTGACAACTGATTGTAGAAAAATGTGTTTTAGTTGTCTGGTTCAAGAAAGTTGCCTTTGTTGCTGAAGTTGTTTAAAATTGTGACAAATCTATATATACTATGTTTTCAATACTGTACTCTAGCTCACGGCCATACCTGCCTGGGAGTGCCCAATCCCATCAGATCTTGGAAGCCAAGCAGGCACGGGCCTGGTCAGTACATGTGCAGGAGACTCACTTGGAATACCAGGTGCTGTGAGCTTTTAAATTGGTCAGAATTTTGGATTTAAAGAAAAAAAATCTACCTGGGATGAATGCGATCATGGAATTCAGGACTTGACGACTGATTGTAGAAAAATGTGCTTGAGTTGTCTGGTTAAAGAAAGTTGCCTTTGTTGCTGAAGTTGTTTAAAATTGTGACAAATCTATATATACTATGTTTTCTATGCCGTGCTCCAGCTTACGGCCATACCTGCCCGGGAGTGCCCAATCTCATCAGATCTTGGAAGCCAAGCAGGCACGGGCCTGGTTAGTACATGTGCGGGAGACTCACTCGGAATACCAGGTGCTGTGAGCTTTTAAATTGGTCAGAATTTTGAATTTAAAGAAAAAAATCTTCCTGGGATGAATGCGATCATGGAATTCAGGACTTGACGACTGATTGTATAAAAATGTGTTGTAGTTGTCTGGTTAAAGAAAGTTGCCTTTGTTGCTGAAGTTGTTTAAAATTGTGACAAATCTATATATACTATGTTTTCTGTACCGTACTCCAGCTCGCGGCCATACCTGCCTGGGAGTGCCCAATCTCATCAGACCTTGGAAGCCAAGCAGGTGTGGGCCTGGTCAGTACATGTGCAGGAGACTCACTTGGAATACCAGGTGCTGTGAGCTTTTAAATTGGTCAGAATTTTGGATTTAAAGAAAAAAAATCTACCTGGGATGAATGCGATCATGGAATTCAGGACTTGACGACTGATTGTAGAAAAATGTGCTTTAGTTGTCTGGTTAAAGAAAGTTGCCTTTGTTGCTGAAGTTGTTTAAAATTGTGACAAATCTATATATACTATGTTTTCTATACTGTGCTCCGGCTCACGGCCATACCTGCCCGGGAGTGCCCAATCTCGTCAGATCTTGGAAGCCAAGCAGGCACGGGCCTGGTTAGTACATGTGCAGGAGACTCACTCGGAATACCAGGTGCTGTGAGCTTTTAAATTGGTCAGAATTTTGAATTTAAAGAAAAAAATCTTCCTGGGATGAATGCGATCATGGAATTCAGGACTTGACGACTGATTGTATAAAAATGTGTTGTCGTTGTCTGGTTAAAGAAAGTTGCCTTTGTTGCTGAAGTTGTTTAAAATTGTGACAAATCTATATATACTATGTTTTCTATACCATACTCCAGCTCACGGCCATACCTGCCTGGGAGTGCCCAATCTCGTCAGATCTTGGAAGCCAAGCAGGCACGGGCCTGGTTAGTACATGTGCAGGAGACTCACTTGGAATACCAGGTGCTGTGAGCCTTTAAATTGGTCAGAATTTTGAATTTAAAGAAAGAAATCTTCCTGGGATGAATGCGATCATGGAATTCAGGACTTGACAACTGATTGTAGAAAAATGTGTTTTAGTTGTCTGGTTCAAGAAAGTTGCCTTTGTTGCTGAAGTTGTTTAAAATTGTGACAAATCTATATATACTATGTTTTCAATACTGTACTCTAGCTCACGGCCATACCTGCCTGGGAGTGCCCAATCCCATCAGATCTTGGAAGCCAAGCAGGCACGGGCCTGGTCAGTACATGTGCAGGAGACTCACTTGGAATACCAGGTGCTGTGAGCTTTTAAATTGGTCAGAATTTTGGATTTAAAGAAAAAAAATCTACCTGGGATGAATGCGATCATGGAATTCAGGACTTGACGACTGATTGTAGAAAAATGTGCTTGAGTTGTCTGGTTAAAGAAAGTTGCCTTTGTTGCTGAAGTTGTTTAAAATTGTGACAAATCTATATATACTATGTTTTCTATGCCGTGCTCCAGCTTACGGCCATACCTGCCCGGGAGTGCCCAATCTCATCAGATCTTGGAAGCCAAGCAGGCACGGGCCTGGTTAGTACATGTGCGGGAGACTCACTCGGAATACCAGGTGCTGTGAGCTTTTAAATTGGTCAGAATTTTGAATTTAAAGAAAAAAATCTTCCTGGGATGAATGCGATCATGGAATTCAGGACTTGACGACTGATTGTATAAAAATGTGTTGTAGTTGTCTGGTTAAAGAAAGTTGCCTTTGTTGCTGAAGTTGTTTAAAATTGTGACAAATCTATATATACTATGTTTTCTGTACCGTACTCCAGCTCGCGGCCATACCTGCCTGGGAGTGCCCAATCTCATCAGACCTTGGAAGCCAAGCAGGTGTGGGCCTGGTCAGTACATGTGCAGGAGACTCACTTGGAATACCAGGTGCTGTGAGCTTTTAAATTGGTCAGAATTTTGGATTTAAAGAAAAAAAATCTACCTGGGATGAATGCGATCATGGAATTCAGGACTTGACGACTGATTGTAGAAAAATGTGCTTTAGTTGTCTGGTTAAAGAAAGTTGCCTTTGTTGCTGAAGTTGTTTAAAATTGTGACAAATCTATATATACTATGTTTTCTATACTGTGCTCCGGCTCACGGCCATACCTGCCCGGGAGTGCCCAATCTCGTCAGATCTTGGAAGCCAAGCAGGCACGGGCCTGGTTAGTACATGTGCAGGAGACTCACTCGGAATACCAGGTGCTGTGAGCTTTTAAATTGGTCAGAATTTTGAATTTAAAGAAAAAAATCTTCCTGGGATGAATGCGATCATGGAATTCAGGACTTGACGACTGATTGTATAAAAATGTGTTGTCGTTGTCTGGTTAAAGAAAGTTGCCTTTGTTGCTGAAGTTGTTTAAAATTGTGACAAATCTATATATACTATGTTTTCTATACCGTACTCCAGCTCACGGCCATACCTGCCTGGGAGTGCCCAATCTCGTCAGATCTTGGAAGCCAAGCAGGCACGGGCCTGGTTAGTACATGTGCAGGAGACTCACTTGGAATACCAGGTGCTGTGAGCTTTTAAATTGGTCAGAATTTTGAATTGACAGAAAAAAAATCTACCTGGGATGAATGCGATCATGGAATTCAGGACTTGACGACTGATTGTATAAAAATGTGTTGTAGCTGTCTGGTTAAAGAAAGTTGCCTTTTTTGCTGAAGTTGTTTAAAATTGTGACAAATCTATATATACTATGTTTTCTGTACCATACTCCAGCTCGCGGCCATACCTGCCTGGGAGTGCCCAATCTCATCAGACCTTGGAAGCCAAGCAGGTGCGGGCCTGGTCAGTACATGTGCAGGAGACTCACTTGGAATACCAGGTGCTGTGAGCTTTTAAATTGGTCAGAATTTTGGATTTAAAGAAAAAAAATCTACCTGGGATGAATGCGATCATGGAATTCAGGACTTGACGACTGATTGTAGAAAAATGTGCTTGAGTTGTCTGGTTAAAGAAAGTTGCCTTTGTTGCTGAAGTTGTTTAAAATTGTGACAAATCTATATATACTATGTTTTCTATACTGTGCTCCAGCTCACGGCCATACCTGCCCGGGAGTGCCCAATCTCATCAGATCTTGGAAGCCAAGCAGGCACGGGCCTGGTTAGTACATGTGCGGGAGACTCACTTGGAATACCAGGTGCTGTGAGCTTTTAAATTGGTCAGAATTTTGAATTTAAAGAAAAAAATCTTCCTGGGATGAATGCGATCATGGAATTCAGGACTTGACGACTGATTGTATAAAAATGTGTTGTAGTTGTCTGGTTAAAGAAAGTTGCCTTTGTTGCTGAAGTTGTTTAAAATTGTGACAAATCTATATATACTATGTTTTCTGTACCGTACTCCAGCTCGCGGCCATACCTGCCTGGGAGTGCCCAATCTCATCAGACCTTGGAAGCCAAGCAGGTGTGGGCCTGGTCAGTACATGTGCAGGAGACTCACTTGGAATACCAGGTGCTGTGAGCTTTTAAATTGGTCAGAATTTTGGATTTAAAGAAAAAAAATCTACCTGGGATGAATGCGATCATGGAATTCAGGACTTGACGACTGATTGTAGAAAAATGTGCTTTAGTTGTCTGGTTAAAGAAAGTTGCCTTTGTTGCTGAAGTTGTTTAAAATTGTGACAAATCTATATATACTATGTTTTCTATACTGTGCTCCGGCTCACGGCCATACCTGCCCGGGAGTGCCCAATCTCGTCAGATCTTGGAAGCCAAGCAGGCACGGGCCTGGTTAGTACATGTGCAGGAGACTCACTCGGAATACCAGGTGCTGTGAGCTTTTAAATTGGTCAGAATTTTGAATTTAAAGAAAAAAATCTTCCTGGGATGAATGCGATCATGGAATTCAGGACTTGACGACTGATTGTATAAAAATGTGTTGTCGTTGTCTGGTTAAAGAAAGTTGCCTTTGTTGCTGAAGTTGTTTAAAATTGTGACAAATCTATATATACTATGTTTTCTATACCGTACTCCAGCTCACGGCCATACCTGCCTGGGAGTGCCCAATCTCGTCAGATCTTGGAAGCCAAGCAGGCACGGGCCTGGTTAGTACATGTGCAGGAGACTCACTTGGAATACCAGGTGCTGTGAGCTTTTAAATTGGTCAGAATTTTGAATTGACAGAAAAAAAATCTACCTGGGATGAATGCGATCATGGAATTCAGGACTTGACGACTGATTGTATAAAAATGTGTTGTAGCTGTCTGGTTAAAGAAAGTTGCCTTTTTTGCTGAAGTTGTTTAAAATTGTGACAAATCTATATATACTATGTTTTCTGTACCATACTCCAGCTCGCGGCCATACCTGCCTGGGAGTGCCCAATCTCATCAGACCTTGGAAGCCAAGCAGGTGCGGGCCTGGTCAGTACATGTGCAGGAGACTCACTTGGAATACCAGGTGCTGTGAGCTTTTAAATTGGTCAGAATTTTGGATTTAAAGAAAAAAAATCTACCTGGGATGAATGCGATCATGGAATTCAGGACTTGACGACTGATTGTAGAAAAATGTGCTTGAGTTGTCTGGTTAAAGAAAGTTGCCTTTGTTGCTGAAGTTGTTTAAAATTGTGACAAATCTATATATACTATGTTTTCTATACTGTGCTCCAGCTCACGGCCATACCTGCCCGGGAGTGCCCAATCTCATCAGATCTTGGAAGCCAAGCAGGCACGGGCCTGGTTAGTACATGTGCGGGAGACTCACTCGGAATACCAGGTGCTGTGAGCTTTTAAATTGGTCAGAATTTTGAATTTAAAGAAAAAAATCTTCCTGGGATGAATGCGATCATGGAATTCAGGACTTGACGACTGATTGTATAAAAATGTGTTGTCGTTGTCTGGTTAAAGAAAGTTGCCTTTGTTGCTGAAGTTGTTTAAAATTGTGACAAATCTATATATACTATGTTTTCTATACTGTGCTCCAGCTCACGGCCATACCTGCCTGGGAGTGCCCAATCTCGTCAGATCTTGGAAGCCAAGCAGGCACGGGCCTGGTTAGTACATGTGCAGGAGACTCACTTGGAATACCAGGTGCTGTGAGCTTTTAAATTGGTCAGAATTTTGAATTGACAGAAAAAAAATCTACCTGGGATGAATGCGATCATGGAATTCAGGACTTGACGACTGATTGTAGAAAAATGTGCTTTAGTTGTCTGGTTAAAGAAAGTTGCCTTTGTTGCTGAAGTTGTTTAAAATTGTGACAAATCTATATATACTATGTTTTCTATACTGTGCTCCAGCTCACGGCCATACCTGCCCGGGAGTGCCCAATCTCATCAGATCTTGGAAGCCAAGCAGGCACGGGCCTGGTTAGTACATGTGCGGGAGACTCACTCGGAATACCAGGTGCTGTGGGCTTTTAAATTGGTCAGAATTTTGAATTTAAAGAAAAAAATCTTCCTGGGATGAATGCGATCATGGAATTCAGGACTTGACGACTGATTGTACAAAAATGTGTTGTCGTTGTCTGGTTAAAGAAAGTTGCCTTTGTTGCTGAAGTTGTTTAAAATTGTGACAAATCTATATATACTATGTTTTCTATACCGTACTCCAGCTCACGGCCATACCTGCCTGGGAGTGCCCAATCTCGTCAGATCTTGGAAGCCAAGCAGGCACGGGCCTGGTTAGTACATGTGCAGGAGACTCACTTGGAATACCAGGTGCTGTGAGCTTTTAAATTGGTCAGAATTTTGAATTGACAGAAAAAAAATCTACCTCGGATGAATGCGATCATGGAATTCAGGACTTGACGACTGATTGTATAAAAATGTGTTGTAGCTGTCTGGTTAAAGAAAGTTGCCTTTTTTGCTGAAGTTGTTTAAAATTGTGACAAATCTATATATACTATGTTTTCTGTACCGTACTCCAGCTCGCGGCCATACCTGCCTGGGAGTGCCCAATCTCATCAGACCTTGGAAGCCAAGCAGGTGCGGGCCTGGTCAGTACATGTGCAGGAGACTCACTTGGAATACCAGGTGCTGTGAGCTTTTAAATTGGTCAGAATTTTGGATTTAAAGAAAAAAAATCTACCTGGGATGAATGCGATCATGGAATTCAGGACTTGACGACTGATTGTAGAAAAATGTGCTTGAGTTGTCTGGTTAAAGAAAGTTGCCTTTGTTGCTGAAGTTGTTTAAAATTGTGACAAATCTATATATACTATGTTTTCTATACTGTGCTCCAGCTCACGGCCATACCTGCCCGGGAGTGCCCAATCTCATCAGATCTTGGAAGCCAAGCAGGCACGGGCCTGGTTAGTACATGTGCGGGAGACTCACTCGGAATACCAGGTGCTGTGAGCTTTTAAATTGGTCAGAATTTTGAATTTAAAGAAAAAAATCTTCCTGGGATGAATGCGATCATGGAATTCAGGACTTGACGACTGATTGTATAAAAATGTGTTGTCGTTGTCTGGTTAAAGAAAGTTGCCTTTGTTGCTGAAGTTGTTTAAAATTGTGACAAATCTATATATACTATGTTTTCTATACCGTACTCCAGCTCACGGCCATACCTGCCTGGGAGTGCCCAATCTCATCAGATCTTGGAAGCCGAGCAGGCATGGGCCTGGTTAGTACATGTGCAGGAGGCTTGCTTGGGATACCAGGTGCCGTGAGCTTTTAAATTGGTCAGAATTTTGAATTTAAAGAAAAAAAATCTACCTGGGATGAATCTGATCATGGAATTCAGGACTTGACGACTGATTGTAGAAAAATGTGCTTTCGTTGTCTGGTTAAAGAAAGTTGCTGAAGTTGCTGAAGTTGTTTAAAATTGTGACAAATCTATATATACTATGTTTTCTATACTGTACTCCAGCTCACGGCCATACCTGCCTGGGAGTGCCCAATCTCATCAGATCTTGGAAGCCAAGCGGGCGAGGGCCTGGTCAGTACATGTGCAGGAAACTCACTTGGAATGCCAGGTGCTGTGAGCTTTTAAATTGGTCAGAATTTTGAATTTAAAGAAAAAAATCTTCCTGGGATGAATGCGATCATGGAATTCAGGACTTGACGACTGATTGTAGAAAAATGTGCTTTAGTTGTCTGGTTAAAGAAAGTTGCCTTTGTTGCTGAAGTTGTTTAAAATTGTGACAAATCTATATATACTATGTTTTCTGTACCATACTCCAGCTCGCGGCCATACCTGCCTGGGAGTGCCCAATCTCATCAGACCTTGGAAGCCAAGCAGGTGCGGGCCTGGTCAGTACATGTGCAGGAGACTCACTTGGAATACCAGGTGCTGTGAGCTTTTAAATTGGTCAGAATTTTGGATTTAAAGAAAAAAAATCTACCTGGGATGAATGCGATCATGGAATTCAGGACTTGACGACTGATTGTAGAAAAATGTGCTTGAGTTGTCTGGTTAAAGAAAGTTGCCTTTGTTGCTGAAGTTGTTTAAAATTGTGACAAATCTATATATACTATGTTTTCTATACTGTGCTCCAGCTCACGGCCATACCTGCCCGGGAGTGCCCAATCTCATCAGATCTTGGAAGCCAAGCAGGCACGGGCCTGGTTAGTACATGTGCGGGAGACTCACTCGGAATACCAGGTGCTGTGAGCTTTTAAATTGGTCAGAATTTTGAATTTAAAGAAAAAAATCTTCCTGGGATGAATGCGATCATGGAATTCAGGACTTGACGACTGATTGTATAAAAATGTGTTGTCGTTGTCTGGTTAAAGAAAGTTGCCTTTGTTGCTGAAGTTGTTTAAAATTGTGACAAATCTATATATACTATGTTTTCAATACTGTACTCTAGCTCACGGCCATACCTGCCTGGGAGTGCCCAATCCCATCAGATCTTGGAAGCCAAGCAGGCACGGGCCTGGTCAGTACATGTGCAGGAGACTCACTTGGAATACCAGGTGCTGTGAGCTTTTAAATTGGTCAGAATTTTGGATTTAAAGAAAAAAAATCTACCTGGGATGAATGCGATCATGGAATTCAGGACTTGACGACTGATTGTAGAAAAATGTGCTTGAGTTGTCTGGTTAAAGAAAGTTGCCTTTGTTGCTGAAGTTGTTTAAAATTGTGACAAATCTATATATACTATGTTTTCTATGCCGTGCTCCAGCTTACGGCCATACCTGCCCGGGAGTGCCCAATCTCATCAGATCTTGGAAGCCAAGCAGGCACGGGCCTGGTTAGTACATGTGCGGGAGACTCACTCGGAATACCAGGTGCTGTGAGCTTTTAAATTGGTCAGAATTTTGAATTTAAAGAAAAAAATCTTCCTGGGATGAATGCGATCATGGAATTCAGGACTTGACGACTGATTGTATAAAAATGTGTTGTAGTTGTCTGGTTAAAGAAAGTTGCCTTTGTTGCTGAAGTTGTTTAAAATTGTGACAAATCTATATATACTATGTTTTCTGTACCGTACTCCAGCTCGCGGCCATACCTGCCTGGGAGTGCCCAATCTCATCAGACCTTGGAAGCCAAGCAGGTGTGGGCCTGGTCAGTACATGTGCAGGAGACTCACTTGGAATACCAGGTGCTGTGAGCTTTTAAATTGGTCAGAATTTTGGATTTAAAGAAAAAAAATCTACCTGGGATGAATGCGATCATGGAATTCAGGACTTGACGACTGATTGTAGAAAAATGTGCTTTAGTTGTCTGGTTAAAGAAAGTTGCCTTTGTTGCTGAAGTTGTTTAAAATTGTGACAAATCTATATATACTATGTTTTCTATACTGTGCTCTGGCTCACGGCCATACCTGCCCGGGAGTGCCCAATCTCGTCAGATCTTGGAAGCCAAGCAGGCACGGGCCTGGTTAGTACATGTGCAGGAGACTCACTCGGAATACCAGGTGCTGTGAGCTTTTAAATTGGTCAGAATTTTGAATTTAAAGAAAAAAATCTTCCTGGGATGAATGCGATCATGGAATTCAGGACTTGACGACTGATTGTATAAAAATGTGTTGTCGTTGTCTGGTTAAAGAAAGTTGCCTTTGTTGCTGAAGTTGTTTAAAATTGTGACAAATCTATATATACTATGTTTTCTATACCGTACTCCAGCTCACGGCCATACCTGCCTGGGAGTGCCCAATCTCGTCAGATCTTGGAAGCCAAGCAGGCACGGGCCTGGTTAGTACATGTGCAGGAGACTCACTTGGAATACCAGGTGCTGTGAGCTTTTAAATTGGTCAGAATTTTGAATTGACAGAAAAAAAATCTACCTGGGATGAATGCGATCATGGAATTCAGGACTTGACGACTGATTGTATAAAAATGTGTTGTAGCTGTCTGGTTAAAGAAAGTTGCCTTTTTTGCTGAAGTTGTTTAAAATTGTGACAAATCTATATATACTATGTTTTCTGTACCATACTCCAGCTCGCGGCCATACCTGCCTGGGAGTGCCCAATCTCATCAGACCTTGGAAGCCAAGCAGGTGCGGGCCTGGTCAGTACATGTGCAGGAGACTCACTTGGAATACCAGGTGCTGTGAGCTTTTAAATTGGTCAGAATTTTGGATTTAAAGAAAAAAAATCTACCTGGGATGAATGCGATCATGGAATTCAGGACTTGACGACTGATTGTAGAAAAATGTGCTTGAGTTGTCTGGTTAAAGAAAGTTGCCTTTGTTGCTGAAGTTGTTTAAAATTGTGACAAATCTATATATACTATGTTTTCTATACTGTGCTCCAGCTCACGGCCATACCTGCCCGGGAGTGCCCAATCTCATCAGATCTTGGAAGCCAAGCAGGCACGGGCCTGGTTAGTACATGTGCGGGAGACTCACTTGGAATACCAGGTGCTGTGAGCTTTTAAATTGGTCAGAATTTTGAATTTAAAGAAAAAAATCTTCCTGGGATGAATGCGATCATGGAATTCAGGACTTGACGACTGATTGTATAAAAATGTGTTGTAGTTGTCTGGTTAAAGAAAGTTGCCTTTGTTGCTGAAGTTGTTTAAAATTGTGACAAATCTATATATACTATGTTTTCTGTACCGTACTCCAGCTCGCGGCCATACCTGCCTGGGAGTGCCCAATCTCATCAGACCTTGGAAGCCAAGCAGGTGTGGGCCTGGTCAGTACATGTGCAGGAGACTCACTTGGAATACCAGGTGCTGTGAGCTTTTAAATTGGTCAGAATTTTGGATTTAAAGAAAAAAAATCTACCTGGGATGAATGCGATCATGGAATTCAGGACTTGACGACTGATTGTAGAAAAATGTGCTTTAGTTGTCTGGTTAAAGAAAGTTGCCTTTGTTGCTGAAGTTGTTTAAAATTGTGACAAATCTATATATACTATGTTTTCTATACTGTGCTCCGGCTCACGGCCATACCTGCCCGGGAGTGCCCAATCTCGTCAGATCTTGGAAGCCAAGCAGGCACGGGCCTGGTTAGTACATGTGCAGGAGACTCACTCGGAATACCAGGTGCTGTGAGCTTTTAAATTGGTCAGAATTTTGAATTTAAAGAAAAAAATCTTCCTGGGATGAATGCGATCATGGAATTCAGGACTTGACGACTGATTGTATAAAAATGTGTTGTCGTTGTCTGGTTAAAGAAAGTTGCCTTTGTTGCTGAAGTTGTTTAAAATTGTGACAAATCTATATATACTATGTTTTCTATACCGTACTCCAGCTCACGGCCATACCTGCCTGGGAGTGCCCAATCTCGTCAGATCTTGGAAGCCAAGCAGGCACGGGCCTGGTTAGTACATGTGCAGGAGACTCACTTGGAATACCAGGTGCTGTGAGCTTTTAAATTGGTCAGAATTTTGAATTGACAGAAAAAAAATCTACCTGGGATGAATGCGATCATGGAATTCAGGACTTGACGACTGATTGTATAAAAATGTGTTGTAGCTGTCTGGTTAAAGAAAGTTGCCTTTTTTGCTGAAGTTGTTTAAAATTGTGACAAATCTATATATACTATGTTTTCTGTACCATACTCCAGCTCGCGGCCATACCTGCCTGGGAGTGCCCAATCTCATCAGACCTTGGAAGCCAAGCAGGTGCGGGCCTGGTCAGTACATGTGCAGGAGACTCACTTGGAATACCAGGTGCTGTGAGCTTTTAAATTGGTCAGAATTTTGGATTTAAAGAAAAAAAATCTACCTGGGATGAATGCGATCATGGAATTCAGGACTTGACGACTGATTGTAGAAAAATGTGCTTGAGTTGTCTGGTTAAAGAAAGTTGCCTTTGTTGCTGAAGTTGTTTAAAATTGTGACAAATCTATATATACTATGTTTTCTATACTGTGCTCCAGCTCACGGCCATACCTGCCCGGGAGTGCCCAATCTCATCAGATCTTGGAAGCCAAGCAGGCACGGGCCTGGTTAGTACATGTGCGGGAGACTCACTCGGAATACCAGGTGCTGTGAGCTTTTAAATTGGTCAGAATTTTGAATTTAAAGAAAAAAATCTTCCTGGGATGAATGCGATCATGGAATTCAGGACTTGACGACTGATTGTATAAAAATGTGTTGTCGTTGTCTGGTTAAAGAAAGTTGCCTTTGTTGCTGAAGTTGTTTAAAATTGTGACAAATCTATATATACTATGTTTTCTATGCTGTGCTCCAGCTCACGGCCATACCTGCCTGGGAGTGCCCAATCTCGTCAGATCTTGGAAGCCAAGCAGGCACGGGCCTGGTTAGTACATGTGCAGGAGGCTCACTTGGAATACCAGGTGCTGTGAGCTTTTAAATTGGTCAGAATTTTGAATTGACAGAAAAAAAATCTACCTGGGATGAATGCGATCATGGAATTCAGGACTTGACGACTGATTGTAGAAAAATGTGCTTTAGTTGTCTGGTTAAAGAAAGTTGCCTTTGTTGCTGAAGTTGTTTAAAATTGTGACAAATCTATATATACTATGTTTTCTATACTGTGCTCCAGCTCACGGCCATACCTGCCCGGGAGTGCCCAATCTCATCAGATCTTGGAAGCCAAGCAGGCACGGGCCTGGTTAGTACATGTGCGGGAGACTCACTCGGAATACCAGGTGCTGTGGGCTTTTAAATTGGTCAGAATTTTGAATTTAAAGAAAAAAATCTTCCTGGGATGAATGCGATCATGGAATTCAGGACTTGACGACTGATTGTACAAAAATGTGTTGTCGTTGTCTGGTTAAAGAAAGTTGCCTTTGTTGCTGAAGTTGTTTAAAATTGTGACAAATCTATATATACTATGTTTTCTATACCGTACTCCAGCTCACGGCCATACCTGCCTGGGAGTGCCCAATCTCGTCAGATCTTGGAAGCCAAGCAGGCACGGGCCTGGTTAGTACATGTGCAGGAGACTCACTTGGAATACCAGGTGCTGTGAGCTTTTAAATTGGTCAGAATTTTGAATTGACAGAAAAAAAATCTACCTCGGATGAATGCGATCATGGAATTCAGGACTTGACGACTGATTGTATAAAAATGTGTTGTAGCTGTCTGGTTAAAGAAAGTTGCCTTTTTTGCTGAAGTTGTTTAAAATTGTGACAAATCTATATATACTATGTTTTCTGTACCGTACTCCAGCTCGCGGCCATACCTGCCTGGGAGTGCCCAATCTCATCAGACCTTGGAAGCCAAGCAGGTGCGGGCCTGGTCAGTACATGTGCAGGAGACTCACTTGGAATACCAGGTGCTGTGAGCTTTTAAATTGGTCAGAATTTTGGATTTAAAGAAAAAAAATCTACCTGGGATGAATGCGATCATGGAATTCAGGACTTGACGACTGATTGTAGAAAAATGTGCTTGAGTTGTCTGGTTAAAGAAAGTTGCCTTTGTTGCTGAAGTTGTTTAAAATTGTGACAAATCTATATATACTATGTTTTCTATACTGTGCTCCAGCTCACGGCCATACCTGCCCGGGAGTGCCCAATCTCATCAGATCTTGGAAGCCAAGCAGGCACGGGCCTGGTTAGTACATGTGCGGGAGACTCACTCGGAATACCAGGTGCTGTGAGCTTTTAAATTGGTCAGAATTTTGAATTTAAAGAAAAAAATCTTCCTGGGATGAATGCGATCATGGAATTCAGGACTTGACGACTGATTGTATAAAAATGTGTTGTCGTTGTCTGGTTAAAGAAAGTTGCCTTTGTTGCTGAAGTTGTTTAAAATTGTGACAAATCTATATATACTATGTTTTCTATACCGTACTCCAGCTCACGGCCATACCTGCCTGGGAGTGCCCAATCTCATCAGATCTTGGAAGCCGAGCAGGCATGGGCCTGGTTAGTACATGTGCAGGAGGCTTGCTTGGGATACCAGGTGCCGTGAGCTTTTAAATTGGTCAGAATTTTGAATTTAAAGAAAAAAAATCTACCTGGGATGAATCTGATCATGGAATTCAGGACTTGACGACTGATTGTAGAAAAATGTGCTTTCGTTGTCTGGTTAAAGAAAGTTGCTGAAGTTGCTGAAGTTGTTTAAAATTGTGACAAATCTATATATACTATGTTTTCTATACTGTACTCCAGCTCACGGCCATACCTGCCTGGGAGTGCCCAATCTCATCAGATCTTGGAAGCCAAGCGGGCGAGGGCCTGGTCAGTACATGTGCAGGAAACTCACTTGGAATGCCAGGTGCTGTGAGCTTTTAAATTGGTCAGAATTTTGAATTTAAAGAAAAAAATCTTCCTGGGATGAATGCGATCATGGAATTCAGGACTTGACGACTGATTGTAGAAAAATGTGCTTTAGTTGTCTGGTTAAAGAAAGTTGCCTTTTTTGCTGAAGTTGTTTAAAATTGTGACAAATCTATATATACTATGTTTTCTGTACCATACTCCAGCTCGCGGCCATACCTGCCTGGGAGTGCCCAATCTCATCAGACCTTGGAAGCCAAGCAGGTGCGGGCCTGGTCAGTACATGTGCAGGAGACTCACTTGGAATACCAGGTGCTGTGAGCTTTTAAATTGGTCAGAATTTTGGATTTAAAGAAAAAAAATCTACCTGGGATGAATGCGATCATGGAATTCAGGACTTGACGACTGATTGTAGAAAAATGTGCTTGAGTTGTCTGGTTAAAGAAAGTTGCCTTTGTTGCTGAAGTTGTTTAAAATTGTGACAAATCTATATATACTATGTTTTCTATACTGTGCTCCAGCTCACGGCCATACCTGCCCGGGAGTGCCCAATCTCATCAGATCTTGGAAGCCAAGCAGGCACGGGCCTGGTTAGTACATGTGCGGGAGACTCACTCGGAATACCAGGTGCTGTGAGCTTTTAAATTGGTCAGAATTTTGAATTTAAAGAAAAAAATCTTCCTGGGATGAATGCGATCATGGAATTCAGGACTTGACGACTGATTGTATAAAAATGTGTTGTCGTTGTCTGGTTAAAGAAAGTTGCCTTTGTTGCTGAAGTTGTTTAAAATTGTGACAAATCTATATATACTATGTTTTCTATACTGTGCTCCAGCTCACGGCCATACCTGCCTGGGAGTGCCCAATCTCGTCAGATCTTGGAAGCCAAGCAGGCACGGGCCTGGTTAGTACATGTGCAGGAGACTCACTTGGAATACCAGGTGCTGTGAGCTTTTAAATTGGTCAGAATTTTGAATTGACAGAAAAAAAATCTACCTGGGATGAATGCGATCATGGAATTCAGGACTTGACGACTGATTGTAGAAAAATGTGCTTTAGTTGTCTGGTTAAAGAAAGTTGCCTTTGTTGCTGAAGTTGTTTAAAATTGTGACAAATCTATATATACTATGTTTTCTATACTGTGCTCCAGCTCACGGCCATACCTGCCCGGGAGTGCCCAATCTCATCAGATCTTGGAAGCCAAGCAGGCACGGGCCTGGTTAGTACATGTGCGGGAGACTCACTCGGAATACCAGGTGCTGTGGGCTTTTAAATTGGTCAGAATTTTGAATTTAAAGAAAAAAATCTTCCTGGGATGAATGCGATCATGGAATTCAGGACTTGACGACTGATTGTACAAAAATGTGTTGTCGTTGTCTGGTTAAAGAAAGTTGCCTTTGTTGCTGAAGTTGTTTAAAATTGTGACAAATCTATATATACTATGTTTTCTATACCGTACTCCAGCTCACGGCCATACCTGCCTGGGAGTGCCCAATCTCGTCAGATCTTGGAAGCCAAGCAGGCACGGGCCTGGTTAGTACATGTGCAGGAGACTCACTTGGAATACCAGGTGCTGTGAGCTTTTAAATTGGTCAGAATTTTGAATTGACAGAAAAAAAATCTACCTCGGATGAATGCGATCATGGAATTCAGGACTTGACGACTGATTGTATAAAAATGTGTTGTAGCTGTCTGGTTAAAGAAAGTTGCCTTTTTTGCTGAAGTTGTTTAAAATTGTGACAAATCTATATATACTATGTTTTCTGTACCGTACTCCAGCTCGCGGCCATACCTGCCTGGGAGTGCCCAATCTCATCAGACCTTGGAAGCCAAGCAGGTGCGGGCCTGGTCAGTACATGTGCAGGAGACTCACTTGGAATACCAGGTGCTGTGAGCTTTTAAATTGGTCAGAATTTTGGATTTAAAGAAAAAAAATCTACCTGGGATGAATGCGATCATGGAATTCAGGACTTGACGACTGATTGTAGAAAAATGTGCTTGAGTTGTCTGGTTAAAGAAAGTTGCCTTTGTTGCTGAAGTTGTTTAAAATTGTGACAAATCTATATATACTATGTTTTCTATACTGTGCTCCAGCTCACGGCCATACCTGCCCGGGAGTGCCCAATCTCATCAGATCTTGGAAGCCAAGCAGGCACGGGCCTGGTTAGTACATGTGCGGGAGACTCACTCGGAATACCAGGTGCTGTGAGCTTTTAAATTGGTCAGAATTTTGAATTTAAAGAAAAAAATCTTCCTGGGATGAATGCGATCATGGAATTCAGGACTTGACGACTGATTGTATAAAAATGTGTTGTCGTTGTCTGGTTAAAGAAAGTTGCCTTTGTTGCTGAAGTTGTTTAAAATTGTGACAAATCTATATATACTATGTTTTCTATACCGTACTCCAGCTCACGGCCATACCTGCCTGGGAGTGCCCAATCTCATCAGATCTTGGAAGCCGAGCAGGCATGGGCCTGGTTAGTACATGTGCAGGAGGCTTGCTTGGGATACCAGGTGCCGTGAGCTTTTAAATTGGTCAGAATTTTGAATTTAAAGAAAAAAAATCTACCTGGGATGAATCTGATCATGGAATTCAGGACTTGACGACTGATTGTAGAAAAATGTGCTTTCGTTGTCTGGTTAAAGAAAGTTGCTGAAGTTGCTGAAGTTGTTTAAAATTGTGACAAATCTATATATACTATGTTTTCTATACTGTACTCCAGCTCACGGCCATACCTGCCTGGGAGTGCCCAATCTCATCAGATCTTGGAAGCCAAGCGGGCGAGGGCCTGGTCAGTACATGTGCAGGAAACTCACTTGGAATGCCAGGTGCTGTGAGCTTTTAAATTGGTCAGAATTTTGAATTTAAAGAAAAAAATCTTCCTGGGATGAATGCGATCATGGAATTCAGGACTTGACGACTGATTGTAGAAAAATGTGCTTTAGTTGTCTGGTTAAAGAAAGTTGCCTTTGTTGCTGAAGTTGTTTAAAATTGTGACAAATCTATATATACTATGTTTTCTATACTGTGCTCCGGCTCACGGCCATACCTGCCCGGGAGTGCCCAATCTCGTCAGATCTTGGAAGCCAAGCAGGCACGGGCCTGGTTAGTACATGTGCAGGAGACTCACTCGGAATACCAGGTGCTGTGAGCTTTTAAATTGGTCAGAATTTTGAATTTAAAGAAAAAAATCTTCCTGGGATGAATGCGATCATGGAATTCAGGACTTGACGACTGATTGTATAAAAATGTGTTGTCGTTGTCTGGTTAAAGAAAGTTGCCTTTGTTGCTGAAGTTGTTTAAAATTGTGACAAATCTATATATACTATGTTTTCTATACCGTACTCCAGCTCACGGCCATACCTGCCTGGGAGTGCCCAATCTCGTCAGATCTTGGAAGCCAAGCAGGCACGGGCCTGGTTAGTACATGTGCAGGAGACTCACTTGGAATACCAGGTGCTGTGAGCTTTTAAATTGGTCAGAATTTTGAATTGACAGAAAAAAAATCTACCTGGGATGAATGCGATCATGGAATTCAGGACTTGACGACTGATTGTATAAAAATGTGTTGTAGCTGTCTGGTTAAAGAAAGTTGCCTTTTTTGCTGAAGTTGTTTAAAATTGTGACAAATCTATATATACTATGTTTTCTATACTGTACTCCAGCTCGCGGCCATACCTGCCTGGGAGTGCCCAATCTCATCAGACCTTGGAAGCCAAGCAGGTGCGGGCCTGGTCAGTACATGTGCAGGAGACTCACTTGGAATACCAGGTGCTGTGAGCTTTTAAATTGGTCAGAATTTTGGATTTAAAGAAAAAAAATCTACCTGGGATGAATGCGATCATGGAATTCAGGACTTGACGACTGATTGTAGAAAAATGTGCTTGAGTTGTCTGGTTAAAGAAAGTTGCCTTTGTTGCTGAAGTTGTTTAAAATTGTGACAAATCTATATATACTATGTTTTCTATACTGTGCTCCAGCTCACGGCCATACCTGCCCGGGAGTGCCCAATCTCATCAGATCTTGGAAGCCAAGCAGGCACGGGCCTGGTTAGTACATGTGCGGGAGACTCACTCGGAATACCAGGTGCTGTGAGCTTTTAAATTGGTCAGAATTTTGAATTTAAAGAAAAAAATCTTCCTGGGATGAATGCGATCATGGAATTCAGGACTTGACGACTGATTGTATAAAAATGTGTTGTCGTTGTCTGGTTAAAGAAAGTTGCCTTTGTTGCTGAAGTTGTTTAAAATTGTGACAAATCTATATATACTATGTTTTCTATACTGTGCTCCGGCTCACGGCCATACCTGCCTGGGAGTGCCCAATCTCGTCAGATCTTGGAAGCCAAGCAGGCACGGGCCTGGTTAGTACATGTGCAGGAGACTCACTTGGAATACCAGGTGCTGTGAGCTTTTAAATTGGTCAGAATTTTGAATTGACAGAAAAAAAATCTACCTGGGATGAATGCGATCATGGAATTCAGGACTTGACGACTGATTGTATAAAAATGTGTTGTAGTTGTCTGGTTAAAGAAAGTTGCCTTTGTTGCCTTTGTTGCCTTTGTTGCTGAAGTTGTTTAAAATTGTGACAAATCTATATATACTATGTTTTCTGTACCGTACTCCAGCTCGCGGCCATACCTGCCTGGGAGTGCCCAATCTCATCAGACCTTGGAAGCCAGGCAGGTGTGGGCCTGGTCAGTACATGTGCAGGAGACTCACTTGGAATACCAGGTGCTGTGAGCTTTTAAATTGGTCAGAATTTTGGATTTAAAGAAAAAAAATCTACCTGGGATGAATGCGATCATGGAATTCAGGACTTGACGACTGATTGTAGAAAAATGTGCTTTAGTTGTCTGGTTCAAGAAAGTTGCCTTTGTTGCTGAAGTTGTTTAAAATTGTGACAAATCTATATATACTATGTTTTCTATACTGTGCTCCGGCTCACGGCCATACCTGCCCGGGAGTGCCCAATCTCGTCAGATCTTGGAAGCCAAGCAGGCACGGGCCTGGTTAGTACATGTGCAGGAGACTCACTCGGAATACCAGGTGCTGTGAGCTTTTAAATTGGTCAGAATTTTGAATTTAAAGAAAAAAATCTTCCTGGGATGAATGCGATCATGGAATTCAGGACTTGACGACTGATTGTATAAAAATGTGTTGTCGTTGTCTGGTTAAAGAAAGTTGCCTTTGTTGCTGAAGTTGTTTAAAATTGTGACAAATCTATATATACTATGTTTTCTATACTGTACTCCAGCTCACGGCCATACCTGCCTGGGAGTGCCCAATCTCGTCAGATCTTGGAAGCCAAGCAGGCACGGGCCTGGTTAGTACATGTGCAGGAGACTCACTTGGAATACCAGGTGCTGTGAGCTTTTAAATTGGTCAGAATTTTGAATTGACAGAAAAAAAATCTACCTGGGATGAATGCGATCATGGAATTCAGGACTTGACGACTGATTGTATAAAAATGTGTTGTAGCTGTCTGGTTAAAGAAAGTTGCCTTTTTTGCTGAAGTTGTTTAAAATTGTGACAAATCTATATATACTATGTTTTCTGTACCATACTCCAGCTCGCGGCCATACCTGCCTGGGAGTGCCCAATCTCATCAGACCTTGGAAGCCAAGCAGGTGCGGGCCTGGTCAGTACATGTGCAGGAGACTCACTTGGAATACCAGGTGCTGTGAGCTTTTAAATTGGTCAGAATTTTGGATTTAAAGAAAAAAAATCTACCTGGGATGAATGCGATCATGGAATTCAGGACTTGACGACTGATTGTAGAAAAATGTGCTTGAGTTGTCTGGTTAAAGAAAGTTGCCTTTGTTGCTGAAGTTGTTTAAAATTGTGACAAATCTATATATACTATGTTTTCTATACTGTGCTCCAGCTCACGGCCATACCTGCCCGGGAGTGCCCAATCTCATCAGATCTTGGAAGCCAAGCAGGCACGGGCCTGGTTAGTACATGTGCGGGAGACTCACTCGGAATACCAGGTGCTGTGAGCTTTTAAATTGGTCAGAATTTTGAATTTAAAGAAAAAAATCTTCCTGGGATGAATGCGATCATGGAATTCAGGACTTGACGACTGATTGTATAAAAATGTGTTGTCGTTGTCTGGTTAAAGAAAGTTGCCTTTGTTGCTGAAGTTGTTTAAAATTGTGACAAATCTATATATACTATGTTTTCTATGCTGTGCTCCAGCTCACGGCCATACCTGCCTGGGAGTGCCCAATCTCGTCAGATCTTGGAAGCCAAGCAGGCACGGGCCTGGTTAGTACATGTGCAGGAGACTCACTTGGAATACCAGGTGCTGTGAGCTTTTAAATTGGTCAGAATTTTGAATTGACAGAAAAAAAATCTACCTGGGATGAATGCGATCATGGAATTCAGGACTTGACGACTGATTGTATAAAAATGTGTTGTAGTTGTCTGGTTAAAGAAAGTTGCCTTTGTTGCCTTTGTTGCTGAAGTTGTTTAAAATTGTGACAAATCTATATATACTATGTTTTCTGTACCGTACTCCAGCTCGCGGCCATACCTGCCTGGGAGTGCCCAATCTCATCAGACCTTGGAAGCCAGGCAGGTGTGGGCCTGGTCAGTACATGTGCAGGAGACTCACTTGGAATACCAGGTGCTGTGAGCTTTTAAATTGGTCAGAATTTTGGATTTAAAGAAAAAAAATCTACCTGGGATGAATGCGATCATGGAATTCAGGACTTGACGACTGATTGTAGAAAAATGTGCTTTAGTTGTCTGGTTAAAGAAAGTTGCCTTTGTTGCTGAAGTTGTTTAAAATTGTGACAAATCTATATATACTATGTTTTCTATACTGTGCTCCAGCTCACGGCCATACCTGCCCTGGAGTGCCCAATCTCATCAGATCTTGGAAGCCAAGCAGGCACGGGCCTGGTTAGTACATGTGCGGGAGACTCACTCGGAATACCAGGTGCTGTGGGCTTTTAAATTGGTCAGAATTTTGAATTTAAAGAAAAAAATCTTCCTGGGATGAATGCGATCATGGAATTCAGGACTTGACGACTGATTGTATAAAAATGTGTTGTCGTTGTCTGGTTAAAGAAAGTTGCCTTTGTTGCTGAAGTTGTTTAAAATTGTGACAAATCTATATATACTATGTTTTCTATGCGGTGCTCTAGCTCACGGCCATACCTGCCTGGGAGTGCCCAATCTCTTCAGATCTTGGAAGCCGAGCAGGCATGGGGTTGGTTAGTACATGTGCAGGAGACTCACTTGGGATACCAGGTGCTGTGAGCTTTTAAATTGGTCAGAATTTTGAATTTAAAGAAAAAAAATCTACCTGGGATGAATCTGATCATGGAATTCAGGACTTGACGACTGATTGTAGAAAAATGTGCTTTTGTTGTCTGGTTAAAGAAAGTTGCCTTTGTTGCTGAAGTTGTTTAAAATTGTGACAAATCTATATATACTATGTTTTCTATACTGTACTCCAGCTCACGGCCATACCTGCCTGGGAGTGCCCAATCTCATCAGATCTTGGAGGCCAAGCGGGCGAGGGCCTGGTCAGTACATGTGCAGGAGACTCACTTGGAATGCCAGGTGCTGTGAGCTTTTAAATTGGTCAGAATTTTGAATTTAAAGAAAAAAATCTTCCTGGGATGAATGCGATCATGGAATTCAGGACTTGACGACTGATTGTAGAAAAATGTGTTGTAGTTGTCTGGTTAAAGAAAGATGCCTTTGTTGCTGAAGTTGTTTAAAATTGTGACAAATCTATATATACTATGTTTTCTATACCGTACCCCAGCTCACGGCCATACCTGCCTGGGAGTGCCCAATCTCATCAGATCTTGGAAGCCAAGCAGGCACGGGCCTGGTTAGTACATGTGCAGGAGACTCACTTGGAATACCAGGTGCTGTGAGCTTTTAAATTGGTCAGAATTTTGAATTTAAAGAAAGAAAATCTACCTGGGATGAATGCGATCATGGAATTCAGGACTTGACGACTGATTGTATAAAAATGTGTTGTAGTTGTCTGGTTAAAGAAAGTTGCCTTTGTTGCTGAAGTTGTTTAAAATTGTGAGAAATCTATATATACTATGTTTTCTATACCGTACTCCAGCTCGCGGCCATACTTGCCTGGGAGTGCCCAATCTCACCAGACCTTGGAAGCCAAGCAGGCGCGGGCCTGGTCAGTACATGTGCAGGAGACTCACTTGGAATACCAGGTGCTGTGAGCTTTTAAATTGGTCAGAATTTTGGATTTAAAGAAAAAAAATCTACCTGGGATGAATGCGATCATGGAATTCAGGACTTGACGACTGATTGTAGAAAAATGTGCTTTAGTTGTCTGGTTAAAGAAAGTTGCCTTTGTTGCTGAAGTTGTTTAAAATTGTGACAAATCTATATATACTATGTTTTCTATACTGTACTCCAGCTCACGGCCATACCTGCCTGGGAGTGCCCAATCTCATCAGATCTTGGAAGCCAAGCAGGCAAGGGCCTGGTCAGTACATGTGCAGGAGACTCACTTGGAATACCAGGTGCTGTGGGCTTTTAAATTGGTCAGAATTTTGGATTTAAAGAAAAAAAATCTACCTGGGATGAACGCGATCATGGAATTCAGGACTTGACGACTGATTGTAGAAAAATGTGCTTTAGTTGTCTGGTTAAAGAAAGTTGCCTTTGTTGCTGAAGTTGTTTAAAATTGTGACAAATCTATATATACTATGTTTTCTATACTGTACTCCAGCTCACGGCCATACCTGCCTGGGAGTGCCCAATCTCGTCAGATCTTGGAAGCCAAGCAGGCACGGGCCTGGTTAGTACATGTGCAGGAGACTCACTTGGAATACCAGGTGCTGTGAGCTTTTAAATTGGTCAGAATTTTGAATTGACAGAATTTTTTTTTACCTGGGATGAATGCGATCATGGAATTCAGGACTTGACGACTGATTGTAGAAAAATGTGTTTTAGTTGTCTGGTTAAAGAAAGTTGCCTTTGTTGCTGAAGTTGTTTAAAATTGTGACAAATCTATATATACTATGTTTTCTATACTGTACTCCAGCTCACGGCCATACCTGCCTGGGAGTGCCCAATCTCGTCAGATCTTGGAAGCCAAGCAGGCACGGGCCTGGTTAGTACATGTGCAGGAGACTCACTTGGAATACCAGGTGCTGTGAGCTTTTAAATTGGTCAGAATTTTGAATTGACAGAATTTTTTTTTACCTGGGATGAATGCGATCATGGAATTCAGGACTTGACGACTGATTGTAGAAAAATGTGTTTTAGTTGTCTGGTTAAAGAAAGTTGCCTTTGTTGCTGAAGTTGTTTAAAATTGTGACAAATCTATATATACTATGTTTTCTATGCCATGCTCTAGCTCACGGCCATACCTGCCTGGGAGTGCCCAATCTCATCAGATCTTGGAAGCCAAGCAGGCATGGGCCTGGTTAGTACATGTGCAGGAGACTCACTTGGGATTCCAGGTGCTGTGAGCTTTTAAATTGGTCAGAATTTTGAATTCAAAGAAAAAAAATCTACCTGGGATGAATGTGATCATGGAATTCAGGACTTGACGACTGATTGTATAAAAATGTGTTGTCGTTGTCTGGTTAAAGAAAGTTGCCTTTGTTGCTGAAGTTGTTTAAAATTGTGACAAATCTATATATACTATGTTTTCTATGCTGTACTCCAGCTCACGGCCATACCTGCCTGGGAGTGCCCAATCTCATCAGATCTTGGAAGCCAAGTAGGCACGGGCCTGGTTAGTACATGTGCAGGAGACTCACTTGGAATACCAGGTGCTGTGAGCTTTTAAACTGGTCAGAATTTTGAATTTAAAGAAAAAAATCTTCCTGGGATGAATGCGATCATGGAATTCAGGACTTGACGACTGATTGTAGAAAAATGTGTTTTAGTTGTCTGGTTCAAGAAAGTTGCCTTTGTTGCTGAAGTTGTTTAAAATTGTGACAAATCTATATATACTATGTTTTCTATACTGTACTCCAGCTCACGGCCATACCTGCCTGGGAGTGCCCGATCTCATCAGATCTTGGAAGCCAAGCAGGCACGGGCCTGGTTAGTACGTGTGCAGGAGACTCACTTGGAATACCAGGTGCTGTGAGCTTTTAAATTGGTCAGAATTTTGAATTTAAAGAAAAAAATCTTCCTGGGATGAATGCGATCATGGAATTCAGGACTTGACGACTGATTGTAGAAAAATGTGTTTTAGTTGTCTGGTTCAAGAAAGTTGCCTTTGTTGCTGAAGTTGTTTAAAATTGTGACAAATCTATATATACTATGTTTTCTATACTGCACTCCAGCTCACGGCCATACCTGCCTGGGAGTGCCCAATCTCATCAGATCTTGGAAGCCAAGCTGGCACGGGCCTGGTCAGTACATGTGCAGGAGACTCACTTGGAATACCAGGTGCTGTGAGCTTTTAAATTGGTCAGAATTTTGGATTTAAAGAAAAAAAATCTACCTGGGATGAATGCGATCATGGAATTCAGGACTTGACGACTGATTGTAGAAAAATGTGCTTTAGTTGTCTGGTTAAAGAAAGTTGCCTTTGTTGCTGAAGTTGTTTAAAATTGTGACAAATCTATATATACTATGTTTTCTATACTGTACTCCAGCTCACGGCCATACCTGCCTGGGAGTGCCCAATCTCATCAGATCTTGGAAGCCAAGTAGGCACGGGCCTGGTCAGTACATGTGCAGGGGACTCACTTGGAATACCAGGTGCTGTGAGCTTTTAAATTGGTCAGAATTTTGGATTTAAAGAAAAAAAATCTACCTGGGATGAATGCGATCATGGAATTCAGGACTTGACGACTGATTGTAGAAAAATGTGCTTTAGTTGTCTGGTTAAAGAAAGTTGCCTTTGTTGCTGAAGTTGTTTAAAATTGTGACAAATCTATATATACCATGTTTTCTATACTGTACTCCAGCTCACGGCCATACCTGCCCGGGAGTGCCCAATCTCATCAGATCTTGGAAGCCAAGCAGGCACGGGCCTGGTTAGTACATGTGCAGGAGACTCACTTGGAATACCAGGTGCTGTGAGCTTTTAAACTGGTCAGAATTTTGAATTTAAAGAAAAAAATCTTCCTGGGATGAATGCGATCATGGAATTCAGGACTTGACGACTGATTGTAGAAAAATGTGTTTTAGTTGTCTGGTTCAAGAAAGTTGCCTTTGTTGCTGAAGTTGTTTAAAATTGTGACAAATCTATATATACTATGTTTTCTATGCCGTGCTCTAGCTCACGGCCATACCTGCCTGGGAGTGCCAAATCTCATCAGATCTTGGAAGCCGAGCAGGCGTGGGCCTGGTTAGTACATGTGCAGGAGACTCACTTGGGATACCAGGTGCTGTGAGCTTTCAAATTGGTCAGAATTTTGAATTTAAAAAAAAAAAATCTACCTGGGATGAATGTGATCATGGAATTCAGGACTTGACGACTGATTGTATAAAAATGTGTTGTCGTTGTCTGGTTAAAGAAAGTTGCCTTTGTTGCTGAAGTTGTTTAAAATTGTGACAAATCTATATATACTATGTTTTCTATACTGCACTCCAGCACGGCCATACCTGCCTGGGAGTGCCCAATCTCATCAGATCTTGGAAGCCAAGTAGGCACGGGCCTGGTCAGTACATGTGCAGGAGACTCACTTGGAATGCCAGGTGCTGTGAGCTTTTAAATTGGTCAGAATTTTGAATTTAAAGAAAAAAATCTTCCTGGGATGAATGCGATCATGGAATTCAGGACTTGACGACTGATTGTAGAAAAATGTGTTGTAGTTGTCTGGTTAAAGAAAGATGCCTTTGTTGCTGAAGTTGTTTAAAATTGTGACAAATCTATATATACTATGTTTTCTATACCGTACCCCAGCTCACGGCCATACCTGCCTGGGAGTGCCCAATCTCATCAGATCTTGGAAGCCAAGCAGGCACGGGCCTGGTTAGTACATGTGCAGGAGACTCACTTGGAATACCAGGTGCTGTGAGCTTTTAAATTGGTCAGGATTTTGAATTGACAGAATTTTTTTTTACCTGGGATGAATGCGATCATGGAATTCAGGACTTGACGACTGATTGTAGAAAAATGTGTTTTAGTTGTCTGGTTAAAGAAAGTTGCCTTTGTTGCTGAAGTTGTTTAAAATTGTGACAAATCTATATATACTATGTTTTCTATACTGTGTTCCAGTTCACGGCCGTACCTGCTTGGGAGTGCCCAATCTCGTCAGATCTTGGAAGCCAAGCAGGCACGGGCCTGGTTAGTACATGTGCAGGAGACTCACTTGGAATACCAGGTGCTGTGAGCTTTTAAATTGGTCAGAATTTTGAATTTAAAGAAAAAAAATCTACCTGGGATGAATGCGATCATGGAATTCAGGACTTGACGACTGATTGTATAAAAATGTGTTGTAGTTGTCTGGTTAAAGAAAGTTGCCTCTGTTGCTGAAGTTGTTTAAAATTGTGAGAAATCTATATATACTATGTTTTCTATACCGTACTCCAGCTCGCGGCCATACTTGCCTGGGAGTGCCCGATCTCACCAGACCTTGGAAGCCAAGCAGGTGCGGGCCTGGTCAGTACATGTGCAGGAGACTCACTTGGAATACCAGGTGCTGTGAGCTTTTAAATTGGTCAGAATTTTGG
The DNA here is from genome assembly GCF_040956055.1 of Brachionichthys hirsutus. NCBI lineage: Eukaryota > Metazoa > Chordata > Actinopteri > Lophiiformes > Brachionichthyidae > Brachionichthys > Brachionichthys hirsutus. The sequence continues at coordinate 1,678,231 of NC_090903.1, forward strand.
ATTTAAAGAAAAGAAATCTACCTGGGATGAATGCGATCATGGAATTCAGGACTTGACGACTGATTGTAGAAAAATGTGCTTTAGTTGTCTGGTTAAAGAAAGTTGCCTTTGTTGCTGAAGTTGTTTAAAATTGTGACAAATCTATATATACTATGTTTTCTATACTGTACTCCAGCTCACGGCCATACCTGCCTGGGAGTGCCCAATCTCATCAGATCTTGGAAGCCAAGCAGGCAAGGGCCTGGTCAGTACATGTGCAGGAGACTCACTTGGAATACCAGGTGCTGTGGGCTTTTAAATTGGTCAGAATTTTGGATTTAAAGAAAAAAAATCTACCTGGGATGAACGCGATCATGGAATTCAGGACTTGACGACTGATTGTAGAAAAATGTGCTTTAGTTGTCTGGTTAAAGAAAGTTGCCTTTGTTGCTGAAGTTGTTTAAAATTGTGACAAATCTATATATACTATGTTTTCTATACTGTACTCCAGCTCACGGCCATACCTGCCTGGGAGTGCCCAATCTCGTCAGATCTTGGAAGCCAAGCAGGCACGGGCCTGGTTAGTACATGTGCAGGAGACTCACTTGGAATACCAGGTGCTGTGAGCTTTTAAATTGGTCAGAATTTTGAATTGACAGAATTCTTTTTTACCTGGGATGAATGCGATCATGGAATTCAGGACTTGACGACTGATTGTAGAAAAATGTGTTTTAGTTGTCTGGTTAAAGAAAGTTGCCTTTGTTGCTGAAGTTGTTTAAAATTGTGACAAATCTATATATACTATGTTTTCTATGCCATGCTCTAGCTCACGGCCATACCTGCCTGGGAGGGCCCAATCTCATCAGATCTTGGAAGCCAAGCAGGCATGGGCCTGGTTAGTACATGTGCAGGAGACTCACTTGGGATTCCAGGTGCTGTGAGCTTTTAAATTGGTCAGAATTTTGAATTCAAAGAAAAAAAATCTACCTGGGATGAATGTGATCATGGAATTCAGGACTTGACGACTGATTGTATAAAAATGTGTTGTCGTTGTCTGGTTAAAGAAAGTTGCCTTTGTTGCTGAAGTTGTTTAAAATTGTGACAAATCTATATATACTATGTTTTCTATGCTGTACTCCAGCTCACGGCCATACCTGCCTGGGAGTGCCCAATCTCATCAGATCTTGGAAGCCAAGTAGGCACGGGCCTGGTTAGTACATGTGCAGGAGACTCACTTGGAATACCAGGTGCTGTGAGCTTTTAAACTGGTCAGAATTTTGAATTTAAAGAAAAAAATCTTCCTGGGATGAATGCGATCATGGAATTCAGGACTTGACGACTGATTGTAGAAAAATGTGTTTTAGTTGTCTGGTTCAAGAAAGTTGCCTTTGTTGCTGAAGTTGTTTAAAATTGTGACAAATCTATATATACTATGTTTTCTATACTGTACTCCAGCTCACGGCCATACCTGCCTGGGAGTGCCCGATCTCATCAGATCTTGGAAGCCAAGCAGGCACGGGCCTGGTTAGTACGTGTGCAGGAGACTCACTTGGAATACCAGGTGCTGTGAGCTTTTAAATTGGTCAGAATTTTGAATTTAAAGAAAAAAATCTTCCTGGGATGAATGCGATCATGGAATTCAGGACTTGACGACTGATTGTAGAAAAATGTGTTTTAGTTGTCTGGTTCAAGAAAGTTGCCTTTGTTGCTGAAGTTGTTTAAAATTGTGACAAATCTATATATACTATGTTTTCTATACTGCACTCCAGCTCACGGCCATACCTGCCTGGGAGTGCCCAATCTCATCAGATCTTGGAAGCCAAGCTGGCACGGGCCTGGTCAGTACATGTGCAGGAGACTCACTTGGAATACCAGGTGCTGTGAGCTTTTAAATTGGTCAGAATTTTGGATTTAAAGAAAAAAAATCTACCTGGGATGAATGCGATCATGGAATTCAGGACTTGACGACTGATTGTAGAAAAATGTGCTTTAGTTGTCTGGTTAAAGAAAGTTGCCTTTGTTGCTGAAGTTGTTTAAAATTGTGACAAATCTATATATACTATGTTTTCTATACTGTACTCCAGCTCACGGCCATACCTGCCTGGGAGTGCCCAATCTCATCGGATCTTGGAAGCCAAGTAGGCACGGGCCTGGTCAGTACATGTGCAGGGGACTCACTTGGAATACCGGGTGCCGTGAGCTTTTAAATTGGTCAGAATTTTGGATTTAAAGAAAAAAAATCTACCTGGGATGAATGCGATCATGGAATTCAGGACTTGACGACTGATTGTAGAAAAATGTGCTTTAGTTGTCTGGTTAAAGAAAGTTGCCTTTGTTGCTGAAGTTTTTTAAAATTGTGACAAATCTATATATACCATGTTTTCTATACTGTACTCCAGCTCACGGCCATACCTGCCCGGGAGTGCCCAATCTCATCAGATCTTGGAAGCCAAGCAGGCACGGGCCTGGTTAGTACATGTGCAGGAGACTCACTTGGAATACCAGGTGCTGTGAGCTTTTAAACTGGTCAGAATTTTGAATTTAAAGAAAAAAATCTTCCTGGGATGAATGCGATCATGGAATTCAGGACTTGACAACTGATTGTAGAAAAATGTGTTTTAGTTGTCTGGTTCAAGAAAGTTGCCTTTGTTGCTGAAGTTGTTTAAAATTGTGACAAATCTATATATACTATGTTTTCTATGCCATGCTCTAGCTCACGGCCATACCTGCCTGGGAGTGCCAAATCTCATCGGGTCTTGGAAGCCGAGCAGGCGTGGGCCTGGTTAGTACATGTGCAGGAGGCTCACTTGGGATACCAGGTGCTGTGAGCTTTTAAATTGGTCAGAATTTTGAATTTAAAGAAAAAAAATCTACCTGGGATGAATGTGATCATGGAATTCAGGACTTGACGACTGATTGTATAAAAATGTGTTGTCGTTGTCTGGTTAAAGAAAGTTGCCTTTGTTGCTGAAGTTGTTTAAAATTGTGACAAATCTATATATACTATGTTTTCTATACTGTACTCCAGCTCACGGCCATACCTGCCTGGGAGTGCCCAATCTCATCAGATCTTGGAAGCCAAGCAGGCACGGGCCTGGTTAGTACGTGTGCGGGAGACTCACTTGGAATACCAGGTGCTGTGAGCTTTTAAATTGGTCAGAATTTTGAATTTAAAGAAAAAAATCTTCCTGGGATGAATGCGATCATGGAATTCAGGACTTGACGACTGATTGTAGAAAAATGTGTTTTAGTTGTCTGGTTCAAGAAAGTTGCCTTTGTTGCTGAAGTTGTTTAAAATTGTGACAAATCTATATATACTATGTTTTCTATACTGCACTCCAGCTCACGGCCATACCTGCCTGGGAGTGCCCAATCTCATCAGATCTTGGAAGCCAAGCTGGCACGGGCCTGGTCAGTACATGTGCAGGAGACTCACTTGGAATACCAGGTGCTGTGAGCTTTTAAATTGGTCAGAATTTTTGATTTAAAGAAAAAAAATCTACCTGGGATGAATGCGATCATGGAATTCAGGACTTGACGACTGATTGTAGAAAAATGTGCTTTAGTTGTCTGGTTAAAGAAAGTTGCCTTTGTTGCTGAAGTTGTTTAAAATTGTGACAAATCTATATATACTATGTTTTCTATACTGCACTCCAGCTCACGGCCATACCTGCCTGGGAGTGCCCAATCTCATCAGATCTTGGAAGCCAAGTAGGCACGGGCCTGGTCAGTACATGTGCAGGGGACTCACTTGGAATACCAGGTGCCGTGAGCTTTTAAATTGGTCAGAATTTTGGATTTTAAGAAAAAAAATCTACCTGGGATGAATGCGATCATGGAATTCAGGACTTGACGACTGATTGTAGAAAAATGTGCTTTAGTTGTCTGGTTAAAGAAAGTTGCCTTTGTTGCTGAAGTTGTTTAAAATTGTGACAAATCTATATATACCATGTTTTCTATACTGTACTCCAGCTCACGGCCATACCTGCCCGGGAGTGCCCAATCTCATCAGATCTTGGAAGCCAAGCAGGCACGGGCCTGGTTAGTACATGTGCAGGAGACTCACTTGGAATACCACGTGCTGTGGGCTTTTAAACTGGTCAGAATTTTGAATTTAAAGAAAAAAATCTTCCTGGGATGAATGCGATCATGGAATTCAGGACTTGACGACTGATTGTAGAAAAATGTGTTTTAGTTGTCTGGTTCAAGAAAGTTGCCTTTGTTGCTGAAGTTGTTTAAAATTGTGACAAATCTATATATACTATGTTTTCTATACTGTACTCCAGCTCACGGCCATACCTGCCTGGGAGTGCCCGATCTCACCAGATCTTGGAAGCCAAGCAGGCACGGGCCTGGTTAGTACGTGTGCAGGAGACTCACTTGGAATACCAGGTGCTGTGAGCTTTTAAATTGGTCAGAATTTTGAATTTAAAGAAAAAAATCTTCCTGGGATGAATGCGATCATGGAATTCAGGACTTGACGACTGATTGTAGAAAAATGTGTTTTAGTTGTCTGGTTCAAGAAAGTTGCCTTTGTTGCTGAAGTTTTTTAAAATTGTGACAAATCTATATATACTATGTTTTCTATACCGTACTCCAGCTCACGGCCATACCTGCCTGGGAGTGCCCAATCCGTCAGATCTTGGAAGCCAAGCAGGCACGGGCCTGGTTAGTACATGTGCAGGAGACTCACTTGGAATACCGGGTGCTGTGAGCTTTTAAATTGGTCAGAATTTTGAATTGACAGAAAAAAAATCTACCTGGGATGAATGCGATCATGGAATTCAGGACTTGACGACTGATTGTCGAAAAATGTGTTTTCGTTGTCTGGTTAAAGAAAGTTGCCTTTGTTGCTGAAGTTGTTTAAAATTGTGACAAATCTATATATACTATGTTTTCTATACTGTACTCCAGCTCACGGCCATACCTGCCTGGGAGTGCCCAATCTCGTCAGATCTTGGAAGCCAAGCAGGCACGGGCCTGGTTAGTACATGTGCAGGAGACTCACTTGGAATACCGGGTGCTGTGAGCTTTTAAATTGGTCAGAATTTTGAATTGACAGAAAAAAAATCTACCTGGGATGAATGCGATCATGGAATTCAGGACTTGACGACTGATTGTCGAAAAATGTGTTTTCGTTGTCTGGTTAAAGAAAGTTGCCTTTGTTGCTGAAGTTGTTTAAAATTGTGACAAATCTATATATACTATGTTTTCTATACTGTACTCCAGCTCACGGCCATACCTGCCTGGGAGTGCCCAATCTCGTCAGATCTTGGAAGCCAAGCAGGCACGGGCCTGGTTAGTACATGTGCAGGAGACTCACTTGGAATACCAGGTGCTGTGAGCTTTTAAATTGGTCAGAATTTTGGATTTAAAGAAAAAAAATCTACCTGGGATGAATGCGATCATGGAATTCAGGACTTGACAACTGATTGTAGAAAAATGTGCTTTAGTTGTCTGGTTAAAGAAAGTTGCCTTTGTTGCTGAAGTTGTTTAAAATTGTGACAAATCTATATATACTATGTTTTCTATACTGTGCTCCAGCTCACGGCCATACCTGCCCGGGAGTGCCCAATCTCATCAGATCTTGGAAGCCAAGCAGGCGAGGGCCTGGTCAGTACATGCGCAGGAGACTCACTTGGAATACCAGGTGCTGTGGGCTTTTAAGTTGGTCAGAATTTTGGATTTAAAGAAAAAAAATCTACCTGGGATGAATGCGATCATGGAATTCAGGACTTGACGACTGATTGTAGAAAAATGTGCTTTAGTTGTCTGGTTAAAGAAAGTTGCCTTTGTTGCTGAAGTTGTTTAAAATTGTGACAAATCTATATATACCATGTTTTCTATACTGTACTCCAGCTCACGGCCATACCTGCCCGGGAGTGCCCAATCTCATCAGATCTTGGAAGCCAAGCAGGCACGGGCCTGGTTAGTACGTGTGCAGGAGACTCACTTGGAATACCAGGTGCTGTGAGCTTTTAAATTGGTCAGAATTTTGAATTTAAAGAAAAAAATCTTCCTGGGATGAATGCGATCATGGAATTCAGGACTTGACGACTGATTGTAGAAAAATGTGTTTTAGTTGTCTGGTTCAAGAAAGTTGCCTTTGTTGCTGAAGTTGTTTAAAATTGTAACAAATCTATATATACTATGTTTTCTATAGTGGACTCCAGCTCACGGCCATACCTGCCTGGGAGTGCCCAATCTCGTCAGATCTTGGAAGCCAAGCAGGCATGGGCCTGGTTAGTACATGTGCAGGAGACTCACTTGGAATACCAGGTGCTGTGAGCTTTTAAATTGGTCAGAATTTTGAATTTAAAGAAAAAAATCTTCCTGGGATGAATGCGATCATGGAATTCAGGACTTGACGACTGATTGTAGAAAAATGTGTTTTAGTTGTCTGGTTCAAGAAAGTTGCCTTTGTTGCTGAAGTTGTTTAAAATTGTGACAAATCTATATATACTATGTTTTCTATGCCGTGCTCTAGCTCACGGCCATACCTGCCTGGGAGTGCCAAATCTCATCAGATCTTGGAAGCCGAGCAGGCGTGGGCCTGGTTAGTACATGTGCAGGAGACTCACTTGGGATACCAGGTGCTGTGAGCTTTTAAATTGGTCAGAATTTTGAATTTAAAGAAAAAAAATCTACCTGGGATGAATGTGATCATGGAATTCAGGACTTGACGACTGATTGTATAAAAATGTGTTGTCGTTGTCTGGTTAAAGAAAGTTGCCTTTGTTGCTGAAGTTGTTTAAAATTGTGACAAATCTATATATACTATGTTTTCTATACTGTACTCCAGCACGGCCATACCTGCCTGGGAGTGCCCAATCTCATCAGATCTTGGAAGCCAAGTAGGCACGGGCCTGGTCAGTACATGTGCAGGAGACTCACTTGGAATGCCAGGTGCTGTGAGCTTTTAAATTGGTCAGAATTTTGAATTTAAAGAAAAAAATCTTCCTGGGATGAATGCGATCATGGAATTCAGGACTTGACGACTGATTGTAGAAAAATGTGTTGTAGTTGTCTGGTTAAAGAAAGATGCCTTTGTTGCTGAAGTTGTTTAAAATTGTGACAAATCTATATATACTATGTTTTCTATACCGTACCCCAGCTCACGGCCATACCTGCCTGGGAGTGCCCAATCTCATCAGATCTTGGAAGCCAAGCAGGCACGGGCCTGGTTAGTACATGTGCAGGAGACTCACTTGGAATACCAGGTGCTGTGAGCTTTTAAATTGGTCAGGATTTTGAATTGACAGAATTTTTTTTTACCTGGGATGAATGCGATCATGGAATTCAGGACTTGACGACTGATTGTAGAAAAATGTGTTTTAGTTGTCTGGTTAAAGAAAGTTGCCTTTGTTGCTGAAGTTGTTTAAAATTGTGACAAATCTATATATACTATGTTTTCTATACTGTGTTCCAGTTCACGGCCGTACCTGCTTGGGAGTGCCCAATCTCGTCAGATCTTGGAAGCCAAGCAGGCACGGGCCTGGTTAGTACATGTGCAGGAGACTCACTTGGAATACCAGGTGCTGTGAGCTTTCAAATTGGTCAGAATTTTGAATTTAAAGAAAAAAAATCTACCTGGGATGAATGCGATCATGGAATTCAGGACTTGACGACTGATTGTATAAAAATGTGTTGTAGTTGTCTGGTTAAAGAAAGTTGCCTCTGTTGCTGAAGTTGTTTAAAATTGTGAGAAATCTATATATACTATGTTTTCTATACCGTACTCCAGCTCGTGGCCATACTTGCCTGGGAGTGCCCAATCTCACCAGACCTTGGAAGCCAAGCAGGTGCGGGCCTGGTCAGTACATGTGCAGGAGGCTCACTTGGAATACCAGGTGCTGTGAGCTTTTAAATTGGTCAGAATTTTGGATTTAAAGAAAAAAAATCTACCTGGGATGAATGCGATCATGGAATTCAGGACTTGACGACTGATTGTAGAAAAATGTGCTTTAGTTGTCTGGTTAAAGAAAGTTGCCTTTGTTGCTGAAGTTGTTTAAAATTGTGACAAATCTATATATACTATGTTTTCTATACTGTACTCCAGCTCACGGCCATACCTGCCTGGGAGTGCCCAATCTCATCAGATCTTGGAAGCCAAGCAGGCAAGGGCCTGGTCAGTACATGTGCAGGAGACTCACTTGGAATACCAGGTGCTGTGGGCTTTTAAATTGGTCAGAATTTTGGATTTAAAGAAAAAAAATCTACCTGGGATGAACGCGATCATGGAATTCAGGACTTGACGACTGATTGTATAAAAATGTGTTGTCGTTGTCTGGTTAAAGAAAGTTGCCTTTGTTGCTGAAGTTGTTTAAAATTGTGACAAATCTATATATACTATGTTTTCTATGCTGTACTCCAGCTCACGGCCATACCTGCCTGGGAGTGCCCAATCTCATCAGATCTTGGAAGCCAAGTAGGCACGGGCCTGGTTAGTACATGTGCAGGAGACTCACTTGGAATACCAGGTGCTGTGAGCTTTTAAACTGGTCAGAATTTTGAATTTAAAGAAAAAAATCTTCCTGGGATGAATGCGATCATGGAATTCAGGACTTGACGACTGATTGTAGAAAAATGTGTTTTAGTTGTCTGGTTCAAGAAAGTTGCCTTTGTTGCTGAAGTTGTTTAAAATTGTGACAAATCTATATATACTATGTTTTCTATACCGTACCCCAGCTCACGGCCATACCTGCCTGGGAGTGCCCAATCTCATCAGATCTTGGAAGCCAAGCAGGCACGGGCCTGGTTAGTACATGTGCAGGAGACTCACTTGGAATACCAGGTGCTGTGAGCTTTTAAATTGGTCAGGATTTTGAATTGACAGAATTTTTTTTTACCTGGGATGAATGCGATCATGGAATTCAGGACTTGACGACTGATTGTAGAAAAATGTGTTTTAGTTGTCTGGTTAAAGAAAGTTGCCTTTGTTGCTGAAGTTGTTTAAAATTGTGACAAATCTATATATACTATGTTTTCTATACTGTGTTCCAGTTCACGGCCGTACCTGCTTGGGAGTGCCCAATCTCGTCAGATCTTGGAAGCCAAGCAGGCACGGGCCTGGTTAGTACATGTGCAGGAGACTCACTTGGAATACCAGGTGCTGTGAGCTTTTAAATTGGTCAGAATTTTGAATTTAAAGAAAAAAAATCTACCTGGGATGAATGCGATCATGGAATTCAGGACTTGACGACTGATTGTATAAAAATGTGTTGTAGTTGTCTGGTTAAAGAAAGTTGCCTCTGTTGCTGAAGTTGTTTAAAATTGTGAGAAATCTATATATACTATGTTTTCTATACCGTACTCCAGCTCGCGGCCATACTTGCCTGGGAGTGCCCAATCTCACCAGACCTTGGAAGCCAAGCAGGTGCGGGCCTGGTCAGTACATGTGCAGGAGGCTCACTTGGAATACCAGGTGCTGTGAGCTTTTAAATTGGTCAGAATTTTGGATTTAAAGAAAAAAAATCTACCTGGGATGAATGCGATCATGGAATTCAGGACTTGACGACTGATTGTAGAAAAATGTGCTTTAGTTGTCTGGTTAAAGAAAGTTGCCTTTGTTGCTGAAGTTGTTTAAAATTGTGACAAATCTATATATACTATGTTTTCTATACTGTACTCCAGCTCACGGCCATACCTGCCTGGGAGTGCCCAATCTCATCAGATCTTGGAAGCCAAGCAGGCAAGGGCCTGGTCAGTACATGTGCAGGAGACTCACTTGGAATACCAGGTGCTGTGGGCTTTTAAATTGGTCAGAATTTTGGATTTAAAGAAAAAAAATCTACCTGGGATGAACGCGATCATGGAATTCAGGACTTGACGACTGATTGTATAAAAATGTGTTGTCGTTGTCTGGTTAAAGAAAGTTGCCTTTGTTGCTGAAGTTGTTTAAAATTGTGACAAATCTATATATACTATGTTTTCTATGCTGTACTCCAGCTCACGGCCATACCTGCCTGGGAGTGCCCAATCTCATCAGATCTTGGAAGCCAAGTAGGCACAGGCCTGGTTAGTACATGTGCAGGAGACTCACTTGGAATACCAGGTGCTGTGAGCTTTTAAACTGGTCAGAATTTTGAATTTAAAGAAAAAAATCTTCCTGGGATGAATGCGATCATGGAATTCAGGACTTGACGACTGATTGTAGAAAAATGTGTTTTAGTTGTCTGGTTCAAGAAAGTTGCCTTTGTTGCTGAAGTTGTTTAAAATTGTGACAAATCTATATATACTATGTTTTCTATACTGTGCTCCAGCTCACGGCCATACCTGCCCGGGAGTGCCCAATCTCATCAGATCTTGGAAGCCAAGCAGGCGAGGGCCTGGTCAGTACATGCGCAGGAGACTCACTTGGAATACCAGGTGCTGTGGGCTTTTAAGTTGGTCAGAATTTTGGATTTAAAGAAAAAAAATCTACCTGGGATGAATGCGATCATGGAATTCAGGACTTGACGACTGATTGTAGAAAAATGTGCTTTAGTTGTCTGGTTAAAGAAAGTTGCCTTTGTTGCTGAAGTTGTTTAAAATTGTGACAAATCTATATATACCATGTTTTCTATACTGTACTCCAGCTCACGGCCATACCTGCCCGGGAGTGCCCAATCTCATCAGATCTTGGAAGCCAAGCAGGCACGGGCCTGGTTAGTACGTGTGCAGGAGACTCACTTGGAATACCAGGTGCTGTGAGCTTTTAAATTGGTCAGAATTTTGAATTTAAAGAAAAAAATCTTCCTGGGATGAATGCGATCATGGAATTCAGGACTTGACGACTGATTGTAGAAAAATGTGTTTTAGTTGTCTGGTTCAAGAAAGTTGCCTTTGTTGCTGAAGTTGTTTAAAATTGTAACAAATCTATATATACTATGTTTTCTATAGTGGACTCCAGCTCACGGCCATACCTGCCTGGGAGTGCCCAATCTCGTCAGATCTTGGAAGCCAAGCAGGCACGGGCCTGGTTAGTACATGTGCAGGAGACTCACTTGGAATACCAGGTGCTGTGAGCTTTTAAATTGGTCAGAATTTTGAATTGAAAGAAAAAAATCTTCCTGGGATGAATGCGATCATGGAATTCAGGACTTGACGACTGATTGTAGAAAAATGTGTTTTAGTTGTCTGGTTCAAGAAAGTTGCCTTTGTTGCTGAAGTTGTTTAAAATTGTGACAAATCTATATATACTATGTTTTCTATGCCGTGCTCTAGCTCACGGCCATACCTGCCTGGGAGTGCCAAATCTCATCAGATCTTGGAAGCCGAGCAGGCGTGGGCCTGGTTAGTACATGTGCAGGAGACTCACTTGGGATACCAGGTGCTGTGAGCTTTTAAATTGGTCAGAATTTTGAATTTAAAGAAAAAAAATCTACCTGGGATGAATGTGATCATGGAATTCAGGACTTGACGACTGATTGTATAAAAATGTGTTGTCGTTGTCTGGTTAAAGAAAGTTGCCTTTGTTGCTGAAGTTGTTTAAAATTGTGACAAATCTATATATACTATGTTTTCTATACTGTACTCCAGCACGGCCATACCTGCCTGGGAGTGCCCAATCTCATCAGATCTTGGAAGCCAAGTAGGCACGGGCCTGGTCAGTACATGTGCAGGAGACTCACTTGGAATGCCAGGTGCTGTGAGCTTTTAAATTGGTCAGAATTTTGAATTTAAAGAAAGAAATCTTCCTGGGATGAATGCGATCATGGAATTCAGGACTTGACGACTGATTGTAGAAAAATGTGTTGTAGTTGTCTGGTTAAAGAAAGATGCCTTTGTTGCTGAAGTTGTTTAAAATTGTGACAAATCTATATATACTATGTTTTCTATACCGTACCCCAGCTCACGGCCATACCTGCCTGGGAGTGCCCAATCTCATCAGATCTTGGAAGCCGAGCAGGCACGGGCCTGGTTAGTACATGTGCAGGAGACTCACTTGGAATACCAGGTGCTGTGAGCTTTTAAATTGGTCAGGATTTTGAATTGACAGAATTTTTTTTTACCTGGGATGAATGCGATCATGGAATTCAGGACTTGACGACTGATTGTAGAAAAATGTGTTTTAGTTGTCTGGTTAAAGAAAGTTGCCTTTGTTGCTGAAGTTGTTTAAAATTGTGACAAATCTATATATACTATGTTTTCTATACTGTGTTCCAGTTCACGGCCGTACCTGCTTGGGAGTGCCCAATCTCGTCAGATCTTGGAAGCCAAGCAGGTGCGGGCCTGGTCGGTACATGTGCAGGAGACTCACTTGGAATACCAGGTGCTGTGAGCTTTTAAATTGGTCAGAATTTTGGATTTAAAGAAAAAAAATCTACCTGGGATGAATGCGATCATGGAATTCAGGACTTGACGACTGATTGTAGAAAAATGTGCTTTAGTTGTCTGGTTAAAGAAAGTTGCCTTTGTTGCTGAAGTTGTTTAAAATTGTGACAAATCTATATATACTATGTTTTCTATACTGTACTCCAGCTCACGGCCATACCTGCCTGGGAGTGCCCAATCTCATCAGATCTTGGAAGCCAAGCAGGCAAGGGCCTGGTCAGTACATGTGCAGGAGACTCACTTGGAATACCAGGTGCTGTGGGCTTTTAAATTGGTCAGAATTTTGGATTTAAAGAAAAAAAATCTACCTGGGATGAACGCGATCATGGAATTCAGGACTTGACGACTGATTGTAGAAAAATGTGCTTTAGTTGTCTGGTTAAAGAAAGTTGCCTTTGTTGCTGAAGTTGTTTAAAATTGTGACAAATCTATATATACTATGTTTTCTATACTGTACTCCAGCTCACGGCCATACCTGCCTGGGAGTGCCCAATCTCGTCAGATCTTGGAAGCCAAGCAGGCACGGGCCTGGTTAGTACATGTGCAGGAGACTCACTTGGAATACCAGGTGCTGTGAGCTTTTAAATTGGTCAGAATTTTGAATTGACAGAATTTTTTTTTACCTGGGATGAATGCGATCATGGAATTCAGGACTTGACGACTGATTGTAGAAAAATGTGTTTTAGATGTCTGGTTAAAGAAAGTTGCCTTTGTTGCTGAAGTTGTTTAAAATTGTGACAAATCTATATATACTATGTTTTCTATGCCATGCTCTAGCTCACGGCCATACCTGCCTGGGAGGGCCCAATCTCATCAGATCTTGGAAGCCAAGCAGGCATGGGCCTGGTTAGTACATGTGCAGGAGACTCACTTGGGATTCCAGGTGCTGTGAGCTTTTAAATTGGTCAGAATTTTGAATTCAAAGAAAAAAAATCTACCTGGGATGAATGTGATCATGGAATTCAGGACTTGATGACTGATTGTATAAAAATGTGTTGTCGTTGTCTGGTTAAAGAAAGTTGCCTTTGTTGCTGAAGTTGTTTAAAATTGTGACAAATCTATATATACTATGTTTTCTATGCTGTACTCCAGCTCACGGCCATACCTGCCTGGGAGTGCCCAATCTCATCAGATCTTGGAAGCCAAGTAGGCACGGGCCTGGTTAGTACATGTGCAGGAGACTCACTTGGAATACCAGGTGCTGTGAGCTTTTAAACTGGTCAGAATTTTGAATTTAAAGAAAAAAATCTTCCTGGGATGAATGCGATCATGGAATTCAGGACTTGACGACTGATTGTAGAAAAATGTGTTTTAGTTGTCTGGTTCAAGAAAGTTGCCTTTGTTGCTGAAGTTGTTTAAAATTGTGACAAATCTATATATACTATGTTTTCTATACTGTACTCCAGCTCACGGCCATACCTGCCTGGGAGTGCCCGATCTCATCAGATCTTGGAAGCCAAGCAGGCACGGGCCTGGTTAGTACGTGTGCAGGAGACTCACTTGGAATACCAGGTGCTGTGAGCTTTTAAATTGGTCAGAATTTTGAATTTAAAGAAAAAAATCTTCCTGGGATGAATGCGATCATGGAATTCAGGACTTGACGACTGATTGTAGAAAAATGTGTTTTAGTTGTCTGGTTCAAGAAAGTTGCCTTTGTTGCTGAAGTTGTTTAAAATTGTGACAAATCTATATATACTATGTTTTCTATACTGCACTCCAGCTCACGGCCATACCTGCCTGGGAGTGCCCAATCTCATCAGATCTTGGAAGCCAAGCTGGCACGGGCCTGGTCAGTACATGTGCAGGAGACTCACTTGGAATACCAGGTGCTGTGAGCTTTTAAATTGGTCAGAATTTTGGATTTAAAGAAAAAAAATCTACCTGGGATGAATGCGATCATGGAATTCAGGACTTGACGACTGATTGTAGAAAAATGTGCTTTAGTTGTCTGGTTAAAGAAAGTTGCCTTTGTTGCTGAAGTTGTTTAAAATTGTGACAAATCTATATATACTATGTTTTCTATACTGTACTCCAGCTCACGGCCATACCTGCCTGGGAGTGCCCAATCTCATCGGATCTTGGAAGCCAAGTAGGCACGGGCCTGGTCAGTACATGTGCAGGGGACTCACTTGGAATACCGGGTGCCGTGAGCTTTTAAATTGGTCAGAATTTTGGATTTAAAGAAAAAAAATCTACCTGGGATGAATGCGATCATGGAATTCAGGACTTGACGACTGATTGTAGAAAAATGTGCTTTAGTTGTCTGGTTAAAGAAAGTTGCCTTTGTTGCTGAAGTTTTTTAAAATTGTGACAAATCTATATATACCATGTTTTCTATACTGTACTCCAGCTCACGGCCATACCTGCCCGGGAGTGCCCAATCTCATCAGATCTTGGAAGCCAAGCAGGCACGGGCCTGGTTAGTACATGTGCAGGAGACTCACTTGGAATACCAGGTGCTGTGAGCTTTTAAACTGGTCAGAATTTTGAATTTAAAGAAAAAAATCTTCCTGGGATGAATGCGATCATGGAATTCAGGACTTGACGACTGATTGTAGAAAAATGTGTTTTAGTTGTCTGGTTCAAGAAAGTTGCCTTTGTTGCTGAAGTTGTTTAAAATTGTGACAAATCTATATATACTATGTTTTCTATGCCGTGCTCTAGCTCACGGCCATACCTGCCTGGGAGTGCCAAATCTCATCGGGTCTTGGAAGCCGAGCAGGCGTGGGCCTGGTTAGTACATGTGCAGGAGGCTCACTTGGGATACCAGGTGCTGTGAGCTTTTAAATTGGTCAGAATTTTGAATTTAAAGAAAAAAAATCTACCTGGGATGAATGTGATCATGGAATTCAGGACTTGACGACTGATTGTATAAAAATGTGTTGTCGTTGTCTGGTTAAAGAAAGTTGCCTTTGTTGCTGAAGTTGTTTAAAATTGTGACAAATCTATATATACTATGTTTTCTATACTGTACTCCAGCTCACGGCCATACCTGCCTGGGAGTGCCCAATCTCATCAGATCTTGGAAGCCAAGCAGGCACGGGCCTGGTTAGTACGTGTGCGGGAGACTCACTTGGAATACCAGGTGCTGTGAGCTTTTAAATTGGTCAGAATTTTGAATTTAAAGAAAAAAATCTTCCTGGGATGAATGCGATCATGGAATTCAGGACTTGACGACTGATTGTAGAAAAATGTGTTTTAGTTGTCTGGTTCAAGAAAGTTGCCTTTGTTGCTGAAGTTGTTTAAAATTGTGACAAATCTATATATACTATGTTTTCTATACTGCACTCCAGCTCACGGCCATACCTGCCTGGGAGTGCCCAATCTCATCAGATCTTGGAAGCCAAGCTGGCACGGGCCTGGTCAGTACATGTGCAGGAGACTCACTTGGAATACCAGGTGCTGTGAGCTTTTAAATTGGTCAGAATTTTTGATTTAAAGAAAAAAAATCTACCTGGGATGAATGCGATCATGGAATTCAGGACTTGACGACTGATTGTAGAAAAATGTGCTTTAGTTGTCTGGTTAAAGAAAGTTGCCTTTGTTGCTGAAGTTGTTTAAAATTGTGACAAATCTATATATACTATGTTTTCTATACTGCACTCCAGCTCACGGCCATACCTGCCTGGGAGTGCCCAATCTCATCAGATCTTGGAAGCCAAGTAGGCACGGGCCTGGTCAGTACATGTGCAGGGGACTCACTTGGAATACCAGGTGCCGTGAGCTTTTAAATTGGTCAGAATTTTGGATTTTAAGAAAAAAAATCTACCTGGGATGAATGCGATGAACCAAGATGGCGGCGCGCTGTGGTGCAGCGGCTTCTCTAGCTCCCAGCCTTGGCTTTAGTATGAATGGTTTTGGCGTTAGTATGAATGAGTGTGTGGAGAAAAGTGAGTGTGAGCGGATAAAGTACGGTGTATCTGAGCTTTTGAGCGTCAACGATGCTCAATCGACGACTATTCCACCAACTCTCAGAGCCACGCTGGGAAGGCTACAGCTCCTGAGGACATCGGGCTGGCGCAGCAGAGTTCAGCGGCCCAGAGGCAAGCGGAGACGGTGTGCCCGGAAGCAGAAGAGGGGCAAGCGGGGCGGCCTGCTAGCTAGGCTAAAGGCTAACCCGACTCGCCCGGCTGCTCCATCGCTCTTTCTGGCTAACGTTCGCTCGCTGGATAACAAGATGGACCTTCTGCGGCTGCGACTTAACACCTACAGAGAGATGCGGGATTGCTGCGTGCTTCTCCTGACGGAAACGTGGCTAAATAACAGCGTGCCGGACTCCGCCGTTCAGATCGACGGCCTGCTACTCTTCCGCGCGGATCGTAACCATCTGTCGGGGAAGACGCGAGGAGGAGGCCTCTGCGTCTATATCAACAGAGGTTGGTGCACGAACTGTTCCGTGGTTAGCAGCCACTGTTCTGAGGCGGTAGAACATTTGACGATCAGATGCCGGCCCCACTATCTGCCACGGGAGTTCACAGCCGTGTTCGTCGTAGCTGTTTACATCCCCCCGAGCGCTAATGCTAACGAGGCGCTACGTGAGCTACACGACAACATCGGCAAACAGCAACACAAGCACCCGGAGGCGCTCTACGTGGTTGCAGGTGACTTTAACCACGTCAACCTGACGGACATTTTGCCACGGTTCCACCAGCATGTCAACATTGCAACCCGGGGGAACAACACGCTTGACCGGGTGTATACGAACCGCAAGGACAGCTACAGGGCTACCCCACGTCCCCACCTCGGCCTCTCTGATCACATCTCCATCATGCTGGTCCCTTCCTATCGTCCTGTGTGCAGGTCCACTCGCCCAACACAGAAATCCACCACTGTGTGGCCCGGTGACGCTGCCTCAAAGCTGCAGGACTGCTTCGAGCGGACTGAATGGCGGATCTTCAGGGAAGCGGCAACATATGCTGGAGACGTGGACCTGGAGGAGTACACATCATCTGTCCTGGGCTTCATCAGCAAATGCGTTGAGGATGTGACCACCACCAGAACAGTCACTATTCACCCCAACCAGAAACCATGGCTGAACGGTGAAGTTCGCTCTCTCCTGAAAGCCCGGGACTCAGCATTCAGGTCTGGTGATGCTCCAGCACTCAGAGCGGCGAGGAGAAGCTTGATATCGGGGGTAAAGAGGGCCAAAGCCTCCTATGCTCGGAGAATAGAGGGTCATTTTGCTTCCAACGACCCCCGGAGCATGTGGAAGGGCATCAGTACCATCACGGACTACAAAAAGAGAGTCATGGAGTGCCCCAGGGACCCGTCTCTTCCGGATGCCCTTAACACCTTCTACGCTCGCTTTGAGGCCTCCAACACGTCACCCTGCACAAAGCTCACGCTTCCACCAGGTGAGCTGCCCCTCAGTCTGGCTGCTGAGGATGTGATGAGGTCCCTGCGGAAGATCAACCCCCGCAAGGCTGCAGGCCCAGACAACATCCCGGGCCGGGTTCTGAGGGACTGTGCCGATCAGCTCTTCGAGGTGTTGACCGACATCTTCAACACCTCATTGTCCCAGGGCTCAGTGCCGACGTGTCTGAAGACAGCCACCATCATCCCTGTCCCCAAGACCTCCACAGTATCATGCCTGAACGACTATCGGCCGGTTGCTCTGACTCCGATAGTCATGAAGTGCTTTGAGCGGCTGGTGATGGGGCACATTAAGGACAGCGTCGATGACAGCGTGGACCCCCATCAGTATGCGTACCGGAGGAACCGCTCCACCGACGATGCGATCGCTTCAGTGGTTCACGAGGCCCTGAGTCACCTGGAGACCAGAGATGCTTATGCCAGGCTGCTGTTTCTGGACTTCAGCTCGGCATTTAACACCATCATCCCGCAGACTCTGGTCAACAAACTGGTGACACTGGGGCTGAGCCCATCGATGTGCAACTGGGTTCTGGACTTCCTGACGAACAGGCCGCAGACTGTGAGAATCCGCAACATCTCCTCCGCCCCCATCATCCTCAACACCGGCTCCCCTCAAGGATGCGTTCTGAGCCCTCTGCTGTTCACCCTGCTGACGTATGACTGCAAAGCCAAGTACCCGAGCAGTCATATCGTCAAGTTCGCAGACGACACAGCAGTGGTGGGACGCATCCTCAACAACGACGAGTCGGAGTACATGCAGGAGGTGGAACATCTGGTGCGGTGGTGCAGAGATAATAACCTCTGCATCAATGTGAAGAAAACAAAGGAGATGATTGTGGATTACAGGAAAGGAGGCTACACCCCCCCTCCCCTCCACATCGGAGGAGCGGCTGTCGAGGTGGTCCAGAGCATCAGGTACCTGGGCGTGCACATCGCTAGCGACCTGACATGGAGGACTAACTCAGCCGCCTTAGTGAAGAAGGCCCACCAGCGCCTCTACTTTCTGAGGAGGCTGAGGCGAGCAGGTATGGGCTCCCCTGTCCTTGCGTCCTTCTACAGGTGTGCGGTGGAGAGTGTCCTCTCATCCTGCATCACGGTGTGGTACGGCAGCTGCTCTGCTGCAGACAGGAAGGCCCTGCAGCGGGTGGTTAAATCGGCCCAAAGGACTTCGGAGAGCAGCCTACCCACCGTGAGTGACATTTACAGCAGGAGGTGCAGGAAAAAGGCAACCTGCATCATGAAGGACCCCACCCACCCTGCACACGGACTATTTTCCCCCCTCCCATCTGGGAGGAGGCTGCGCAGCATCAGGGCCAGGACCACCAGGTTCAAAAACAGTTTCTTCCCTGATGCTGTGAGGGTTGTGAACAGAGGATAACTCGGAGGCCAAATGCACTGCTTCCGTGTTGGACCCAAACGGGGATCGTGCAATCACTGTCACTTTGTGCAATCACTGTCACTTTGCCACTTGTCACTTTTTAATTTTGTGTATATATTTACTTTTAGTTGAATGAATGTGTGTTGCGCGCCTCGAGCTGGGACCTGAGTGCTGTTTTTCGTTTGTGCATGAGAGTGTATGAATGACATTAAAGATTTCTTGATTCTTGATTCTTGATTCTTGATCATGGAATTCAGGACTTGACGACTGATTGTAGAAAAATGTGCTTTAGTTGTCTGGTTAAAGAAAGTTGCCTTTGTTGCTGAAGTTGTTTAAAATTGTGACAAATCTATATATACCATGTTTTCTATACTGTACTCCAGCTCACGGCCATACCTGCCCGGGAGTGCCCAATCTCATCAGATCTTGGAAGCCAAGCAGGCACGGGCCTGGTTAGTACATGTGCAGGAGACTCACTTGGAATACCACGTGCTGTGGGCTTTTAAACTGGTCAGAATTTTGAATTTAAAGAAAAAAATCTTCCTGGGATGAATGCGATCATGGAATTCAGGACTTGACGACTGATTGTAGAAAAATGTGTTTTAGTTGTCTGGTTCAAGAAAGTTGCCTTTGTTGCTGAAGTTGTTTAAAATTGTGACAAATCTATATATACTATGTTTTCTATACTGTACTCCAGCTCACGGCCATACCTGCCTGGGAGTGCCCGATCTCACCAGATCTTGGAAGCCAAGCAGGCACGGGCCTGGTTAGTACGTGTGCAGGAGACTCACTTGGAATACCAGGTGCTGTGAGCTTTTAAATTGGTCAGAATTTTGAATTTAAAGAAAAAAATCTTCCTGGGATGAATGCGATCATGGAATTCAGGACTTGACGACTGATTGTAGAAAAATGTGTTTTAGTTGTCTGGTTCAAGAAAGTTGCCTTTGTTGCTGAAGTTGTTTAAAATTGTGACAAATCTATATATACTATGTTTTCTATACTGCACTCCAGCTCACGGCCATACCTGCCTGGGAGTGCCCAATCTCATCAGATCTTGGAAGCCAAGCTGGCACGGGCCTGGTCAGTACATGTGCAGGAGACTCACTTGGAATACCAGGTGCTGTGAGCTTTTAAATTGGTCAGAATTTTGGATTTAAAGAAAAAAAATCTACCTGGGATGAATGCGATCATGGAATTCAGGACTTGACGACTGATTGTAGAAAAATGTGCTTTAGTTGTCTGGTTAAAGAAAGTTGCCTTTGTTGCTGAAGTTGTTTAAAATTGTGACAAATCTATATATACTATGTTTTCTATACTGTACTCCAGCTCACGGCCATACCTGCCTGGGAGTGCCCAATCTCATCAGATCTTGGAAGCCAAGCAGGCAAGGGCCCGGTCAGTACATGTGCAGGAGACTCACTTGGAATACCAGGTGCTGTGGGCTTTTAAATTGGTCAGAATTTTGGATTTAAAGAAAAAAAATCTACCTGGGATGAATGCGATCATGGAATTCAGGACTTGACGACTGATTGTAGAAAAATGTGCTTTAGTTGTCTGGTTAAAGAAAGTTGCCTTTGTTGCTGAAGTTGTTTAAAATTGTGACAAATCTATATATACTATGTTTTCTATACTGTACCCCAGCTCACGGCCATACCTGCCTGGGAGTGCCCAATCTCGTCAGATCTTGGAAGCCAAGCAGGCACGGGCCTGGTTAGTACATGTGCGGGAGACTCACTTGGAATACCAGGTGCTGTGAGCTTTTAAATTGGTCAGAATTTTTTTTTACCTGGGATAAATGCGATCATGGAATTCAGGACTTGACGACTGATTGTAGAAAAATGTGTTTTAGTTGTCTGGTTAAAGAAAGTTGCCTTTGTTGCTGAAGTTGTTTAAAATTGTGACAAATCTATATATACTATGTTTTCTATGCCATGCTCTAGCTCACGGCCATACCTGCCTGGGAGTGCCCAATCCCATCAGATCTTGGAAGCCAAGCAGGCATGGGCCTGGTTAGTACATGTGCAGGGGACTCACTTGGGATTCCAGGTGCTGTGAGCTTTTAAATTGGTCAGAATTTTGAATTCAAAGAAAAAAAATCTACCTGGGATGAATGTGATCATGGAATTCAGGACTTGACGACTGATTGTATAAAAATGTGTTGTCGTTGTCTGGTTAAAGAAAGTTGCCTTTGTTGCTGAAGTTGTTTAAAATTGTGACAAATCTATATATACTATGTTTTCTATACCATACTCCAGCTCACGGCCATACCTGCCTGGGAGTGCCCAATCTCATCAGATCTTGGAAGCCAAGCAGGCACGGGCCTGGTTAGTACATGTGCAGGAGACTCACTTGGAATACCAGGTGCTGTGAGCTTTTAAATTGGTCAGAATTTTGAATTGACAGAAAAAAATCTACCTGGGATGAATGCGATCATGGAATTCAGGACTTGACGACTGATTGTATAAAAATGTGTTGTAATTGTCTGGTTAAAGAAAGTTGCCTTTGTTGCTGAAGTTGTTTAAAATTGTGACAAATCTATATATACTATGTTTTCTATACTGTACTCCAGCTCACGGCCATACCTGCCTGGGAGTGCCCAATCTCATCAGATCTTGGAAGCCAAGCAGGCAAGGGCCTGGTCAGTACATGTGCAGGAGACTCACTTGGAATACCGGGTGCTGTGGGCTTTTAAATTGGTCAGAATTTTGGATTTAAAGAAAAAAAATCTACCTGGGATGAATGCGATCATGGAATTCAGGACTTGACGACTGATTGTAGAAAAATGTGCTTTCGTTGTCTGGTTAAAGAACGTTGCCTTTGTTGCTGAAGTTGTTTAAAATTGTGACAAATCTATATATACCATGTTTTCTGTACTGTACTCCAGCTCACGGCCATACCTGCCAGGGAGTGCCCAATCTCATCAGATCTTGGAAGCCAAGCAGGCACGGGCCTGGTTAGTGCATGTGCAGGAGACTCACTTGGAATACCAGGTGCTGTGAGCTTTTAAATTGGTCAGAATTTTGAATTTAAAAAAAAAAATCTTCCTGGGATGAATGTGATCATGGAATTCAGGACTTGACGACTGATTGTAGAAAAATGTGTTTTAGTTGTCTGGTTCAAGAAAGTTGCCTTTGTTGCTGAAGTTGTTTAAAATTGTGACAAATCTATATATACTATGTTTTCTATACTGTACTCCAGCTCACGGCCATACCTGCCTGGGAGCGCCCAATCTCATCAGATCTTGGAAGCCAAGCAGGCACGGGCCTGGTTAGTACATGTGCAGGAGACTCACTTGGAATACCAGGTGCTGTGAGCTTTTAAATTGGTCAGAATTTTGAATTTAAAGAAAAAAATCTTCCTGGGATGAATGCGATCATGGAATTCAGGACTTGACGACTGATTGTAGAAAAATGTGTTTTAGTTGTCTGGTTCAAGAAAGTTGCCTTTGTTGCTGAAGTTGTTTAAAATTGTGACAAATCTATATATACTATGTTTTCTATACTGCACTCCAGCTCACGGCCATACCTGACTGGGAGTGCCCAATCTCATCCGATCTTGGAAGCCAAGCAGGCACGGGCCTGGTCAGTACATGTGCAGGAGACTCACTTGGAATACCAGGTGCTGTGAGCTTTTAAATTGGTCAGAATTTTGGATTTAAAGAAAAAAAATCTACCTGGGATGAATGCGATCATGGAATTCAGGACTTGACGACTGATTGTATAAAAATGTGTTGTAGTTGTCTGGTTAAAGAAAGTTGCCTTTGTTGCTGAAGTTGTTTAAAATTGTGACGAATCTATATATACTATGTTTTCTATACTGTACTCCAGCTCACGGCCATACCTGCCTGGGAGTGCCCAATCTCATCAGATCTTGGAAGCCAAGCGGGCAAGGGCCTGGTCAGTACATGTGCAGGAGACTCACTTGGAATACCGGGTGCTGTGGGCTTTTAAATTGGTCAGAATTTTGGATTTAAAGAAAAAAAATCTACCTGGGATGAATGCGATCATGGAATTCAGGACTTGACGACTGATTGTAGAAAAATGTGTTTTAGTTGTCTGGTTCAAGAAAGTTGCCTTTGTTGCTGAAGTTGTTTAAAATTGTGACAAATCTATATATACCATGTTTTCTGTACCGTGCTCCAGCTCACGGCCATACCTGCCGGGGAGTGCCCAATCTCATCAGATCTTGGAAGCCAAGCAGGCACGGGCCTGGTTAGTACATGTGCAGGAGACTCACTTGGAATACCAGGTGCTGTGAGCTTTTAAATTGGTCAGAATTTTGAATTGACAGAATTTTTTTTTACCTGGGATGAATGCGATCATGGAATTCAGGACTTGACGACTGATTGTAGAAAAATGTGTTTTAGTTGTCTGGTTAAAGAAAGTTGCCTTTGTTGCTGAAGTTGTTTAAAATTGTGACAAATCTATATATACTATGTTTTCTATACTGTGCTCCATCTCACGGCCATACCTGCCTGGGAGTGCCCAATCTCGTCAGGTCTTGGAAGCCAAGCAGGCACGGGCCTGGTTAGTACATGTGCAGGAGACTCACTTGGAATACCAGGTGCTGTGAGCTTTTAAATTGGTCAGAATTTTGAATTGACAGAAAAAAAATCTACCTGGGATGAATGCGATCATGGAATTCAGGACTTGACGACTGATTGTATAAAAATGTGTTGTAGTTGTCTGGTTAAAGAAAGTTGCCTTTGTTGCTGAAGTTGTTTAAAATTGTGACAAATCTATATATACTATGTTTTCTATACCATGCTCCAGCTCGCGGCCATACCTGCCTGGGAGTGCCCAATCTCATCAGACCTTGGAAGCCGAGCAGGCGCGGGCCTGGTTAGGACATGTGCAGGAGACTCACTTGGAATACCAGGTGCTGTGAGCTTTTAAATTGGTCAGAATTTTGGATTTAAAGAAAAAAAATCTACCTGGGA
Organism: Brachionichthys hirsutus; assembly: GCF_040956055.1. Lineage (NCBI taxonomy): Eukaryota > Metazoa > Chordata > Actinopteri > Lophiiformes > Brachionichthyidae > Brachionichthys > Brachionichthys hirsutus. Next base: position 1,702,215 of record NC_090903.1, read on the forward strand.
TGAATGCGATCATGGAATTCAGGACTTGACGACTGATTGTAGAAAAATGTGCTTTAGTTGTCTGGTTAAAGAAAGTTGCTGAAGTTGCTGAAGCTGTTTAAAATTGTGACAAATCTATATATACTATGTTTTCTATACTGTACTCCAGCTCGCGGCCATACCTGCCTGGAAGTGCCCAATCTCATCAGACCTTGGAAGCTGAGCAGGCGCGGGCCTGGTTAGGACATGTGCAGGAGACTCACTTGGAATACCAGGTGCTGTGAGCTTTTAAATTGGTCAGAATTTTGGATTTAAAGAAAAAAAATCTACCTGGGATGAATGCGATCATGGAATTCAGGACTTGACGACTGATTGTATAAAATGTGTTGTAGTTGTCTGGTTAAAGAAAGTTGCCTTTGTTGCTGAAGTTGTTTAAAATTGTGACAAATCTATATATACTATGTTTTCTATACCGTACTCCAGCTTGCGGCCATACCTGCCTGGGAGTGCCCAATCTCATCAGACCTTGGAAGCCGAGCAGGCGCGGGCCTGGTTAGGACATGTGCAGGAGACTCACTTGGAATACCAGGTGCTGTGAGCTTTTAAATTGGTCAGAATTTTGAATTTAAAGAAAAAAATCTTCCTGGGATGAATGCGATCATGGAATTCAGGACTTGACGACTGATTGTAGAAAAATGTGCTTTAGTTGTCTGGTTAAAGAAAGTTGCCTTTGTTGCTGAAGTTGTTTAAAATTGTGACAAATCTATATATACTATGTTTTCTATACCGTACTCCAGCTCGCGGCCATACCTGCCTGGGAGTGCCCAATCTCACCAGACCTTGGAAGCCAAGCAGGCGTGGGCCTGGTCAGTACATGTGCAGGAGACTCACTCGGAATACCAGGTGCCGTGAGCTTTTAAATTGGTCAGAATTTTGAATTGACAGAAAAAAAATCTACCTGGGATGAATGCGATCATGGAATTCAGGACTTGACGACTGATTGTATAAAAATGTGTTTTCGTTGTCTGGTTAAAGAAAGTTGCCTTTGTTGCTGAAGTTGTTTAAAATTGTGACAAATCTATATATACTATGTTTTCTATACTGTACTCCAGCTCACGGCCATACCTGCCTGGGAGTGCCCAATCTCGTCAGATCTTGGAAGCCAAGCAGGCACGGGCCTGGTTAGTACATGTGCAGGAGACTCACTTGGAATACCAGGTGCTGTGAGCTTTTAAATTGGTCAGAATTTTGAATTGACAGATTTTTTTTTTACCTGGGATGAATGCGATCATGGAATTCAGGACTTGACGACTGATTGTAGAAAAATGTGCTTTAGTTGTCTGGTTAAAGAAAGTTGCCTTTGTTGCTGAAGTTGTTTAAAATTGTGACAAATCTATATATACTATGTTTTCTATACTGTACTCCAGCTCACGGCCATACCTGCCTGGGAGTGCCCAGTCTCATCAGATCTTGGAAGCCAAGCAGGCAAGGGCCTGGTCAGTACATGTGCAGGAGACTCACTTGGAATACCAGGTGCTGTGGGCTTTTAAATTGGTCAGAATTTTGGATTTAAAGAAAAAAAATCTACCTGGGATGAACGCGATCATGGAATTCAGGACTTGACGACTGATTGTAGAAAAATGTGCTTTAGTTGTCTGGTTAAAGAAAGTTGCCTTTGTTGCTGAAGTTGTTTAAAATTGTGACAAATCTATATATACTATGTTTTCTATACTGCACTCCAGCTCACGGCCATACCTGCCTGGGAGTGCCCAATCTCGTCAGATCTTGGAAGCCAAGCAGGCACGGGCCTGGTTAGTACATGTGCAGGAGACTCACTTGGAATACCAGGTGCTGTGAGCTTTTAAATTGGTCAGAATTTTGAATTGACAGAATTTTTTTTTACCTGGGATGAATGCGATCATGGAATTCAGGACTTGACGACTGATTGTAGAAAAATGTGTTTTAGTTGTCTGGTTAAAGAAAGTTGCCTTTGTTGCTGAAGTTGTTTAAAATTGTGACAAATCTATATATACTATGTTTTCTATGCCATGCTCTAGCTCACGGCCATACCTGCCTGGGAGTGCCCAATCTCGTCAGATCTTGGAAGCCAAGCAGGCATGGGCCTGGTTAGTACATTTGCAGGAGACTCACTTGGGATTCCAGGTGCTGCGAGCTTTTAAATTGGTCAGAATTTTGAATTCAAAGAAAAAAAATCTACCTGGGATGAATGTGATCATGGAATTCAGGACTTGACGACTGATTGTATAAAAATGTGTTGTCGTTGTCTGGTTAAAGAAAGTTGCCTTTGTTGCTGAAGTTGTTTAAAATTGTGACAAATCTATATATACTATGTTTTCGATACCGTACTCCAGCTCACGGCCATACCTGCCTGGGAGTGCCCAATCTCATCAGATCTTGGAAGCCAAGCAGGCACGGGCCCGGTCAGTACATGTGCAGGGGACTCACTTGGAATACCAGGTGCCGTGAGCTTTTAAATTGGTCAGAATTTTGGATTTAAAGAAAAAAAATCTACCTGGGATGAATGCGATCATGGAATTCAGGACTTGACGACTGATTGTAGAAAAATGTGTTTTAGTTGTCTGGTTAAAGAAAGTTGCCTTTGTTGCTGAAGTTGTTTAAAATTGTGACAAATCTATATATACTATGTTTTCTATACTGTGCTCCAGCTCACGGCCATACCTGCCCGGGAGTGCCCAATCTCATCAGATCTTGGAAGCCAAGCAGGCGCGGGCCTGGTTAGTACATGTGCAGGAGACTCGCTCGGAATACCAGGTGCTGTGAGCTTTTAAATTGGTCAGAATTTTGAATTTAAAGAAAAAAATCTTCCTGGGATGAATGCGATCATGGAATTCAGGACTTGACGACTGATTGTAGAAAAATGTGTTTTAGTTGTCTGGTTAAAGAAAGTTGCCTTTGTTGCTGAAGTTGTTTAAAATTGTGACAAATCTATATATACCATGTTTTCTATACTGTACTCCAGCTCACGGCCATACCTGCCCGGGGGTGCCCAATCTCATCAGATCTTGGAAGCCGAGCAGGCACGGGCCTGGTTAGTACATGTGCAGGAGACTCACTTGGAATACCAGGTGCTGTGAGCTTTTAAATTGGTCAGAATTTTGAATTTAAAGAAAAAAATCTTCCTGGGATGAATGCGATCATGGAATTCAGGACTTGACGACTGATTGTAGAAAAATGTGCTTTAGTTGTCTGGTTAAAGAAAGTTGCCTTTGTTGCTGAAGTTGTTTAAAATTGTGACAAATCTATATATACTATGTTTTCTATACCGTACTCCAGCTCGCGGCCATACCTGCCTGGGAGTGCCCAATCTCACCAGACCTTGGAAGCCAAGCAGGCGTGGGCCTGGTCAGTACATGTGCAGGAGACTCACTCGGAATACCAGGTGCCGTGAGCTTTTAAATTGGTCAGAATTTTGAATTGACAGAAAAAAAATCTACCTGGGATGAATGCGATCATGGAATTCAGGACTTGACGACTGATTGTATAAAAATGTGTTTTCGTTGTCTGGTTAAAGAAAGTTGCCTTTGTTGCTGAAGTTGTTTAAAATTGTGACAAATCTATATATACTATGTTTTCTATACTGTACTCCAGCTCACGGCCATACCTGCCTGGGAGTGCCCAATCTCGTCAGATCTTGGAAGCCAAGCAGGCACGGGCCTGGTTAGTACATGTGCAGGAGACTCACTTGGAATACCAGGTGCTGCGAGCTTTTAAATTGGTCAGAATTTTGAATTGACAGATTTTTTTTTTACCTGGGATGAATGCGATCATGGAATTCAGGACTTGACGACTGATTGTAGAAAAATGTGCTTTAGTTGTCTGGTTAAAGAAAGTTGCCTTTGTTGCTGAAGTTGTTTAAAATTGTGACAAATCTATATATACTATGTTTTCTATACTGTACTCCAGCTCACGGCCATACCTGCCTGGGAGTGCCCAGTCTCATCAGATCTTGGAAGCCAAGCAGGCAAGGGCCTGGTCAGTACATGTGCAGGAGACTCACTTGGAATACCAGGTGCTGTGGGCTTTTAAATTGGTCAGAATTTTGGATTTAAAGAAAAAAAATCTACCTGGGATGAACGCGATCATGGAATTCAGGACTTGACGACTGATTGTAGAAAAATGTGCTTTAGTTGTCTGGTTAAAGAAAGTTGCCTTTGTTGCTGAAGTTGTTTAAAATTGTGACAAATCTATATATACTATGTTTTCTATACTGCACTCCAGCTCACGGCCATACCTGCCTGGGAGTGCCCAATCTCGTCAGATCTTGGAAGCCAAGCAGGCACGGGCCTGGTTAGTACATGTGCAGGAGACTCACTTGGAATACCAGGTGCTGTGAGCTTTTAAATTGGTCAGAATTTTGAATTGACAGAATTTTTTTTTACCTGGGATGAATGCGATCATGGAATTCAGGACTTGACGACTGATTGTAGAAAAATGTGTTTTAGTTGTCTGGTTAAAGAAAGTTGCCTTTGTTGCTGAAGTTGTTTAAAATTGTGACAAATCTATATATACTATGTTTTCTATGCCATGCTCTAGCTCACGGCCATACCTGCCTGGGAGTGCCCAATCTCGTCAGACCTTGGAAGCCAAGCAGGCATGGGCCTGGTTAGTACATTTGCAGGAGACTCACTTGGGATTCCAGGTGCTGTGAGCTTTTAAATTGGTCAGAATTTTGAATTCAAAGAAAAAAAATCTACCTGGGATGAATGTGATCATGGAATTCAGGACTTGACGACTGATTGTATAAAAATGTGTTGTCGTTGTCTGGTTAAAGAAAGTTGCCTTTGTTGCTGAAGGTGTTTAAAATTGTGACAAATCTATATATACTATGTTTTCGATACCGTACTCCAGCTCACGGCCATACCTGCCTGGGAGTGCCCAATCTCATCAGATCTTGGAAGCCAAGCAGGCACGGGCCCGGTCAGTACATGTGCAGGGGACTCACTTGGAATACCAGGTGCCGTGAGCTTTTAAATTGGTCAGAATTTTGGATTTAAAGAAAAAAAATCTACCTGGGATGAATGCGATCATGGAATTCAGGACTTGACGACTGATTGTAGAAAAATGTGTTTTAGTTGTCTGGTTAAAGAAAGTTGCCTTTGTTGCTGAAGTTGTTTAAAATTGTGACAAATCTATATATACTATGTTTTCTATACTGTGCTCCAGCTCACGGCCATACCTGCCCGGGAGTGCCCAATCTCATCAGATCTTGGAAGCCAAGCAGGCACGGGCCTGGTTAGTACATGTGCAGGAGACTCGCTCGGAATACCAGGTGCTGTGAGCTTTTAAATTGGTCAGAATTTTGAATTTAAAGAAAAAAATCTTCCTGGGATGAATGCGATCATGGAATTCAGGACTTGACGACTGATTGTAGAAAAATGTGTTTTAGTTGTCCGGTTAAAGAAAGTTGCCTTTGTTGCTGAAGTTGTTTAAAATTGTGACAAATCTATATATACTATGTTTTCTATACTGTACTCCAGCTCACGGCCATACCTGCCTGGGAGTGCCCAATCTCATCAGATCTTGGAAGCCAAGCAGGCAAGGGCCTGGTCAGTACATGTGCAGGAGACTCACTTGGAATACCAGGTGCTGTGGGCTTTTAAATTGGTCAGAATTTTGGATTTAAAGAAAAAAAATCTACCTGGGATGAACGCGATCATGGAATTCAGGACTTGACGACTGATTGTAGAAAAATGTGCTTTAGTTGTCTGGTTAAAGAAAGTTGCCTTTGTTGCTGAAGTTGTTTAAAATTGTGACAAATCTATATATACTATGTTTTCTATACTGTGCTCCAGCTCACGGCCATACCTGCCTGGGAGTGCCCAATCTCGTCAGATCTTGGAAGCCAAGCAGGCACGGGCCTGGTTAGTACATGTGCAGGAGACTCACTTGGAATACCAGGTGCTGTGAGCTTTTAAATTGGTCAGAATTTTGAATTGACAGAATTTTTTTTTACCTGGGATGAATGCGATCATGGAATTCAGGACTTGACGACTGATTGTAGAAAAATGTGTTTTAGTTGTCTGGTTAAAGAAAGTTGCCTTTGTTGCTGAAGTTGTTTAAAATTGTGACAAATCTATATATACTATGTTTTCTATACCGTGCTCCAGCTCACGGCCATACCTGCCTGGGAGTGCCCAATCTCGTCAGATCTTGGAAGCCAAGCAGGCACGGGCCTGGTTAGTACATGTGCAGGAGACTCACTTGGAATACCAGGTGCTGTGAGCTTTTAAATTGGTCAGAATTTTGAATTGACAGAAAAAAAATCTACCTGGGATGAATGCGATCATGGAATTCAGGACTTGACGACTGATTGTATAAAAATGTGTTGTAGTTGTCTGGTTAAAGAAAGTTGCCTTTGTTGCTGAAGTTGTTTAAAATTGTGACAAATCTATATATACTATGTTTTCTATACCATACTCCAGCTCGCGGCCATACCTGCCTGGGAGTGCCCAATCTCATCAGACCTTGGAAGCCGAGCAGGCGCGGGCCTGGTTAGGACATGTGCAGGAGACTCACTTGGAATACCAGGTGCTGTGAGCTTTTAAATTGGTCAGAATTTTGGATTTAAAGAAAAAAAATCTACCTGGGATGAATGCGATCATGGAATTCAGGACTTGACGACTGATTGTAGAAAAATGTGCTTTAGTTGTCTGGTTAAAGAAAGTTGCTGAAGTTGCTGAAGCTGTTTAAAATTGTGACAAATCTATATATACTATGTTTTCTATACTGTACTCCAGCTCGCGGCCATACCTGCCTGGAAGTGCCCAATCTCATCAGACCTTGGAAGCTGAGCAGGCGCGGGCCTGGTTAGGACATGTGCAGGAGACTCACTTGGAATACCAGGTGCTGTGAGCTTTTAAATTGGTCAGAATTTTGGATTTAAAGAAAAAAAATCTACCTGGGATGAATGCGATCATGGAATTCAGGACTTGACGACTGATTGTATAAAATGTGTTGTAGTTGTCTGGTTAAAGAAAGTTGCCTTTGTTGCTGAAGTTGTTTAAAATTGTGACAAATCTATATATACTATGTTTTCTATACCGTACTCCAGCTTGCGGCCATACCTGCCTGGGAGTGCCCAATCTCATCAGACCTTGGAAGCCGAGCAGGCGCGGGCCTGGTTAGGACATGTGCAGGAGACTCACTTGGAATACCAGGTGCTGTGAGCTTTTAAATTGGTCAGAATTTTGGATTTAAAGAAAAAAAATCTACCTGGGATGAATGCGATCATGGAATTCAGGACTTGACGACTGATTGTAGAAAAATGTGCTTTAGTTGTCTGGTTAAAGAAAGTTGCCTTTGTTGCTGAAGTTGTTTAAAATTGTGACAAATCTATATATACCATGTTTTCTATACTGTACTCCAGCTCACGGCCATACCTGCCCGGGGGTGCCCAATCTCATCAGATCTTGGAAGCCGAGCAGGCACGGGCCTGGTTAGTACATGTGCAGGAGACTCACTTGGAATACCAGGTGCTGTGAGCTTTTAAATTGGTCAGAATTTTGAATTTAAAGAAAAAAATCTTCCTGGGATGAATGCGATCATGGAATTCAGGACTTGACGACTGATTGTAGAAAAATGTGCTTTAGTTGTCTGGTTAAAGAAAGTTGCCTTTGTTGCTGAAGTTGTTTAAAATTGTGACAAATCTATATATACTATGTTTTCTATACCGTACTCCAGCTCGCGGCCATACCTGCCTGGGAGTGCCCAATCTCACCAGACCTTGGAAGCCAAGCAGGCGTGGGCCTGGTCAGTACATGTGCAGGAGACTCACTCGGAATACCAGGTGCCGTGAGCTTTTAACCCTTGTATTATGTTGAAAAATAATAACGTTGTTTATGTTAGGGTCATTTTGACCCGCACTGTGTAAATCCACTCAAAACAGTAAAAAAAAAACGCGTTAAACCAATAACATCTTCATTTTAGATTATATGAACATTTAGAAAAGAGACATACAATACATTTTTAATTTCAACACTATATTTAAGAACTATTTAAAGTTTTTCCCTCTTCATGAACACTTTTTTTTTTTCATTCGACTTGCTCCATTTCCTCAGATTTTCAATGTTCAACAGCTCTGGTGTCGCGGTTGTCAAATCGGATCACACGAGATATCATGTGAAATGTCTCCAGAGACATTGTTGCTCGAAGGATTGGCCTTCCATTCTCTTGATTCCACAGACTTGCAGTTGCTTCTCCCTTTGACCTGTAGACTCCAGCTAATACCAGAATTCCGATGTAAGCATGCAAGTCAGTCTGATCCAGTGGCTTCCATTTCTCTTGAAATACACACCTTCCCTCCAAATTGGTCATGTCCAGTATAATCTTCTCTATTGGTGGGGATATGAAGAGCTGAAATGCTGATTGAATATCATCGACTCGTGTGACAGCAAATCTTGTAGGACCGGGAGTCCTTTTGATGACATTGGAAGATGACAGTCTACCTCGGCTTTGGTGTGGTGCTGTTGACCATTTTATATTACCATCTTTAGATGCCCATGTCCCCTCTGTGGATGATTATTGCTGCATTCCTTGGTTTTCATCTGATGGAGAGGCAATGGCAGACTCGTCCTCTGAATCCTCCTCATTGGAGGAAAATTGACAATCTGGATCATCAATAACATTGTCCCCGGTCTCTGAAATCTCTTCCTCTGCATCACTAAAGCCAAAGTAGCATCAACTGTAAACCTTCTGGAGCTCATTTTTGGTGTGTTTGTCAAAGAGATGACATGAGAACAGTGACAAGGACAAGGGAGAAAAAGTTCCTCCTCTACTCACACCTGGGTCTCTGTGTCAAAATAGCTATTCAGAGGGAGTCAAAATACAAATAATTGGGCAATCTAAATAAAGGACATAAAAGACATCAATGTTTATTTTGGATCTGAACAGTTTCTTACCCTCATTAAAGTGTCCGGGTCAAAATGACCCCAACATCATATTCGTATACAAACTCTGCACAGACATTATACTACACATCAAGGTGTCCAGATTTTACACACAAGTTCATGACCCAAGATGAGGAAAAGTCACAAAATTGTGTGACAAAAAACAAAGGATAACCAGTACTTTGGTCAACACGAAAACTGAAACGGGTCAAATTGACCCTTAACATAACATAAGGGTTAAATTGGTCAGAATTTTGAATTGACAGAAAAAAAATCTACCTGGGATGAATGCGATCATGGAATTCAGGACTTGACGACTGATTGTATAAAAATGTGTTTTCGTTGTCTGGTTAAAGAAAGTTGCCTTTGTTGCTGAAGTTGTTTAAAATTGTGACAAATCTATATATACTATGTTTTCTATACTGTACTCCAGCTCACGGCCATACCTGCCTGGGAGTGCCCAATCTCGTCAGATCTTGGAAGCCAAGCAGGCACGGGCCTGGTTAGTACATGTGCAGGAGACTCACTTGGAATACCAGGTGCTGTGAGCTTTTAAATTGGTCAGAATTTTGAATTGACAGATTTTTTTTTTACCTGGGATGAATGCGATCATGGAATTCAGGACTTGACGACTGATTGTAGAAAAATGTGCTTTAGTTGTCTGGTTAAAGAAAGTTGCCTTTGTTGCTGAAGTTGTTTAAAATTGTGACAAATCTATATATACTATGTTTTCTATGCTGTACTCCAGCTCACGGCCATACCTGCCTGGGAGTGCCCAGTCTCATCAGATCTTGGAAGCCAAGCAGGCAAGGGCCTGGTCAGTACATGTGCAGGAGACTCACTTGGAATACCAGGTGCTGTGGGCTTTTAAATTGGTCAGAATTTTGGATTTAAAGAAAAAAAATCTACCTGGGATGAACGCGATCATGGAATTCAGGACTTGACGACTGATTGTAGAAAAATGTGCTTTAGTTGTCTGGTTAAAGAAAGTTGCCTTTGTTGCTGAAGTTGTTTAAAATTGTGACAAATCTATATATACTATGTTTTCTATACTGCACTCCAGCTCACGGCCATACCTGCCTGGGAGTGCCCAATCTCGTCAGATCTTGGAAGCCAAGCGGGCACGGGCCTGGTTAGTACATGTGCAGGAGACTCACTTGGAATACCAGGTGCTGTGAGCTTTTAAATTGGTCAGAATTTTGAATTGACAGAATTTTTTTTTACCTGGGATGAATGCGATCATGGAATTCAGGACTTGACGACTGATTGTAGAAAAATGTGTTTTAGTTGTCTGGTTAAAGAAAGTTGCCTTTGTTGCTGAAGTTGTTTAAAATTGTGACAAATCTATATATACTATGTTTTCTATGCCATGCTCTAGCTCACGGCCATACCTGCCTGGGAGTGCCCAATCTCGTCAGATCTTGGAAGCCAAGCAGGCATGGGCCTGGTTAGTACATTTGCAGGAGACTCACTTGGGATTCCAGGTGCTGTGAGCTTTTAAATTGGTCAGAATTTTGAATTCAAAGAAAAAAAATCTACCTGGGATGAATGTGATCGTGGAATTCAGGACTTGACGACTGATTGTATAAAAATGTGTTGTCGTTGTCTGGGTTAAAGAAAGTTGCCTTTGTTGCTGAAGTTGTTTAAAATTGTGACAAATCTATATATACTATGTTTTCGATACCGTACTCCAGCTCACGGCCATACCTGCCTGGGAGTGCCCAATCTCATCAGATCTTGGAAGCCAAGCAGGCACGGGCCCGGTCAGTACATGTGCAGGGGACTCACTTGGAATACCAGGTGCCGTGAGCTTTTAAATTGGTCAGAATTTTGGATTTAAAGAAAAAAAATCTACCTGGGATGAATGCGATCATGGAATTCAGGACTTGACGACTGATTGTAGAAAAATGTGTTTTAGTTGTCTGGTTAAAGAAAGTTGCCTTTGTTGCTGAAGTTGTTTAAAATTGTGACAAATCTATATATACTATGTTTTCTATACTGTGCTCCAGCTCACGGCCATACCTGCCCGGGAGTGCCCAATCTCATCAGATCTTGGAAGCCAAGCAGGCGCGGGCCTGGTTAGTACATGTGCAGGAGACTCGCTCGGAATACCAGGTGCTGTGAGCTTTTAAATTGGTCAGAATTTTGAATTTAAAGAAAAAAATCTTCCTGGGATGAATGCGATCATGGAATTCAGGACTTGACGACTGATTGTAGAAAAATGTGTTTTAGTTGTCTGGTTAAAGAAAGTTGCCTTTGTTGCTGAAGTTGTTTAAAATTGTGACAAATCTATATATACCATGTTTTCTATACTGTACTCCAGCTCACGGCCATACCTGCCCGGGGGTGCCCAATCTCATCAGATCTTGGAAGCCGAGCAGGCACGGGCCTGGTTAGTACATGTGCAGGAGACTCACTTGGAATACCAGGTGCTGTGAGCTTTTAAATTGGTCAGAATTTTGAATTTAAAGAAAAAAATCTTCCTGGGATGAATGCGATCATGGAATTCAGGACTTGACGACTGATTGTAGAAAAATGTGCTTTAGTTGTCTGGTTAAAGAAAGTTGCCTTTGTTGCTGAAGTTGTTTAAAATTGTGACAAATCTATATATACTATGTTTTCTATACCGTACTCCAGCTCGCGGCCATACCTGCCTGGGAGTGCCCAATCTCATCAGATCTTGGAAGCCAAGCAGGCAAGGGCCTGGTCAGTACATGTGCAGGAGACTCACTTGGAATACCAGGTGCTGTGGGCTTTTAAATTGGTCAGAATTTTGGATTTAAAGAAAAAAAATCTACCTGGGATGAACGCGATCATGGAATTCAGGACTTGACGACTGATTGTAGAAAAATGTGCTTTAGTTGTCTGGTTAAAGAAAGTTGCCTTTGTTGCTGAAGTTGTTTAAAATTGTGACAAATCTATATATACTATGTTTTCTATACTGTGCTCCAGCTCACGGCCATACCTGCCTGGGAGTGCCCAATCTCGTCAGATCTTGGAAGCCAAGCAGGCACGGGCCTGGTTAGTACATGTGCAGGAGACTCACTTGGAATACCAGGTGCTGTGAGCTTTTAAATTGGTCAGAATTTTGAATTGACAGAATTTTTTTTTACCTGGGATGAATGCGATCATGGAATTCAGGACTTGACGACTGATTGTAGAAAAATGTGTTTTAGTTGTCTGGTTAAAGAAAGTTGCCTTTGTTGCTGAAGTTGTTTAAAATTGTGACAAATCTATATATACTATGTTTTCTATACCGTGCTCCAGCTCACGGCCATACCTGCCTGGGAGTGCCCAATCTCGTCAGATCTTGGAAGCCAAGCAGGCACGGGCCTGGTTAGTACATGTGCAGGAGACTCACTTGGAATACCAGGTGCTGTGAGCTTTTAAATTGGTCAGAATTTTGAATTGACAGAAAAAAAATCTACCTGGGATGAATGCGATCATGGAATTCAGGACTTGACGACTGATTGTATAAAAATGTGTTGTAGTTGTCTGGTTAAAGAAAGTTGCCTTTGTTGCTGAAGTTGTTTAAAATTGTGACAAATCTATATATACTATGTTTTCTATACCATACTCCAGCTCGCGGCCATACCTGCCTGGGAGTGCCCAATCTCATCAGACCTTGGAAGCCGAGCAGGCGCGGGCCTTGTTAGGACATGTGCAGGAGACTCACTTGGAATACCAGGTGCTGTGAGCTTTTAAATTGGTCAGAATTTTGGATTTAAAGAAAAAAAATCTACCTGGGATGAATGCGATCATGGAATTCAGGACTTGACAACTGATTGTAGAAAAATGTGCTTTAGTTGTCTGGTTAAAGAAAGTTGCTGAAGTTGCTGAAGCTGTTTAAAATTGTGACAAATCTATATATACTATGTTTTCTATACTGTACTCCAGCTCGCGGCCATACCTGCCTGGAAGTGCCCAATCTCATCAGACCTTGGAAGCTGAGCAGGCGCGGGCCTGGTTAGGACATGTGCAGGAGACTCACTTGGAATACCAGGTGCTGTGAGCTTTTAAATTGGTCAGAATTTTGGATTTAAAGAAAAAAAATCTACCTGGGATGAATGCGATCATGGAATTCAGGACTTGACGACTGATTGTATAAAATGTGTTGTAGTTGTCTGGTTAAAGAAAGTTGCCTTTGTTGCTGAAGTTGTTTAAAATTGTGACAAATCTATATATACTATGTTTTCTATACCGTACTCCAGCTTGCGGCCATACCTGCCTGGGAGTGCCCAATCTCATCAGACCTTGGAAGCCGAGCAGGCGCGGGCCTGGTTAGGACATGTGCAGGAGACTCACTTGGAATACCAGGTGCTGTGAGCTTTTAAATTGGTCAGAATTTTGGATTTAAAGAAAAAAAATCTACCTGGGATGAATGCGATCATGGAATTCAGGACTTGACGACTGATTGTAGAAAAATGTGCTTTAGTTGTCTGGTTAAAGAAAGTTGCCTTTGTTGCTGAAGTTGTTTAAAATTGTGACAAATCTATATATACCATGTTTTCTATACTGTACTCCAGCTCACGGCCATACCTGCCCGGGGGTGCCCAATCTCATCAGATCTTGGAAGCCGAGCAGGCACGGGCCTGGTTAGTACATGTGCAGGAGACTCACTTGGAATACCAGGTGCTGTGAGCTTTTAAATTGGTCAGAATTTTGAATTTAAAGAAAAAAATCTTCCTGGGATGAATGCGATCATGGAATTCAGGACTTGACGACTGATTGTAGAAAAATGTGCTTTAGTTGTCTGGTTAAAGAAAGTTGCCTTTGTTGCTGAAGTTGTTTAAAATTGTGACAAATCTATATATACTATGTTTTCTATACCGTACTCCAGCTCGCGGCCATACCTGCCTGGGAGTGCCCAATCTCACCAGACCTTGGAAGCCAAGCAGGCGTGGGCCTGGTCAGTACATGTGCAGGAGACTCACTCGGAATACCAGGTGCCGTGAGCTTTTAAATTGGTCAGAATTTTGAATTGACAGAAAAAAAATCTACCTGGGATGAATGCGATCATGGAATTCAGGACTTGACGACTGATTGTATAAAAATGTGTTTTCGTTGTCTGGTTAAAGAAAGTTGCCTTTGTTGCTGAAGTTGTTTAAAATTGTGACAAATCTATATATACTATGTTTTCTATACTGTACTCCAGCTCACGGCCATACCTGCCTGGGAGTGCCCAATCTCGTCAGATCTTGGAAGCCAAGCAGGCACGGGCCTGGTTAGTACATGTGCAGGAGACTCACTTGGAATACCAGGTGCTGTGAGCTTTTAAATTGGTCAGAATTTTGAATTGACAGATTTTTTTTTTACCTGGGATGAATGCGATCATGGAATTCAGGACTTGACGACTGATTGTAGAAAAATGTGCTTTAGTTGTCTGGTTAAAGAAAGTTGCCTTTGTTGCTGAAGTTGTTTAAAATTGTGACAAATCTATATATACTATGTTTTCTATGCTGTACTCCAGCTCACGGCCATACCTGCCTGGGAGTGCCCAGTCTCATCAGATCTTGGAAGCCAAGCAGGCAAGGGCCTGGTCAGTACATGTGCAGGAGACTCACTTGGAATACCAGGTGCTGTGGGCTTTTAAATTGGTCAGAATTTTGGATTTAAAGAAAAAAAATCTACCTGGGATGAACGCGATCATGGAATTCAGGACTTGACGACTGATTGTAGAAAAATGTGCTTTAGTTGTCTGGTTAAAGAAAGTTGCCTTTGTTGCTGAAGTTGTTTAAAATTGTGACAAATCTATATATACTATGTTTTCTATACTGCACTCCAGCTCACGGCCATACCTGCCTGGGAGTGCCCAATCTCGTCAGATCTTGGAAGCCAAGCGGGCACGGGCCTGGTTAGTACATGTGCAGGAGACTCACTTGGAATACCAGGTGCTGTGAGCTTTTAAATTGGTCAGAATTTTGAATTGACAGAATTTTTTTTTACCTGGGATGAATGCGATCATGGAATTCAGGACTTGACGACTGATTGTAGAAAAATGTGTTTTAGTTGTCTGGTTAAAGAAAGTTGCCTTTGTTGCTGAAGTTGTTTAAAATTGTGACAAATCTATATATACTATGTTTTCTATGCCATGCTCTAGCTCACGGCCATACCTGCCTGGGAGTGCCCAATCTCGTCAGATCTTGGAAGCCAAGCAGGCATGGGCCTGGTTAGTACATTTGCAGGAGACTCACTTGGGATTCCAGGTGCTGTGAGCTTTTAAATTGGTCAGAATTTTGAATTCAAAGAAAAAAAATCTACCTGGGATGAATGTGATCGTGGAATTCAGGACTTGACGACTGATTGTATAAAAATGTGTTGTCGTTGTCTGGTTAAAGAAAGTTGCCTTTGTTGCTGAAGTTGTTTAAAATTGTGACAAATCTATATATACTATGTTTTCGATACCGTACTCCAGCTCACGGCCATACCTGCCTGGGAGTGCCCAATCTCATCAGATCTTGGAAGCCAAGCAGGCACGGGCCCGGTCAGTACATGTGCAGGGGACTCACTTGGAATACCAGGTGCCGTGAGCTTTAAATTGGTCAGAATTTTGGATTTAAAGAAAAAAAATCTACCTGGGATGAATGCGATCATGGAATTCAGGACTTGACGACTGATTGTAGAAAAATGTGTTTTAGTTGTCTGGTTAAAGAAAGTTGCCTTTGTTGCTGAAGTTGTTTAAAATTGTGACAAATCTATATATACTATGTTTTCTATACTGTGCTCCAGCTCACGGCCATACCTGCCCGGGAGTGCCCAATCTCATCAGATCTTGGAAGCCAAGCAGGCGCGGGCCTGGTTAGTACATGTGCAGGAGACTCGCTCGGAATACCAGGTGCTGTGAGCTTTTAAATTGGTCAGAATTTTGAATTTAAAGAAAAAAATCTTCCTGGGATGAATGCGATCATGGAATTCAGGACTTGACGACTGATTGTAGAAAAATGTGTTTTAGTTGTCTGGTTAAAGAAAGTTGCCTTTGTTGCTGAAGTTGTTTAAAATTGTGACAAATCTATATATACCATGTTTTCTATACTGTACTCCAGCTCACGGCCATACCTGCCCGGGGGTGCCCAATCTCATCAGATCTTGGAAGCCGAGCAGGCACGGGCCTGGTTAGTACATGTGCAGGAGACTCACTTGGAATACCAGGTGCTGTGAGCTTTTAAATTGGTCAGAATTTTGAATTTAAAGAAAAAAATCTTCCTGGGATGAATGCGATCATGGAATTCAGGACTTGACGACTGATTGTAGAAAAATGTGCTTTAGTTGTCTGGTTAAAGAAAGTTGCCTTTGTTGCTGAAGTTGTTTAAAATTGTGACAAATCTATATATACTATGTTTTCTATACCGTACTCCAGCTCGCGGCCATACCTGCCTGGGAGTGCCCAATCTCACCAGACCTTGGAAGCCAAGCAGGCGTGGGCCTGGTCAGTACATGTGCAGGAGACTCACTCGGAATACCAGGTGCCGTGAGCTTTTAAATTGGTCAGAATTTTGAATTGACAGAAAAAAAATCTACCTGGGATGAATGCGATCATGGAATTCAGGACTTGACGACTGATTGTATAAAAATGTGTTTTCGTTGTCTGGTTAAAGAAAGTTGCCTTTGTTGCTGAAGTTGTTTAAAATTGTGACAAATCTATATATACTATGTTTTCTATACTGTACTCCAGCTCACGGCCATACCTGCCTGGGAGTGCCCAGTCTCATCAGATCTTGGAAGCCAAGCAGGCAAGGGCCTGGTCAGTACATGTGCAGGAGACTCACTTGGAATACCAGGTGCTGTGGGCTTTTAAATTGGTCAGAATTTTGGATTTAAAGAAAAAAAATCTACCTGGGATGAACGCGATCATGGAATTCAGGACTTGACGACTGATTGTAGAAAAATGTGCTTTAGTTGTCTGGTTAAAGAAAGTTGCCTTTGTTGCTGAAGTTGTTTAAAATTGTGACAAATCTATATATACTATGTTTTCTATACTGCACTCCAGCTCACGGCCATACCTGCCTGGGAGTGCCCAATCTCGTCAGATCTTGGAAGCCAAGCAGGCACGGGCCTGGTTAGTACATGTGCAGGAGACTCACTTGGAATACCAGGTGCTGTGAGCTTTTAAATTGGTCAGAATTTTGAATTGACAGAATTTTTTTTTACCTGGGATGAATGCGATCATGGAATTCAGGACTTGACGACTGATTGTAGAAAAATGTGTTTTAGTTGTCTGGTTAAAGAAAGTTGCCTTTGTTGCTGAAGTTGTTTAAAATTGTGACAAATCTATATATACTATGTTTTCTATGCCATGCTCTAGCTCACGGCCATACCTGCCTGGGAGTGCCCAATCTCGTCAGACCTTGGAAGCCAAGCAGGCATGGGCCTGGTTAGTACATTTGCAGGAGACTCACTTGGGATTCCAGGTGCTGTGAGCTTTTAAATTGGTCAGAATTTTGAATTCAAAGAAAAAAAATCTACCTGGGATGAATGTGATCATGGAATTCAGGACTTGACGACTGATTGTATAAAAATGTGTTGTCGTTGTCTGGTTAAAGAAAGTTGCCTTTGTTGCTGAAGTTGTTTAAAATTGTGACAAATCTATATATACTATGTTTTCGATACCGTACTCCAGCTCACGGCCATACCTGCCTGGGAGTGCCCAATCTCATCAGATCTTGGAAGCCAAGCAGGCACGGGCCCGGTCAGTACATGTGCAGGGGACTCACTTGGAATACCAGGTGCCGTGAGCTTTTAAATTGGTCAGAATTTTGGATTTAAAGAAAAAAAATCTACCTGGGATGAATGCGATCATGGAATTCAGGACTTGACGACTGATTGTAGAAAAATGTGTTTTAGTTGTCTGGTTAAAGAAAGTTGCCTTTGTTGCTGAAGTTGTTTAAAATTGTGACAAATCTATATATACTATGTTTTCTATACTGTGCTCCAGCTCACGGCCATACCTGCCCGGGAGTGCCCAATCTCATCAGATCTTGGAAGCCAAGCAGGCACGGGCCTGGTTAGTACATGTGCAGGAGACTCGCTCGGAATACCAGGTGCTGTGAGCTTTTAAATTGGTCAGAATTTTGAATTTAAAGAAAAAAATCTTCCTGGGATGAATGCGATCATGGAATTCAGGACTTGACGACTGATTGTAGAAAAATGTGTTTTAGTTGTCCGGTTAAAGAAAGTTGCCTTTGTTGCTGAAGTTGTTTAAAATTGTGACAAATCTATATATACTATGTTTTCTATACTGTACTCCAGCTCACGGCCATACCTGCCTGGGAGTGCCCAATCTCATCAGATCTTGGAAGCCAAGCAGGCAAGGGCCTGGTCAGTACATGTGCAGGAGACTCACTTGGAATACCAGGTGCTGTGGGCTTTTAAATTGGTCAGAATTTTGGATTTAAAGAAAAAAAATCTACCTGGGATGAACGCGATCATGGAATTCAGGACTTGACGACTGATTGTAGAAAAATGTGCTTTAGTTGTCTGGTTAAAGAAAGTTGCCTTTGTTGCTGAAGTTGTTTAAAATTGTGACAAATCTATATATACTATGTTTTCTATACTGTGCTCCAGCTCACGGCCATACCTGCCTGGGAGTGCCCAATCTCGTCAGATCTTGGAAGCCAAGCAGGCACGGGCCTGGTTAGTACATGTGCAGGAGACTCACTTGGAATACCAGGTGCTGTGAGCTTTTAAATTGGTCAGAATTTTGAATTGACAGAATTTTTTTTTACCTGGGATGAATGCGATCATGGAATTCAGGACTTGACGACTGATTGTAGAAAAATGTGTTTTAGTTGTCTGGTTAAAGAAAGTTGCCTTTGTTGCTGAAGTTGTTTAAAATTGTGACAAATCTATATATACTATGTTTTCTATACCGTGCTCCAGCTCACGGCCATACCTGCCTGGGAGTGCCCAATCTCGTCAGATCTTGGAAGCCAAGCAGGCACGGGCCTGGTTAGTACATGTGCAGGAGACTCACTTGGAATACCAGGTGCTGTGAGCTTTTAAATTGGTCAGAATTTTGAATTGACAGAAAAAAAATCTACCTGGGATGAATGCGATCATGGAATTCAGGACTTGACGACTGATTGTATAAAAATGTGTTGTAGTTGTCTGGTTAAAGAAAGTTGCCTTTGTTGCTGAAGTTGTTTAAAATTGTGACAAATCTATATATACTATGTTTTCTATACCATACTCCAGCTCGCGGCCATACCTGCCTGGGAGTGCCCAATCTCATCAGACCTTGGGAGCCGAGCAGGCGCGGGCCTGGTTAGGACATGTGCAGGAGACTCACTTGGAATACCAGGTGCTGTGAGCTTTTAAATTGGTCAGAATTTTGGATTTAAAGAAAAAAAATCTACCTGGGATGAATGCGATCATGGAATTCAGGACTTGACGACTGATTGTAGAAAAATGTGCTTTAGTTGTCTGGTTAAAGAAAGTTGCTGAAGTTGCTGAAGCTGTTTAAAATTGTGACAAATCTATATATACTATGTTTTCTATACTGTACTCCAGCTCGCGGCCATACCTGCCTGGAAGTGCCCAATCTCATCAGACCTTGGAAGCTGAGCAGGCGCGGGCCTGGTTAGGACATGTGCAGGAGACTCACTTGGAATACCAGGTGCTGTGAGCTTTTAAATTGGTCAGAATTTTGGATTTAAAGAAAAAAAATCTACCTGGGATGAATGCGATCATGGAATTCAGGACTTGACGACTGATTGTATAAAATGTGTTGTAGTTGTCTGGTTAAAGAAAGTTGCCTTTGTTGCTGAAGTTGTTTAAAATTGTGACAAATCTATATATACTATGTTTTCTATACCGTACTCCAGCTTGCGGCCATACCTGCCTGGGAGTGCCCAATCTCATCAGACCTTGGAAGCCGAGCAGGCGCGGGCCTGGTTAGGACATGTGCAGGAGACTCACTTGGAATACCAGGTGCTGTGAGCTTTTAAATTGGTCAGAATTTTGGATTTAAAGAAAAAAAATCTACCTGGGATGAATGCGATCATGGAATTCAGGACTTGACGACTGATTGTAGAAAAATGTGCTTTAGTTGTCTGGTTAAAGAAAGTTGCCTTTGTTGCTGAAGTTGTTTAAAATTGTGACAAATCTATATATACCATGTTTTCTATACTGTACTCCAGCTCACGGCCATACCTGCCCGGGGGTGCCCAATCTCATCAGATCTTGGAAGCCGAGCAGGCACGGGCCTGGTTAGTACATGTGCAGGAGACTCACTTGGAATACCAGGTGCTGTGAGCTTTTAAATTGGTCAGAATTTTGAATTTAAAGAAAAAAATCTTCCTGGGATGAATGCGATCATGGAATTCAGGACTTGACGACTGATTGTAGAAAAATGTGCTTTAGTTGTCTGGTTAAAGAAAGTTGCCTTTGTTGCTGAAGTTGTTTAAAATTGTGACAAATCTATATATACTATGTTTTCTATACCGTACTCCAGCTCGCGGCCATACCTGCCTGGGAGTGCCCAATCTCACCAGACCTTGGAAGCCAAGCAGGCGTGGGCCTGGTCAGTACATGTGCAGGAGACTCACTCGGAATACCAGGTGCCGTGAGCTTTTAAATTGGTCAGAATTTTGAATTGACAGAAAAAAAATCTACCTGGGATGAATGCGATCATGGAATTCAGGACTTGACGACTGATTGTATAAAAATGTGTTTTCGTTGTCTGGTTAAAGAAAGTTGCCTTTGTTGCTGAAGTTGTTTAAAATTGTGACAAATCTATATATACTATGTTTTCTATACTGTACTCCAGCTCACGGCCATACCTGCCTGGGAGTGCCCAATCTCGTCAGATCTTGGAAGCCAAGCAGGCACGGGCCTGGTTAGTACATGTGCAGGAGACTCACTTGGAATACCAGGTGCTGTGAGCTTTTAAATTGGTCAGAATTTTGAATTGACAGATTTTTTTTTTACCTGGGATGAATGCGATCATGGAATTCAGGACTTGACGACTGATTGTAGAAAAATGTGCTTTAGTTGTCTGGTTAAAGAAAGTTGCCTTTGTTGCTGAAGTTGTTTAAAATTGTGACAAATCTATATATACTATGTTTTCTATGCTGTACTCCAGCTCACGGCCATACCTGCCTGGGAGTGCCCAGTCTCATCAGATCTTGGAAGCCAAGCAGGCAAGGGCCTGGTCAGTACATGTGCAGGAGACTCACTTGGAATACCAGGTGCTGTGGGCTTTTAAATTGGTCAGAATTTTGGATTTAAAGAAAAAAAATCTACCTGGGATGAACGCGATCATGGAATTCAGGACTTGACGACTGATTGTAGAAAAATGTGCTTTAGTTGTCTGGTTAAAGAAAGTTGCCTTTGTTGCTGAAGTTGTTTAAAATTGTGACAAATCTATATATACTATGTTTTCTATACTGCACTCCAGCTCACGGCCATACCTGCCTGGGAGTGCCCAATCTCGTCAGATCTTGGAAGCCAAGCGGGCACGGGCCTGGTTAGTACATGTGCAGGAGACTCACTTGGAATACCAGGTGCTGTGAGCTTTTAAATTGGTCAGAATTTTGAATTGACAGAATTTTTTTTTACCTGGGATGAATGCGATCATGGAATTCAGGACTTGACGACTGATTGTAGAAAAATGTGTTTTAGTTGTCTGGTTAAAGAAAGTTGCCTTTGTTGCTGAAGTTGTTTAAAATTGTGACAAATCTATATATACTATGTTTTCTATGCCATGCTCTAGCTCACGGCCATACCTGCCTGGGAGTGCCCAATCTCGTCAGATCTTGGAAGCCAAGCAGGCATGGGCCTGGTTAGTACATTTGCAGGAGACTCACTTGGGATTCCAGGTGCTGTGAGCTTTTAAATTGGTCAGAATTTTGAATTCAAAGAAAAAAAATCTACCTGGGATGAATGTGATCGTGGAATTCAGGACTTGACGACTGATTGTATAAAAATGTGTTGTCGTTGTCTGGTTAAAGAAAGTTGCCTTTGTTGCTGAAGTTGTTTAAAATTGTGACAAATCTATATATACTATGTTTTCGATACCGTACTCCAGCTCACGGCCATACCTGCCTGGGAGTGCCCAATCTCATCAGATCTTGGAAGCCAAGCAGGCACGGGCCCGGTCAGTACATGTGCAGGGGACTCACTTGGAATACCAGGTGCTGTGAGCTTTTAAATTGGTCAGAATTTTGGATTTAAAGAAAAAAAATCTACCTGGGATGAATGCGATCATGGAATTCAGGACTTGACGACTGATTGTAGAAAAATGTGCTTTAGTTGTCTGGTTAAAGAAAGTTGCCTTTGTTGCTGAAGTTGTTTAAAATTGTGACAAATCTATATATACTATGTTTTCTATACTGTGCTCCAGCTCACGGCCATACCTGCCCGGGAGTGCCCAATCTCATCAGATCTTGGAAGCCAAGCAGGCACGGGCCTGGTTAGTACATGTGCAGGAGACTCGCTCGGAATACCAGGTGCTGTGAGCTTTTAAATTGGTCAGAATTTTGAATTTAAAGAAAAAAATCTTCCTGGGATGAATGCGATCATGGAATTCAGGACTTGACGACTGATTGTAGAAAAATGTGTTTTAGTTGTCCGGTTAAAGAAAGTTGCCTTTGTTGCTGAAGTTGTTTAAAATTGTGACAAATCTATATATACTATGTTTTCTATACTGTACTCCAGCTCACGGCCATACCTGCCTGGGAGTGCCCAATCTCATCAGATCTTGGAAGCCAAGCAGGCAAGGGCCTGGTCAGTACATGTGCAGGAGACTCACTTGGAATACCAGGTGCTGTGGGCTTTTAAATTGGTCAGAATTTTGGATTTAAAGAAAAAAAATCTACCTGGGATGAACGCGATCATGGAATTCAGGACTTGACGACTGATTGTAGAAAAATGTGCTTTAGTTGTCTGGTTAAAGAAAGTTGCCTTTGTTGCTGAAGTTGTTTAAAATTGTGACAAATCTATATATACTATGTTTTCTATACTGCACTCCAGCTCACGGCCATACCTGCCTGGGAGTGCCCAATCTCGTCAGATCTTGGAAGCCAAGCAGGCACGGGCCTGGTTAGTACATGTGCAGGAGACTCACTTGGAATACCAGGTGCTGTGAGCTTTTAAATTGGTCAGAATTTTGAATTGACAGAATTTTTTTTTACCTGGGATGAATGCGATCATGGAATTCAGGACTTGACGACTGATTGTAGAAAAATGTGTTTTAGTTGTCTGGTTAAAGAAAGTTGCCTTTGTTGCTGAAGTTGTTTAAAATTGTGACAAATCTATATATACTATGTTTTCTATGCCATGCTCTAGCTCACGGCCATACCTGCCTGGGAGTGCCCAATCTCGTCAGATCTTGGAAGCCAAGCAGGCATGGGCCTGGTTAGTACATTTGCAGGAGACTCACTTGGGATTCCAGGTGCTGTGAGCTTTTAAATTGGTCAGAATTTTGAATTCAAAGAAAAAAAATCTACCTGGGATGAATGTGATCATGGAATTCAGGACTTGACGACTGATTGTATAAGAAATGTGTTGTCGTTGTCTGGTTAAAGAAAGTTGCCTTTGTTGCTGAAGTTGTTTAAAATTGTGACAAATCTATATATACTATGTTTTCGATACCGTACTCCAGCTCACGGCCATACCTGCCTGGGAGTGCCCAATCTCATCAGATCTTGGAAGCCAAGCAGGCACGGGCCCGGTCAGTACATGTGCAGGGGACTCACTTGGAATACCAGGTGCCGTGAGCTTTTAAATTGGTCAGAATTTTGGATTTAAAGAAAAAAAATCTACCTGGGATGAATGCGATCATGGAATTCAGGACTTGACGACTGATTGTAGAAAAATGTGCTTTAGTTGTCTGGTTAAAGAAAGTTGCCTTTGTTGCTGAAGTTGTTTAAAATTGTGACAAATCTATATATACTATGTTTTCTATACTGTGCTCCAGCTCACGGCCATACCTGCCCGGGAGTGCCCAATCTCATCAGATCTTGGAAGCCAAGCAGGCACGGGCCTGGTTAGTACATGTGCAGGAGACTCGCTCGGAATACCAGGTGCTGTGAGCTTTTAAATTGGTCAGAATTTTGAATTTAAAGAAAAAAATCTTCCTGGGATGAATGCGATCATGGAATTCAGGACTTGACGACTGATTGTAGAAAAATGTGTTTTAGTTGTCTGGTTAAAGAAAGTTGCCTTTGTTGCTGAAGTTGTTTAAAATTGTGACAAATCTATATATACTATGTTTTCTATACTGTACTCCAGCTCACGGCCATACCTGCCTGGGAGTGCCCAATCTCGTCAGATCTTGGAAGCCAAGCAGGCACGGGCCTGGTTAGTACATGTGCAGGAGACTCACTTGGAATACCAGGTGCTGTGAGCTTTTAAATTGGTCAGAATTTTGAATTTAAAGAAAAAAAATCTACCTGGGATGAATGTGATCATGGAATTCAGGACTTGACAACTGATTGTAGAAAAATGTGCTTTAGTTGTCTGGTTAAAGAAAGTTGCCTTTGTTGCTTAAGTTGTTTAAAATTGTGACAAATCTATATATACTATGTTTTCTATACCGTACTCCAGCTCGCGGCCATACCTGCCTGGGAGTGCCCAATCTCACCAGACCTTGGAAGCCAAGCAGGCGTGGCCCTGGTCAGTACATGTGCAGGAGACTCACTTGGAATACCAGGTGCTGTGAGCTTTTAAATTGGTCAGAATTTTGGATTTAAAGAAAAAAAATCTACCTGGGATGAATGCGATCATGGAATTCAGGACTTGACGACTGATTGTAGAAAAATGTGCTTTAGTTGTCTGGTTAAAGAAAGTTGCCTTTGTTGCTGAAGTTGTTTAAAATTGTGACAAATCTATATATACTATGTTTTCTATACTGCACTCCAGCTCACGGCCATACCTGCCTGGGAGTGCCCAATCTCGTCAGATCTTGGAAGCCAAGCAGGCACGGGCCTGGTTAGTACATGTGCAGGAGACTCACTTGGAATACCAGGTGCTGTGAGCTTTTAAATTGGTCAGAATTTTGAATTGACAGATTTTTTTTTTACCTGGGATGAATGCGATCATGGAATTCAGGACTTGACGACTGATTGTAGAAAAATGTGCTTTAGTTGTCTGGTTAAAGAAAGTTGCCTTTGTTGCTGAAGTTGTT
Source organism: Brachionichthys hirsutus (assembly GCF_040956055.1). Classification (NCBI taxonomy): domain Eukaryota; kingdom Metazoa; phylum Chordata; class Actinopteri; order Lophiiformes; family Brachionichthyidae; genus Brachionichthys; species Brachionichthys hirsutus. The sequence continues at coordinate 1,727,244 of NC_090903.1, forward strand.
TAAAATTGTGACAAATCTATATATACTATGTTTTCTATGCTGTACTCCAGCTCACGGCCATACCTGCCTGGGAGTGCCCAGTCTCATCAGATCTTGGAAGCCAAGCAGGCAAGGGCCTGGTCAGTACATGTGCAGGAGACTCACTTGGAATACCAGGTGCTGTGGGCTTTTAAATTGGTCAGAATTTTGGATTTAAAGAAAAAAAATCTACCTGGGATGAACGCGATCATGGAATTCAGGACTTGACGACTGATTGTAGAAAAATGTGCTTTAGTTGTCTGGTTAAAGAAAGTTGCCTTTGTTGCTGAAGTTGTTTAAAATTGTGACAAATCTATATATACTATGTTTTCTATACTGCACTCCAGCTCACGGCCATACCTGCCTGGGAGTGCCCAATCTCGTCAGATCTTGGAAGCCAAGCGGGCACGGGCCTGGTTAGTACATGTGCAGGAGACTCACTTGGAATACCAGGTGCTGTGAGCTTTTAAATTGGTCAGAATTTTGAATTGACAGAATTTTTTTTTACCTGGGATGAATGCGATCATGGAATTCAGGACTTGACGACTGATTGTAGAAAAATGTGTTTTAGTTGTCTGGTTAAAGAAAGTTGCCTTTGTTGCTGAAGTTGTTTAAAATTGTGACAAATCTATATATACTATGTTTTCTATGCCATGCTCTAGCTCACGGCCATACCTGCCTGGGAGTGCCCAATCTCGTCAGATCTTGGAAGCCAAGCAGGCATGGGCCTGGTTAGTACATTTGCAGGAGACTCACTTGGGATTCCAGGTGCTGTGAGCTTTTAAATTGGTCAGAATTTTGAATTCAAAGAAAAAAAATCTACCTGGGATGAATGTGATCGTGGAATTCAGGACTTGACGACTGATTGTATAAAAATGTGTTGTCGTTGTCTGGTTAAAGAAAGTTGCCTTTGTTGCTGAAGTTGTTTAAAATTGTGACAAATCTATATATACTATGTTTTCGATACCGTACTCCAGCTCACGGCCATACCTGCCTGGGAGTGCCCAATCTCATCAGATCTTGGAAGCCAAGCAGGCACGGGCCCGGTCAGTACATGTGCAGGGGACTCACTTGGAATACCAGGTGCTGTGAGCTTTTAAATTGGTCAGAATTTTGGATTTAAAGAAAAAAAATCTACCTGGGATGAATGCGATCATGGAATTCAGGACTTGACGACTGATTGTAGAAAAATGTGCTTTAGTTGTCTGGTTAAAGAAAGTTGCCTTTGTTGCTGAAGTTGTTTAAAATTGTGACAAATCTATATATACTATGTTTTCTATACTGTGCTCCAGCTCACGGCCATACCTGCCCGGGAGTGCCCAATCTCATCAGATCTTGGAAGCCAAGCAGGCACGGGCCTGGTTAGTACATGTGCAGGAGACTCGCTCGGAATACCAGGTGCTGTGAGCTTTTAAATTGGTCAGAATTTTGAATTTAAAGAAAAAAATCTTCCTGGGATGAATGCGATCATGGAATTCAGGACTTGACGACTGATTGTAGAAAAATGTGTTTTAGTTGTCCGGTTAAAGAAAGTTGCCTTTGTTGCTGAAGTTGTTTAAAATTGTGACAAATCTATATATACTATGTTTTCTATACTGTACTCCAGCTCACGGCCATACCTGCCTGGGAGTGCCCAATCTCATCAGATCTTGGAAGCCAAGCAGGCAAGGGCCTGGTCAGTACATGTGCAGGAGACTCACTTGGAATACCAGGTGCTGTGGGCTTTTAAATTGGTCAGAATTTTGGATTTAAAGAAAAAAAATCTACCTGGGATGAACGCGATCATGGAATTCAGGACTTGACGACTGATTGTAGAAAAATGTGCTTTAGTTGTCTGGTTAAAGAAAGTTGCCTTTGTTGCTGAAGTTGTTTAAAATTGTGACAAATCTATATATACTATGTTTTCTATACTGCACTCCAGCTCACGGCCATACCTGCCTGGGAGTGCCCAATCTCGTCAGATCTTGGAAGCCAAGCAGGCGCGGGCCTGGTTAGTACATGTGCAGGAGACTCACTTGGAATACCAGGTGCTGTGAGCTTTTAAATTGGTCAGAATTTTGAATTGACAGAATTTTTTTTTACCTGGGATGAATGCGATCATGGAATTCAGGACTTGACGACTGATTGTAGAAAAATGTGTTTTAGTTGTCTGGTTAAAGAAAGTTGCCTTTGTTGCTGAAGTTGTTTAAAATTGTGACAAATCTATATATACTATGTTTTCTATGCCATGCTCTAGCTCACGGCCATACCTGCCTGGGAGTGCCCAATCTCGTCAGATCTTGGAAGCCAAGCAGGCATGGGCCTGGTTAGTACATTTGCAGGAGACTCACTTGGGATTCCAGGTGCTGTGAGCTTTTAAATTGGTCAGAATTTTGAATTCAAAGAAAAAAAATCTACCTGGGATGAATGTGATCATGGAATTCAGGACTTGACGACTGATTGTATAAGAAATGTGTTGTCGTTGTCTGGTTAAAGAAAGTTGCCTTTGTTGCTGAAGTTGTTTAAAATTGTGACAAATCTATATATACTATGTTTTCGATACCGTACTCCAGCTCACGGCCATACCTGCCTGGGAGTGCCCAATCTCATCAGATCTTGGAAGCCAAGCAGGCACGGGCCCGGTCAGTACATGTGCAGGGGACTCACTTGGAATACCAGGTGCCGTGAGCTTTTAAATTGGTCAGAATTTTGGATTTAAAGAAAAAAAATCTACCTGGGATGAATGCGATCATGGAATTCAGGACTTGACGACTGATTGTAGAAAAATGTGCTTTAGTTGTCTGGTTAAAGAAAGTTGCCTTTGTTGCTGAAGTTGTTTAAAATTGTGACAAATCTATATATACTATGTTTTCTATACTGTGCTCCAGCTCACGGCCATACCTGCCCGGGAGTGCCCAATCTCATCAGATCTTGGAAGCCAAGCAGGCACGGGCCTGGTTAGTACATGTGCAGGAGACTCGCTCGGAATACCAGGTGCTGTGAGCTTTTAAATTGGTCAGAATTTTGAATTTAAAGAAAAAAATCTTCCTGGGATGAATGCGATCATGGAATTCAGGACTTGACGACTGATTGTAGAAAAATGTGTTTTAGTTGTCTGGTTAAAGAAAGTTGCCTTTGTTGCTGAAGTTGTTTAAAATTGTGACAAATCTATATATACTATGTTTTCTATACTGTACTCCAGCTCACGGCCATACCTGCCTGGGAGTGCCCAATCTCGTCAGATCTTGGAAGCCAAGCAGGCACGGGCCTGGTTAGTACATGTGCAGGAGACTCACTTGGAATACCAGGTGCTGTGAGCTTTTAAATTGGTCAGAATTTTGAATTTAAAGAAAAAAAATCTACCTGGGATGAATGTGATCATGGAATTCAGGACTTGACAACTGATTGTAGAAAAATGTGCTTTAGTTGTCTGGTTAAAGAAAGTTGCCTTTGTTGCTTAAGTTGTTTAAAATTGTGACAAATCTATATATACTATGTTTTCTATACCGTACTCCAGCTCGCGGCCATACCTGCCTGGGAGTGCCCAATCTCACCAGACCTTGGAAGCCAAGCAGGCGTGGCCCTGGTCAGTACATGTGCAGGAGACTCACTTGGAATACCAGGTGCTGTGAGCTTTTAAATTGGTCAGAATTTTGGATTTAAAGAAAAAAAATCTACCTGGGATGAATGCGATCATGGAATTCAGGACTTGACGACTGATTGTAGAAAAATGTGCTTTAGTTGTCTGGTTAAAGAAAGTTGCCTTTGTTGCTGAAGTTGTTTAAAATTGTGACAAATCTATATATACTATGTTTTCTATACTGCACTCCAGCTCACGGCCATACCTGCCTGGGAGTGCCCAATCTCGTCAGATCTTGGAAGCCAAGCAGGCACGGGCCTGGTTAGTACATGTGCAGGAGACTCACTTGGAATACCAGGTGCTGTGAGCTTTTAAATTGGTCAGAATTTTGAATTGACAGAATTTTTTTTTACCTGGGATGAATGCGATCATGGAATTCAGGACTTGACGACTGATTGTAGAAAAATGTGTTTTAGTTGTCTGGTTAAAGAAAGTTGCCTTTGTTGCTGAAGTTGTTTAAAATTGTGACAAATCTATATATACTATGTTTTCTATGCCATGCTCTAGCTCACGGCCATACCTGCCTGGGAGTGCCCAATCTTGTCAGATCTTGGAAGCCAAGCAGGCATGGGCCTGGTTAGTACATTTGCAGGAGACTCACTTGGGATTCCAGGTGCTGTGAGCTTTTAAATTGGTCAGAATTTTGAATTCAAAGAAAAAAAATCTACCTGGGATGAATGTGATCATGGAATTCAGGACTTGACGACTGATTGTATAAAAATGTGTTGTCGTTGTCTGGTTAAAGAAAGTTGCCTTTGTTGCTGAAGTTGTTTAAAATTGTGACAAATCTATATATACTATGTTTTCGATACCGTACTCCAGCTCACGGCCATACCTGCCTGGGAGTGCCCAATCTCATCAGATCTTGGAAGCCAAGCAGGCACGGGCCCGGTCAGTACATGTGCAGGGGACTCACTTGGAATACCAGGTGCCGTGAGCTTTTAAATTGGTCAGAATTTTGGATTTAAAGAAAAAAAATCTACCTGGGATGAATGCGATCATGGAATTCAGGACTTGACGACTGATTGTAGAAAAATGTGCTTTAGTTGTCTGGTTAAAGAAAGTTGCCTTTGTTGCTGAAGTTGTTTAAAATTGTGACAAATCTATATATACTATGTTTTCTATACTGTGCTCCAGCTCACGGCCATACCTGCCCGGGAGTGCCCAATCTCATCAGATCTTGGAAGCCAAGCAGGCACGGGCCTGGTTAGTACATGTGCAGGAGACTCGCTCGGAATACCAGGTGCTGTGAGCTTTTAAATTGGTCAGAATTTTGAATTTAAAGAAAAAAATCTTTCTGGGATGAATGCGATCATGGAATTCAGGACTTGACGACTGATTGTAGAAAAATGTGTTTTAGTTGTCCGGTTAAAGAAAGTTGCCTTTGTTGCTGAAGTTGTTTAAAATTGTGACAAATCTATATATACTATGTTTTCTATACTGTACTCCAGCTCACGGCCATACCTGCCTGGGAGTGCCCAATCTCATCAGATCTTGGAAGCCAAGCAGGCAATGGCCTGGTCAGTACATGTGCAGGAGACTCACTTGGAATACCAGGTGCTGTGGGCTTTTAAATTGGTCAGAATTTTGGATTTAAAGAAAAAAAATCTACCTGGGATGAACGCGATCATGGAATTCAGGACTTGACGACTGATTGTAGAAAAATGTGCTTTAGTTGTCTGGTTAAAGAAAGTTGCCTTTGTTGCTGAAGTTGTTTAAAATTGTGACAAATCTATATATACTATGTTTTCTATACTGCACTCCAGCTCACGGCCATACCTGCCTGGGAGTGCCCAATCTCGTCAGATCTTGGAAGCCAAGCAGGCACGGGCCTGGTTAGTACATGTGCAGGAGACTCACTTGGAATACCAGGTGCTGTGAGCTTTTAAATTGGTCAGAATTTTGAATTGACAGAATTTTTTTTTACCTGGGATGAATGCGATCATGGAATTCAGGACTTGACGACTGATTGTAGAAAAATGTGTTTTAGTTGTCTGGTTAAAGAAAGTTGCCTTTGTTGCTGAAGTTGTTTAAAATTGTGACAAATCTATATATACTATGTTTTCTATGCCATGCTCTAGCTCACGGCCATACCTGCCTGGGAGTGCCCAATCTCGTCAGATCTTGGAAGCCAAGCAGGCATGGGCCTGGTTAGTACATTTGCAGGAGACTCACTTGGGATTCCAGGTGCTGTGAGCTTTTAAATTGGTCAGAATTTTGAATTCAAAGAAAAAAAATCTACCTGGGATGAATGTGATCATGGAATTCAGGACTTGACGACTGATTGTATAAGAAATGTGTTGTCGTTGTCTGGTTAAAGAAAGTTGCCTTTGTTGCTGAAGTTGTTTAAAATTGTGACAAATCTATATATACTATGTTTTCGATACCGTACTCCAGCTCACGGCCATACCTGCCTGGGAGTGCCCAATCTCATCAGATCTTGGAAGCCAAGCAGGCACGGGCCCGGTCAGTACATGTGCAGGGGACTCACTTGGAATACCAGGTGCCGTGAGCTTTTAAATTGGTCAGAATTTTGGATTTAAAGAAAAAAAATCTACCTGGGATGAATGCGATCATGGAATTCAGGACTTGACGACTGATTGTAGAAAAATGTGCTTTAGTTGTCTGGTTAAAGAAAGTTGCCTTTGTTGCTGAAGTTGTTTAAAATTGTGACAAATCTATATATACTATGTTTTCTATACTGTGCTCCAGCTCACGGCCATACCTGCCCGGGAGTGCCCAATCTCATCAGATCTTGGAAGCCAAGCAGGCACGGGCCTGGTTAGTACATGTGCAGGAGACTCGCTCGGAATACCAGGTGCTGTGAGCTTTTAAATTGGTCAGAATTTTGAATTTAAAGAAAAAAATCTTCCTGGGATGAATGCGATCATGGAATTCAGGACTTGACGACTGATTGTAGAAAAATGTGTTTTAGTTGTCTGGTTAAAGAAAGTTGCCTTTGTTGCTGAAGTTGTTTAAAATTGTGACAAATCTATATATACTATGTTTTCTATACTGTACTCCAGCTCACGGCCATACCTGCCTGGGAGTGCCCAATCTCGTCAGATCTTGGAAGCCAAGCAGGCACGGGCCTGGTTAGTACATGTGCAGGAGACTCACTTGGAATACCAGGTGCTGTGAGCTTTTAAATTGGTCAGAATTTTGAATTTAAAGAAAAAAAATCTACCTGGGATGAATGTGATCATGGAATTCAGGACTTGACAACTGATTGTAGAAAAATGTGCTTTAGTTGTCTGGTTAAAGAAAGTTGCCTTTGTTGCTTAAGTTGTTTAAAATTGTGACAAATCTATATATACTATGTTTTCTATACCGTACTCCAGCTCGCGGCCATACCTGCCTGGGAGTGCCCAATCTCACCAGACCTTGGAAGCCAAGCAGGCGCGGCCCTGGTCAGTACATGTGCAGGAGACTCACTTGGAATACCAGGTGCTGTGAGCTTTTAAATTGGTCAGAATTTTGGATTTAAAGAAAAAAAATCTACCTGGGATGAATGCGATCATGGAATTCAGGACTTGACGACTGATTGTAGAAAAATGTGCTTTAGTTGTCTGGTTAAAGAAAGTTGCCTTTGTTGCTGAAGTTGTTTAAAATTGTGACAAATCTATATATACTATGTTTTCTATACTGTACTCCAGCTCACGGCCATACCTGCCTGGGAGTGCCCAATCTCGTCAGATCTTGGAAGCCAAGCAGGCACGGGCCTGGTTAGTACATGTGCAGGGGACTCACTTGGAATACCAGGTGCTGTGAGCTCTTAAATTGGTCAGAATTTTGAATTGACAGAATTTTTTTTTACCTGGGATGAATGCGATCATGGAATTCAGGACTTGACGACTGATTGTAGAAAAATGTGTTTTAGTTGTCTGGTTAAAGAAAGTTGCCTTTGTTGCTGAAGTTGTTTAAAATTGTGACAAATCTATATATACTATGTTTTCTATGCCGTGCTCTAGCTCACGGCCATACCTGCCTGGGAGTGCCCAATCTCGTCAGATCTTGGAAGCCAAGCAGGCATGGGCCTGGTTAGTACATTTGCAGGAGACTCACTTGGGATTCCAGGTGCTGTGAGCTTTTAAATTGGTCAGAATTTTGAATTCAAAGAAAAAAAATCTACCTGGGATGAATGTGATCATGGAATTCAGGACTTGACGACTGATTGTATAAGAAATGTGTTGTCGTTGTCTGGTTAAAGAAAGTTGCCTTTGTTGCTGAAGTTGTTTAAAATTGTGACAAATCTATATATACTATGTTTTCGATACCGTACTCCAGCTCACGGCCATACCTGCCTGGGAGTGCCCAATCTCATCAGATCTTGGAAGCCAAGCAGGCACGGGCCCGGTCAGTACATGTGCAGGGGACTCACTTGGAATACCAGGTGCCGTGAGCTTTTAAATTGGTCAGAATTTTGGATTTAAAGAAAAAAAATCTACCTGGGATGAATGCGATCATGGAATTCAGGACTTGACGACTGATTGTAGAAAAATGTGCTTTAGTTGTCTGGTTAAAGAAAGTTGCCTTTGTTGCTGAAGTTGTTTAAAATTGTGACAAATCTATATATACTATGTTTTCTATACTGTACTCCAGCTCACGGCCATACCTGCCTGGGAGTGCCCAATCTCGTCAGACCTTGGAAGCCAAGCAGGCACGGGCCTGGTTAGTACATGTGCAGGGGACTCACTTGGAATACCAGGTGCTGTGAGCTTTTAAATTGGTCAGAATTTTGAATTGACAGAATTTTTTTTTACCTGGGATGAATGCGATCATGGAATTCAGGACTTGACGACTGATTGTAGAAAAATGTGTTTTAGTTGTCTGGTTAAAGAAAGTTGCCTTTGTTGCTGAAGTTGTTTAAAATTGTGACAAATCTATATATACTATGTTTTCTATGCCATGCTCTAGCTCACGGCCATACCTGCCTGGGAGTGCCCAATCTCGTCAGATCTTGGAAGCCAAGCAGGCATGGGCCTGGTTAGTACATTTGCAGGAGACTCACTTGGGATTCCAGGTGCTGCGAGCTTTTAAATTGGTCAGAATTTTGAATTCAAAGAAAAAAAATCTACCTGGGATGAATGTGATCATGGAATTCAGGACTTGACGACTGATTGTATAAGAAATGTGTTGTCGTTGTCTGGTTAAAGAAAGTTGCCTTTGTTGCTGAAGTTGTTTAAAATTGTGACAAATCTATATATACTATGTTTTCGATACCGTACTCCAGCTCACGGCCATACCTGCCTGGGAGTGCCCAATCTCATCAGATCTTGGAAGCCAAGCAGGCACGGGCCCGGTCAGTACATGTGCAGGGGACTCACTTGGAATACCAGGTGCCGTGAGCTTTTAAATTGGTCAGAATTTTGGATTTAAAGAAAAAAAATCTACCTGGGATGAATGCGATCATGGAATTCAGGACTTGACGACTGATTGTAGAAAAATGTGCTTTAGTTGTCTGGTTAAAGAAAGTTGCCTTTGTTGCTGAAGTTGTTTAAAATTGTGACAAATCTATATATACTATGTTTTCTATACCGTACTCCAGCTCGCGGCCATACCTGCCTGGGAGTGCCCAATCTCACCAGACCTTGGAAGCCAAGCAGGCGCGGCCCTGGTCAGTACATGTGCAGGAGACTCACTTGGAATACCAGGTGCTGTGAGCTTTTAAATTGGTCAGAATTTTGGATTTAAAGAAAAAAAATCTACCTGGGATGAATGCGATCATGGAATTCAGGACTTGACGACTGATTGTAGAAAAATGTGCTTTAGTTGTCTGGTTAAAGAAAGTTGCCTTTGTTGCTGAAGTTGTTTAAAATTGTGACAAATCTATATATACTATGTTTTCTATACTGTACTCCAGCTCACGGCCATACCTGCCTGGGAGTGCCCAATCTCGTCAGATCTTGGAAGCCAAGCAGGCACGGGCCTGGTTAGTACATGTGCAGGGGACTCACTTGGAATACCAGGTGCTGTGAGCTTTTAAATTGGTCAGAATTTTGAATTTAAAGAAAAAAATCTTCCTGGGATGAATGCGATCATGGAATTCAGGACTTGACGACTGATTGTAGAAAAATGTGTTTTAGTTGTCTGGTTCAAGAAAGTTGCCTTTGTTGCTGAAGTTGTTTAAAATTGTGACAAATCCATATATACTATGTTTTCTATACTGCACTCCAGCTCACGGCCATACCTGCCTGGGAGTGCCCAATCTCATCAGATCTTGGAGGCCAAGCAGGCACGGGGCTGGTCAGTACATGTGCAGGAGACTCACTTGGAATACCAGGTGCTGTGAGCTTCTAAATTGGTCAGAATTTTGGATTTAAAGAAAAAAAATCTACCTGGGATGAATGCGATCATGGAATTCAGGACTTGACGACTGATTGTAGAAAAATGTGCTTTAGTTGTCTGGTTAAAGAAAGTTGCCTTTGTTGCTGAAGTTGTTTAAAATTGTGACAAATCTATATACAGTGGTACCTCAGCTTACGAATGTCCCTACATCCGAAATTTTCAGGTTACGAAGTTTCTGAATGGGAAAATATTGCCTCTCGTTACGAAGGCGTTTCAGGCTACGAAGTCAAAAATAGCTGCTCGTAGCTGCTCTGCCATTGGCTATCGCCTAAAATCTGCCTGGCAACCCGTTGCGTATGCGTATCCCAGCACGCTATTCGTGTCCCCCTCGTGTCCCCCGGAAAAAGTGTTGACAAGTCGGGCTATTGCTCATTATGATGACGTCTGCCTCGCACATTTCCGGCGGATTGTCAAAAGCCGGCAAAAGCAGACGTCATCGGATCAGTTTTTCAAGAAACGCGAGGCAGAAAACACCGCAAAGGACCAGTAAACAAAGAGGACAAAAAGTAACAGCTAACAGGTAGATTAATATTTTAAAAAAATATCATAATGTAGCGTCCGTCGGACGCTGGAATAAGCACACGACGGGTAACTCTCTGTGTGTGTGGGTGCCGCGAGGAGGAGGAGAACGGGAGAGCTGCGGGAGCTACGCAGCTCTCCCGTTCTCCTCCTCCCCCTCGCGGCACCCACACACACACACCGCCCCTCCTCCCTGGATGCCTTTGCGGACTCTCTGCAGCGTAGGAATAATGAACTTTTGCGGGGCTTGGAACGGATTAGTGCATTTACATTCAAAATGCGTCTCCACTTACGAAGTTTTCACGTTACGAAGCTACTCCCAGAACGGATTAAATTCGTAAGTAGAAGTACCACTGTATACTATGTTTTCAATACTGTACTCCAGCTCACGGCCATACCTGCCTGGGAGTGCCCAATCTCATCAGATCTTGGAAGCCAAGCAGGCAAGGGCCTGGTCAGTACATGTGCAGGAGACTCACTTGGAATACCAGGTGCTGTGGGCTTTTAAATTGGTCAGAATTTTGGATTTAAAGAAAAAAAATCTACCTGGGATGAATGCGATCATGGAATTCAGGACTTGACAACTGATTGTAAAAAAATGTGCTTTAGTTGTCCGGTTAAAGAAAGTTTCTTTGTTGCTGAAGTTGTTTAAAATTGTGACAAATCTATATATACCATGTTTTCTGTACTGTACTCCAGCTCACGGCCATACCTGCCCGGGAGTGCCCAATCTCATCAGATCTTGGAAGCCAAGCAGGCACGGGCCTGGTTAGTACATGTGCAGGGGACTCACTTGGAATACCAGGTGCTGTGAGCTTTTAAATTGGTCAGAATTTTGAATTTAAAGAAAAAAATCTTCCTGGGATGAATGCGATCATGGAATTCAGGACTTGACGACTGATTGTAGAAAAATGTGTTTTAGTTGTCTGGTTCAAGAAAGTTGCCTTTGTTGCTGAAGTTGTTTAAAATTGTGACAAATCTATATATACTATGTTTTCTATGCTGTACTCCAGCTCACGGCCATACCTGCCTGGGAGTGCCCAATCTCGTCAGATCTTGGAAGCCAAGCAGGCACGGGCCTGGTTAGTACATGTGCAGGAGACTCACTTGGAATACCAGGTGCTGTGAGCTTTTAAATTGGTCAGAATTTTGAATTGACAGAATTTTTTTTTACCTGGGATGAATGCGATCATGGAATTCAGGACTTGACGACTGATTGTAGAAAAATGTGCTTTAGTTGTCTGGTTAAAGAAAGTTGCCTTTGTTGCTGAAGTTGTTTAAAATTGTGACAAATCTATATATACTATGTTTTCTATACTGTGCTCCAGCTCACGGCCATACCTGCCTGGGAGTGCCCAATCTCGTCAGATCTTGGAAGCCAAGCAGGCACGGGCCTGGTTAGTACATGTGCAGGAGACTCACTTGGAATACCAGGTGCTGTGAGCTTTTAAATTGGTCAGAATTTTGAATTTAAAGAAACAAATCTTCCTGGGATGAATGCGATCATGGAATTCAGGACTTGACGACTGATTGTATAAAAATGTGTTGTAGTTGTCTGGTTAAAGAAAGTTGCCTTTGTTGCTGAAGTTGTTTAAAATTGTGACAAATCTATATATACTGTGTTTTCTATACCGTACTCCAGCTTGTGGCCGTACCTGCCTGGGAGTGCCCAATCTCACCAGACCTTGGAAGCCAAGCAGGCGTGGGCCTGGTCAGTACATGTGCAGGAGACTCACTTGGAATACCAGGTGCTGTGAGCTTTTAAATTGGTCAGAATTTTGGATTTAAAGAAAAAAAATCTACCTGGGATAAATGCGATCATGGAATTCAGGACTTGACGACTGATTGTAGAAAAATGTGCTTTCGTTGTCTGGTTAAAGAAAGTTGCCTTTGTTGCTGAAGTTGTTTAAAATTGTGACAAATCTATATATACCATGTTTTCTATACTGCACTCCAGCTCACGGCCATACCTGCCTGGGAGTGCCCAATCTCATCAGATCTTGGAAGCCAAGCAGGCAAGGGCCTGGTCAGTACGTGTGCAGGAGACTCACTTGGAATACCAGGTGCTGTGGGCTTTTAAATTGGTCAGAATTTTGGATTTAAAGAAAAAAAATCTACCTGGGATGAATGCGATCATGGAATTCAGGACTTGACGACTGATTGTAGAAAAATGTGCTTTAGTTGTCTGGTTAAAGAAAGCTGCCTTTGTTGCTGAAGTTGTTTAAAATTGTGACAAATCTATATATACTATGTTTTCTATACTGTGCTCCAGCTCACGGCCATACCTGCCTGGGAGTGCCCAATCTCGTCAGATCTTGGAAGCCAAGCAGGCACGGGCCTGGTTAGTACATGTGCAGGAGACTCACTTGGAATACCAGGTGCTGTGAGCTTTTAAATTGGTCAGAATTTTGAATTTAAAGAAAAAAATCTTCCTGGGATGAATGCGATCATGGAATTCAGGACTTGACGACTGATTGTATAAAAATGTGTTGTAGTTGTCTGGTTAAAGAAAGTTGCCTTTGTTGCTGAAGTTGTTTAAAATTGTGACAAATCTATATATACTGTGTTTTCTATACCGTACTCCAGCTTGTGGCCGTACCTGCCTGGGAGTGCCCAATCTCACCAGACCTTGGAAGCCAAGCAGGCGTGGGCCTGGTCAGTACATGTGCAGGAGACTCACTTGGAATACCAGGTGCTGTGAGCTTTTAAATTGGTCAGAATTTTGGATTTAAAGAAAAAAAATCTACCTGGGATAAATGCGATCATGGAATTCAGGACTTGACGACTGATTGTAGAAAAATGTGCTTTCGTTGTCTGGTTAAAGAAAGTTGCCTTTGTTGCTGAAGTTGTTTAAAATTGTGACAAATCTATATATACCATGTTTTCTATACTGCACTCCAGCTCACGGCCATACCTGCCTGGGAGTGCCCAATCTCATCAGATCTTGGAAGCCAAGCAGGCAAGGGCCTGGTCAGTACGTGTGCAGGAGACTCACTTGGAATACCAGGTGCTGTGGGCTTTTAAATTGGTCAGAATTTTGGATTTAAAGAAAAAAAATCTACCTGGGATGAATGCGATCATGGAATTCAGGACTTGACGACTGATTGTAGAAAAATGTGCTTTAGTTGTCTGGTTAAAGAAAGTTGCCTTTGTTGCTGAAGTTGTTTAAAATTGTGACAAATCTATATATACCATGTTTTCTGTACCGTGCTCCAGCTCACGGCCATACCTGCCGGGGAGTGCCCAATCTCATCAGATCTTGGAAGCCAAGCAGGCACGGGCCTGGTTAGTACATGTGCAGGAGACTCACTTGGAATACCAGGTGCTGTGAGCTTTTAAATTGGTCAGAATTTTGAATTTAAAGAAAAAAATCTTCCTGGGATGAATGCGATCATGGAATTCAGGACTTGACGACTGATTGTAGAAAAATGTGTTTTAGTTGTCTGGTTAAAGAAAGTTGCCTTTGTTGCTGAAGTTGTTTAAAATTGTGACAAATCTATATATACTATGTTTTCTATACTGTGCTCCAGCTCACGGCCATACCTGCCTGGGAGTGCCCAATCTCGTCAGATCTTGGAAGCCAAGCAGGCACGGGCCTGGTTAGTACATGTGCAGGAGACTCACTTGGAATACCAGGTGCTGTGAGCTTTTAAATTGGTCAGAATTTTGGATTTAAAGAAAAAAAATCTACCTGGGATGAATGCGATCATGGAATTCAGGACTTGACGACTGATTGTATAAAAATGTGTTGTAGTTGTCTGGTGAAAGAAAGTTGCCTTTGTTGCTGAAGTTGTTTAAAATTGTGACAAATCTATATATACTATGTTTTCTATACTGTACTCCAGCTCGCGGCCATACCTGCCTGGGAGTGCCCAATCTAGTCAGATCTTGGAAGCCAAGCAGGCACGGGCCTGGTTAGTACATGTGCAGGAGACTCACTTGGAATACCAGGTGCTGTGAGCTTTTAAATTGGTCAGAATTTTGAATTTAAAGAAAAAAATCTTCCTGGGATGAATGCGATCATGGAATTCAGGACTTGACGACTGATTGTAGAAAAATGTGTTTTAGTTGTCTGGTTCAAGAAAGTTGCCTTTGTTGCTGAAGTTGTTTAAAATTGTGACAAATCCATATATACTATGTTTTCTATACTGCACTCCAGCTCACGGCCATACCTGCCTGGGAGTGCCCAATCTCATCAGATCTTGGAGGCCAAGCAGGCACGGGCCTGGTCAGTACATGTGCAGGAGACTCACTTGGAATACCAGGTGCAGTGAGCTTTTAAATTGGTCAGAATTTTGGATTTAAAGAAAAAAAATCTACCTGGGATGAATGCGATCATGGAATTCAGGACTTGACGACTGATTGTAGAAAAATGTGCTTTAGTTGTCTGGTTAAAGAAAGTTGCCTTTGTTGCTGAAGTTGTTTAAAATTGTGACAAATCTATATATACTATGTTTTCTATACCGTACTCCAGCTCACGGCCATACCTGCCTGGGAGTGCCCAATCTCGTCAGATCTTGGAAGCCAAGCGGGCACGGGCCTGGTCAGTACATGTGCAGGAGACTCACTTGGAATACCAGGTGCTGTGGGCTTTTAAATTGGTCAGAATTTTGGATTTAAAGAAAAAAATCTTCCTGGGATGAATGCGATCATGGAATTCAGGACTTGACGACTGATTGTATAAAAATGTGTTGTAGTTGTCTGGTTAAAGAAAGTTGCCTTTGTTGCTGAAGTTGTTTAAAATTGTGACAAATCTATATATACTATGTTTTCTATACCGTACTCCAGCTCGTGGCCATACCTGCCTGGGAGTGCCCAATCTCGTCAGATCTTGGAAGCCAAGCAGGCACGGGCCTGGTTAGTACATGTGCAGGAGACTCACTTGGAATACCGGGTGCTGTGAGCTTTTAAATTGGTCAGAATTTTGAATTTAAAGAAAAAAAATCTACCTGGGATGAATCCGATCATGGAATTCAGGACTTGACGACTGATTGTAGAAGAATGTGTTTTCGTTGTCTGGTTCAAGAAAGTTGCCTTTGTTGCTGAAGTTGTTTAAAATTGTGACAAATCTATATATACTATGTTTTCTATACTGCGCTCCAGCTCACGGCCATACCTGCCTGGGAGTGCCCAATCTCGTCAGATCTTGGAAGCCAAGCGGGCACGGGCCTGGTCAGTACATGTGCAGGAGACTCACTTGGAATACCAGGTGCTGTGAGCTTTTAAATTGGTCAGAATTTTGGATTTAAGGAAAAAAAATCTACCCGGGATGAATGCGATCATGGAATTCAGGAATTGACGACTGATTGTAGAAAAATGTGCTTTAGTTGTCTGGTTAAAGAAAGTTGCCTTTGTTGCTGAAGTTGTTTAAAATTGTGACAAATCTATATATACTATGTTTTCTATACTGTACTCCAGCTCACGGCCATACCTGCCTGGGAGTGCCCAATCTCATCAGATCTTGGAAGCCAAGCAGGCAAGGGCCTGGTCAGTACATGTGCAGGAGACTCACTTGGAATACCAGGTGCTGTGGGCTTTTAAATTGGTCAGAATTTTGGATTTAAAGAAAGAAAATCTACCTGGGATGAATGCGATCATGGAATTCAGGACTTGACGACTGATTGTAGAAAAATGTGCTTTAGTTGTCTGGTTAAAGAAAGTTGCCTTTGTTGCTGAAGTTGTTTAAAATTGTGACAAATCTATATATACCATGTTTTCTGTACTGTACTCCAGCTCACGGCCATACCTGCCCGGGAGTGCCCAATCTCATCAGATCTCGGAAGCCAAGCGGGCACGGGCCTGGTTAGTACATGTGCAGGAGACTCACTTGGAATACCAGGTGCTGTGAGCTTTTAAATTGGTCAGAATTTTGAATTGACAGAAAAAAAATCTACCTGGGATGAATGCGATCATGGAATTCAGGACTTGACGACTGATTGTAGAAGAATGTGTTTTCGTTGTTTTCGTTTAGATTGTTAAAACAAACATCCCGAAGACTGGAGAGAAGGTGGCGCTCAACTAAATTGGAGGAGTCTTGTTTAATCTGGAAAAACAGCCTGAAAATGTACAGGAAGACGCTCCGCAAGGCAAGAGGTGCATATTACTCATCTCTAATAGAAGAGAACAAATCTAATCCAAGGTTTCTCTTTGACACCGTAGCTAGGCTGACACAAAGCGCCAGCTCTGTTGACCCTTTTGTCCCGATAGGTCTCAGTAGTGAAGATTTCATGAACTTCTTCAGTACCAAAATCGAATCGATTAGGGACGTCATTCATCAGCGTCTGCCTTCGTGTGGCATTGACCCCCCCCCCCCTGGCAATGGAAGTAGAGATACGGCTGTTACTCTTGATGGTTACTTGGATAGCTTCACCCCCATTAACTTGCAGCAAATGAGTGCAGCTATTGCCTCATCTAAACCGTGCTCTTGTCTCTTAGACCCGGTCCCAACTAAGCTACTTAAAGAAGTCTTCCCCTCAATCAGTATTGCTTTGCTAAATATAATTAATCTATCCCTACTCACAGGCTATGTACCCAAGTCTTTTAAAACAGCAGTCATTAAACCGCTTCTCAAAAAACCAACATTAGATGCTGATGTCTTGGCTAACTATCGGCCAATTTCAAACCTTCCATTCCTGTCAAAGCTTTTAGAGAAAGCAGTTTCCAGTCAGCTGTGTGAATTCTTACAAGACAATCAGTTATTTGAGGTTTTCCAGTCGGGTTTCAGAACTCATCATAGCACAGAGACAGCATTAGTTAAAGTCACCAATGACCTTTTAATAGCGTCTGATAATGGACTTGTCTCCGTGCTTATTTTATTAGATCTCAGCGCAGCCTTTGACACAATAGATCATCAGATTCTGTTACAGAGGCTGGAACAGTCTGTTGGTGTTAGAGGATCTGCATTAAACTGGTTTAGATCATATTTATCTGATAGATTTCAGTTTGTACGTGTTCATGATGAATCTTCTACGTACACTGAAGTTAAATATGGAGTTCCACAGGGTTCAGTGCTTGGACCTATTCTGTTCACGCTGTATATGCTACCCTTAGGTAACATTATTAAGAAACATAGCATAAATTTCCACTGCTATGCGGACGATACTCAATTGTACCTGTCCGTTCAGCCAGACAAAGTCGATCAGTTGGTTAGACTTCAGACGTGCCTTAAGGACATTAACTCCTGGATGACCGAGAACTTCCTGTTATTAAATCTAAATAAAACTGAGGTTCTGGTTCTTGGGCCAAAGCATCTCAGAAATGTCTGTTCTAGTGTTGTAGTTGAACTAGATGGCGTCTCAGTGTCCACCAGCACCACTGCCAAGAATCTGGGTGTAATCTTTGATCAGGACCTGTCATTTCAGTCCCAGATAAAGCATATTTCAAGGACTGCGTTCTTTCACCTTCGGAATATTTCGAAAGTCAGGCACCTACTAACCCGAAAAGATGCAGAAAAAATAGTCCATGCTTTTGTGACTTCCAGACTGGACTACTGCAACTCCTTACTGTCCGGCTGCCCCAAAAAGTCTATTAAACATCTCCAGCTAATCCAGAATGCAGCAGCTCGTGTTTTGACGGGGACCAGACTGAGAGAACACATTTCCCCTGTTCTGGCGTCTCTGCATTGGCTTCCTGTTAGGGAACGGATTGAATATAAAATCCTTCTACTTACTTTTAAAGCCCTCACTGGCCAGGCCCCTCCTTACCTTACAGAGATGATTATCCCGTATTGCCCCACTAGGACCCTGCGGTCCCAAAACGCTGGCCTGCTCGTGGTTCCAAAAATTTCCAAGAGCAGACAGGGGGGCAGAGCATTCAGCTATCAAGCTCCTTTATTGTGGAATCGGCTCCCCGTTTTGGTTCGTGAGACAGACACCATCTCTATGTTCAAGAGTAGATTAAAGACTTTCCTTTTTAACAAAGCTTATAACTAATCAATGCAGTAATCAGTATAATCAATCTGCTGTCATTAGGCAGCATTGGTGGCTTAACATCATGACACACTGAGCTCCTCCCCCTTTATCTGATTATTTATGTTATAGATGTGTGCAATATGTCTCTATTCCCCGTAGTCTTGTTCGCTCTCTCCCGCTGTTTGTCCCTCTCTCTCTTTCAGGTCCTTCTGTCCGTGGTGCTGCAGAACCTGGACCTGTGTCCCTCAACACTGAAGTCCACGTCGCTAGCATTAGCATTTAGTTTTTGTCTGCTCCTGCTCTGTCTCACTATCACTTCCCTATCCATCTCCTTGACTCGTCTCCGACCTGCCATTCTCTCTCTCTCTCTCTTTCTCTCTCTCTCAACCCAGCCGGCCAGACAGATGGCCGTCCACCATGAGCCTAGGTTCTGTCCAAGGTTTCTGCCCGTTAAAGGGAAGTTTTTCCTTGCCTCCGTTGCTCTTGTGGGTCAAGTTGGGTTCTGTGTTTCCCTGCAGGTCTTTCCCTGCTAATCCTGTAAAGTGCCTTGAGATGACTTTATGTTGTGATCTGGCGCTATATAAATAAAACTGAATTGAATTGAATTGAATTGGTTAAAGAAAGTTGCCTTTGTTGCTGAAGTTGTTTAAAATTGTGACAAATCTATATATACTATGTTTTCTATGCCGCGCTCTAGCTCACGGCCATACCTGCCTGGGAGTGCCCAATCTCATCAGATCTTGGAAGCCGAGCAGGCATGGGCCTGGTTAGTACATGTGCAGGAGACTCACTTGGGATACCAGGTGCTGTGAGCTTTTAAATTGGTCAGAATTTTGAATTTAAAGAAAAAAAATCTACCTGGGATGAATGTGATCATGGAATTCAGGACTTGACGACTGATTGTAGAAAAATGTGCTTTCGTTGTCTGGTTAAAGAAAGTTGCCTTTGTTGCTGAAGTTGTTTAAAATTGTGACAAATCTATATATACTATGTTTTCTATACTGTACTCCAGCTCACGGCCATACCTGCCTGGGAGTGCCCAATCTCATCAGATCTTGGAAGCCAAGCGGGCGAGGGCCTGGTCAGTACATGTGCAGCAGACTCACTTGGAATGCCAGGTGCTGTGAGCTTTTAAATTGGTCAGAATTTTGAATTTAAAGAAAAAAATCTTCCTGGGATGAATGCGATCATGGAATTCAGGACTTGACGACTGATTGTAGAAAAATGTGTTTTAGTTGTCTGGTTCAAGAAAGTTGCCTTTGTTGCTGAAGTTGTTTAAAATTGTGACAAATCTATATATACTATGTTTTCTATACTGTGCTCCAGCTCACGGCCATACCTGCCTGGGAGTGCCCAATCTCGTCAGATCTTGGAAGCCAAGCAGGCACGGGCCTGGTTAGTACATGTGCGGGAGACTCACTTGGAATACCAGGTGCTGTGAGCTTTTAAATTGGTCAGAATTTTGAATTGACAGAATTTTTTTTTACCTGGGATGAATGCGATCATGGAATTCAGGACTTGACGACTGATTGTAGAAAAATGTGTTTTAGTTGTCTGGTTCAAGAAAGTTGCCTTTGTTGCTGAAGTTGTTTAAAATTGTGACAAATCTATATATACTATGTTTTCTATACTGTACTCCAGCTCACGGCCATACCTGCCTGGGAGTGCCCGGTCTCGTCAGATCTTGGAAGCCGAGCAGGCATGGGCCTGGTTAGTACATGTGCAGGGGACTCACTCGGAATACCAGGTGCTGTGAGCTATTAAATTGGTCAGAATTTTGAATTGACAGAAAAAAAATCTTCCTGGGATGAATGCGATCATGGAATTCAGGACTTGACGACTGATTGTAGAAAAATGTGTTTTAGTTGTCTGGTTTAAGAAAGTTGCCTTTGTTGCTGAAGTTGTTTAAAATTGTGACAAATCTATATATACTATGTTTTCTATACTGTACTCCAGCTCACGGCCATACCTGCCTGGGAGTGCCCAATCTCGTCAGATCTTGGAAGCCAAGCAGGCACGGGCCTGGTTGGTACATGTGCAGGAGACTCACTTGGAATACCAGGTGCTGTGAGCTTTTAAATTGGTCAGAATTTTGAATTGACAGAAAAAAAATCTACCTGGGATGAATGCGATCATGGAATTCAGGACTTGACGACTGATTGTATAAAAATGTGTTGTAGTTGTCTGGTTAAAGAAAATGCCTTTGTTGCTGAAGTTGTTTAAAATTGTGACAAATCTATATATACTATGTTTTCTATACCGTGCTCCAGCTCGCGGCCATACCTGCCTGGGAGTGCCCAATCTCGCCAGACCTTGGAAGCCAAGCAGGCGCGGGCCTGGTCAGTGCATGTGCAGGAGACTCACTTGGAATACCAGGTGCTGTGAGCTTTTAAATTGGTCAGAATTTTGGATTTAAAGAAAAAAAATCTACCTGGGATGAATGCGATCATGGAATTCAGGACTTGACGACTGATTGTAGAAAAATGTGCCTTAGTTGTCTGGTTAAAGAAAGTTGCTGAAGTTGCTGAAGTTGTTTAAAATTGTGACAAATCTATATATACTATGTTTTCTATACTGTACTCCAGCTCATGGCCATACCTGCCTGGGGGTGCCCAATCTCATCAGATCTTGGAAGCCAAGCAGGCAAGGGCCAGGTCAGTACATGTGCAGGGGACTCACTTGGAATACCAGGTGCTGTGGGCTTTTAAATTGGTCAGAATTTTGGATTTAAAGAAAAAAAATCTACCTGGGATGAATGCGATTATGGAATTCAGGACTTGACGACTGATTGTAGAAAAATGTGTTTTAGTTGTCTGGTTAAAGAAAGTTGCCTTTGTTGCTGAAGTTGTTTAAAATTGTGACAAATCTATATATACTATGTTTTCTATACTGTGCTCCAGCTCACGGCCATACCTGCCTGGGAGTGCCCAATCTCGTCAGATCTTGGAAGCCAAGCAGGCACGGGCCTGGTTAGCACATGTGCAGGAGACTCACTTGGAATACCAGGTGCTGTGAGCTTTTAAATTGGTCAGAATTTTGAATTGACAGAAAAAAAAATCTACCTGGGATGAATGCGATCATGGAATTCAGGACTTGACGACTGATTGTAGAAAAATGTGTTTTCGTTGTCTGGTTAAAGAAAGTTGCCTTTGTTGCTGAAGTTGTTTAAAATTGTGACAAATCTATATATACTATGTTTTCTATGCCGTACTCCAGCTCATGGCCATACCTGCCTGGGAGTGCCCAATCTCGTCAGATCTTGGAAGCCAAGCAGGCACGGGCCTGGTTAGTACATGTGCAGGAGACTCACTTGGAATACCAGGTGCTGTGAGCTTTTAAATTGGTCAGAATTTTGAATTTAAAGAAAAAAATCTACCTGGGATGAATGTGATCATGGAATTCAGGACTTGACGACTGATTGTAGAAAAATGTGTTTTCGTTGTCTGGTTAAAGAAAGTTGCCTTTGTTGCTGAAGTTGTTTAAAATTGTGACAAATCTATATATACTATGTTTTCTATACCGTACTCCAGCTCACGGCCATACCTGCCTGGGAGTGCCCAATCTCGTCAGATCTTGGAAGCCAAGCGGGCACGGGCCTGGTTAGTACATGTGCAGGAGACTCACTTGGAATACCAGGTGCTGTGAGCTTTTAAATTGGTCAGAATTTTGAATTTAAAGAAAAAAATCTTCCTGGGATGAATGCGATCATGGAATTCAGGACTTGACGACTGATTGTAGAAAAATGTGTTTTAGTTGTCTGGTTCAAGAAAGTTGCCTTTGTTGCTGAAGTTGTTTAAAATTGTGACAAATCAAATCAAATCTATGTTTTCTATACTGTACTCTAGCTCACGGCCGTACCTGCCTGGGAGTGCCCAATCTCGTCAGATCTTGGAAGCCAGGCAGGCATGGGCCTGGTTAGTACATGTGCAGGGGACTCACTTGGAATACCAGGTGCTGTGAGCTTTTAAATTGGTCAGAATTTTGAATTGACAGAAAAAAAATCTACCTGGGATGAATGCGATCATGGAATTCAGGACTTGATGACTGATTGTAGAAAAATGTGTTTTAGTTGTCTGGTTAAAGAAAGTTGCATTTGTTGCTGAAGTTGTTGAAAATTGGACAAATCTATAAATACCATGTTTTCTATACAGTCGTTCAGCTCATGGCCATACCTGCCTGGGAGTGCCCGATCTCATCAGATCTTGGAAGCCGAGCAGGCATGGGCCTGGTTAGGACGTGTGCAGGAGACTCGCTTGGAATACCAGGTGCTGTGAGCTTTTAAATTGGTCAGAATTTTCAATTTAAAGAAAAAAAATCTACCTGGGATGAATGCGATCATGGAATTCAGGACTTGACGACTGATTGTAGAAAAATGTGTTTTAGTTGTCTGGTTCAAGAAAGTTGCCTTTGTTGCTGAAGTTGTTTAAAATTGTGACAAATCTATATATACTATGTTTTCTATGCTGTACTCCAGCTCACGGCCATACCTGCCTGGGAGTGCCCAGTCTCGTCAGATCTTGGAAGCCAAGCAGGCATGGGCCTGGTTAGTACATGTGCAGGAGACTCACTTGGAATACCAGGTGCTGTGAGCCTTTAAATTGGTTGGAATTTTGAATTTAAAGAAAAAAATCTTTCCGGGATGAATGCGATCATGGAATTCAGGACTTGACGACTGATTGTAGAAAAATGTGTTTTAGTTGTCTGGTTAAAGAAAGTTGCCTTTGTTGCTGAAGTTGTTTAAAATTGTGACAAATCTATATATACTATGTTTTCTATACTGTACTCCAGCTCACGGCCATACCTGCCTGGGAGTGCCCGATCTCGTCAGATCTTGGAAGCCAAGCAGGCATGGGCCTGGTTAGTACATGTGCAGGAGACTCGCTTGGATTACCAGGTGCTGTGAGCTTTTCAATTGGTCAGAATTTTGAATTGACAGAAAAAAAATCTACCTGGGATGAATGCGATCATGGAATTCAGGACTTGACGACTGATTGTAGAAAAATGTGTTTTAGTTGTCTGGTTAAAGAAAGTTGCATTTGTAGCTGAAGTTGTTGAAAATTGGACAAATCTATAAATACCATGTTTTCTATATAGGCATTCAGCTCACGGCCACACCTGCCTGGGAGTGCCCAATCTCATCGGATCTTGGAAGCCAAGCAGGCATGGGCCTGGTTAGTACGTGTGCAGGAGACTCACTTGGAATGCCAGGTGCTGTGAGCTTTTAAATTGGTCAGAATTTTGAATTGACAGAAAAAAAATCTACCTGGGATGAATGCGATCATGGAATTCAGGACTTGATGACTGATTGTAGAAAAATGTGTTTTAGTTGTCTGGTTAAAGAAAGTTGCATTTGTTGCTGAAGTTGTTGAAAATTGGACAAATCTATAAATACCATGTTTTCTATACAGTCGTTCAGCTCATGGCCATACCTGCCTGGGAGTGCCCAATCTCATCAGATCTTGGAAGCCGAGCAGGCATGGGCCTGGTTGGGACGTGTGCAGGAGACTCGCTTGGAATACCAGGTGCTGTGAGCTTTTAAATTGGTCAGAATTTTCAATTTAAAGAAAAAAAATCTACCTGGGATGAATGCGATCATGGAATTCAGGACTTGACGACTGATTGTAGAAAAATGTGTTTTAGTTGTCTGGTTAAAGAAAGTTGCATTTGTAGCTGAAGTTGTTGAAAATTGGACAAATCTATCAATACCATGTTTTCTATGTAGGCATTCGGCTCACGGCCACACCTGCCTGGGAGTGCCCAATCTCATCAGATCTTGGAAGCCAAGCAGGCATGGGCCTGGTTAGTACATGCGCGGGAGACTCACTTGGAATACTGGGTGCTGTGAGCTTTTAAATTGGCCAGAATTTTGGATTTAAAGAAAAAAATCTACCTGGGATGAATGCGATCATGGAATTGAGGACTTGACGACTGATTGTAGAAAAATGTGTTTTAGTTGTCTGGTTAAAGAAAGTTGCCTTTGTTGCTGAAGTTGTTTAAAATTGTGACAAATCTATATATACTATGTTTTCTATACTGGACTCCAGCTCACGGCCATACCTGCCTGGGAGTGCCCAGTCTCGTCAGATCTTGGAAGCCAAGCAGGCATGGGCCTGGTTAGTACATGTGCAGGAGACTCACTTGGAATACCAGGTGCTGTGAGCCTTTAAATTGGTTGGAATTTTGAATTTAAAGAAAAAAATCTTTCCGGGATGAATGCGATCATGGAATTCAGGACTTGACGACTGATTGTAGAAAAATGTGGTTTAGTTGTCTGGTTAAAGAAAGTTGCCTTTGTTGCTGAAGTTGTTTAAAATTGTGACAAATCTATATATACTATGTTTTCTATACTGTACTCCAGCTCACGGCCATACCTGCCTGGGAGTGCCCAATCTCGTCAGATCTTGGAAGCCAGGCAGGCATGGGCCTGGTTAGTACATGTGCGGGAGACTCGCTTGGATTACCAGGTGCTGTGAGCTTTTCAATTGGTCAGAATTTTGAATTGACAGAAAAAAAATCTACCTGGGATGAATGCGATCATGGAATTCAGGACTTGACGACTGATTGTAGAAAAATGTGTTTTAGTTGTCTGGTTAAAGAAAGTTGCCTTTGTTGCTGAAGTTGTTTAAAATTGTGACAAATCTATATATACTATGTTTTCTATGCCATGCTCTAGCTCACGGCCATACCTGCCTGGGAGTGCCCAATCTCATCAGATCTTGGAAGCCAAGCAGGCATGGGCCTGGTTAGTACATGTGCAGGAGACTCACTTGGGATTCCAGGTGCTGTGAGCTTTTAAATTGGTCAGAATTTTGAATTCAAAGAAAAAAAATCTACCTGGGATGAATGTGATCATGGAATTCAGGACTTGACGACTGATTGCAGAAAAATGTGTTTTAGTTGTCTGGTTCAAGAAAGTTGCCTTTGTTGCTGAAGTTGTTTAAAATTGTAACAAATCTATATATACTATGTTTTCTATACTGTACTCCAGCTCACGGCCATACCTGCCTGGGAGTGCCCAATCTCATCAGATCTTGGAAGCCAAGCAGGCAAGGGCCTGGCCAGTACATGTGCAGGAGACTCACTTGGGATACCAGGTGCTGTGGGCTTTTAAATTGGTCAGAATTTTGGATTTAAAGAAAAAAAATCTACCTGGGATGAATGCGATCATGGAATTCAGGACTTGACGACTGATTGTAGAAAAATGTGCTTTAGTTGTCTGGTTAAAGAAAGTTGCCTTTGTTGCTGAAGTTGTTTAAAATTGTGACAAATCTATATATACCATGTTTTCTGTACTGTACTCCAGCTCACGGCCATACCTGCCCGGGAGTGCCCAATCTCATCAGATCTCGGAAGCCAAGCGGGCACGGGCCTGGTTAGTACATGTGCAGGAGACTCACTTGGAATACCAGGTGCTGTGAGCTTTTAAATTGGTCAGAATTTTGGATTTAAAGAAAAGAAATCTACCTGGGATGAATGCGATCATGGAATTCAGGACTTGACGACTGATTGTAGAAAAATGTGCTTTAGTTGTCTGGTTAAAGAAAGTTGCCTTTGTTGCTGAAGTTGTTTAAAATTGTGACAAATCTATATATACTATGTTTTCTATACCGTACTCCAGCTCACGGCCATACCTGCCTGGGAGTGCCCAATCTCGTCAGATCTTGGAAGGCAAGCGGGCACGGGCCTGGTCAGTACATGTGCGGGAGACTCACTTGGAATACCAGGTGCTGTGGGCTTTTAAATTGGTCAGAATTTTGGATTTAAAGAAAAAAATCTTCCTGGGATGAATGCGATCATGGAATTCAGGACTTGACGACTGATTGTATAAAAATGTGTTGTAGTTGTCTGGTTAAAGAAAGTTGCCTTTGTTGCTGAAGTTGTTTAAAATTGTGACAAATCTATATATACTATGTTTTCTATACCGTACTCCAGCTCGTGGCCATACCTGCCTGGGAGTGCCCAATCTCGTCAGATCTTGGAAGCCAAGCAGGCATGGGCCTGGTTAGTACATGCGCGGGAGACTCACTTGGAATACTGGGTGCTGTGAGCTTTTAAATTGGCCAGAATTTTGGATTTAAAGAAAAAAATCTACCTGGGATGAATGCGATCATGGAATTGAGGACTTGACGACTGATTGTAGAAAAATGTGTTTTAGTTGTCTGGTTAAAGAAAGTTGCCTTTGTTGCTGAAGTTGTTTAAAATTGTGACAAATCTATATATACTATGTTTTCTATACTGGACTCCAGCTCACGGCCATACCTGCCTGGGAGTGCCCAGTCTCGTCAGATCTTGGAAGCCAAGCAGGCATGGGCCTGGTTAGTACATGTGCAGGAGACTCACTTGGAATACCAGGTGCTGTGAGCCTTTAAATTGGTTGGAATTTTGAATTTAAAGAAAAAAATCTTTCCGGGATGAATGCGATCATGGAATTCAGGACTTGACGACTGATTGTAGAAAAATGTGGTTTAGTTGTCTGGTTAAAGAAAGTTGCCTTTGTTGCTGAAGTTGTTTAAAATTGTGACAAATCTATATATACTATGTTTTCTATACTGTACTCCAGCTCACGGCCATACCTGCCTGGGAGTGCCCAATCTCGTCAGATCTTGGAAGCCAGGCAGGCATGGGCCTGGTTAGTACATGTGCGGGAGACTCGCTTGGATTACCAGGTGCTGTGAGCTTTTCAATTGGTCAGAATTTTGAATTGACAGAAAAAAAATCTACCTGGGATGAATGCGATCATGGAATTCAGGACTTGACGACTGATTGTAGAAAAATGTGTTTTAGTTGTCTGGTTAAAGAAAGTTGCCTTTGTTGCTGAAGTTGTTTAAAATTGTGACAAATCTATATATACTATGTTTTCTATGCCATGCTCTAGCTCACGGCCATACCTGCCTGGGAGTGCCCAATCTCATCAGATCTTGGAAGCCAAGCAGGCATGGGCCTGGTTAGTACATGTGCAGGAGACTCACTTGGGATTCCAGGTGCTGTGAGCTTTTAAATTGGTCAGAATTTTGAATTCAAAGAAAAAAAATCTACCTGGGATGAATGTGATCATGGAATTCAGGACTTGACGACTGATTGCAGAAAAATGTGTTTTAGTTGTCTGGTTCAAGAAAGTTGCCTTTGTTGCTGAAGTTGTTTAAAATTGTAACAAATCTATATATACTATGTTTTCTATACTGTACTCCAGCTCACGGCCATACCTGCCTGGGAGTGCCCAATCTCATCAGATCTTGGAAGCCAAGCAGGCAAGGGCCTGGCCAGTACATGTGCAGGAGACTCACTTGGGATACCAGGTGCTGTGGGCTTTTAAATTGGTCAGAATTTTGGATTTAAAGAAAAAAAATCTACCTGGGATGAATGCGATCATGGAATTCAGGACTTGACGACTGATTGTAGAAAAATGTGCTTTAGTTGTCTGGTTAAAGAAAGTTGCCTTTGTTGCTGAAGTTGTTTAAAATTGTGACAAATCTATATATACCATGTTTTCTGTACTGTACTCCAGCTCACGGCCATACCTGCCCGGGAGTGCCCAATCTCATCAGATCTCGGAAGCCAAGCGGGCACGGGCCTGGTTAGTACATGTGCAGGAGACTCACTTGGAATACCAGGTGCTGTGAGCTTTTAAATTGGTCAGAATTTTGGATTTAAAGAAAAGAAATCTACCTGGGATGAATGCGATCATGGAATTCAGGACTTGACGACTGATTGTAGAAAAATGTGCTTTAGTTGTCTGGTTAAAGAAAGTTGCCTTTGTTGCTGAAGTTGTTTAAAATTGTGACAAATCTATATATACTATGTTTTCTATACCGTACTCCAGCTCACGGCCATACCTGCCTGGGAGTGCCCAATCTCGTCAGATCTTGGAAGGCAAGCGGGCACGGGCCTGGTCAGTACATGTGCGGGAGACTCACTTGGAATACCAGGTGCTGTGGGCTTTTAAATTGGTCAGAATTTTGGATTTAAAGAAAAAAATCTTCCTGGGATGAATGCGATCATGGAATTCAGGACTTGACGACTGATTGTATAAAAATGTGTTGTAGTTGTCTGGTTAAAGAAAGTTGCCTTTGTTGCTGAAGTTGTTTAAAATTGTGACAAATCTATATATACTATGTTTTCTATACCGTACTCCAGCTCGTGGCCATACCTGCCTGGGAGTGCCCAATCTCGTCAGATCTTGGAAGCCAAGCAGGCACGGGCCTGGTTAGTACATGTGCAGGAGACTCACTTGGAATACCGGGTGCTGCGAGCTTTTAAATTGGTCAGAATTTTGAATTGACAGAAAAAAAATCTACCTGGGATGAATGCGATCATGGAATTCAGGACTTGACGACTGATTGTAGAAGAATGTGTTTTCGTTGTCTGGTTAAAGAAAGTTGCCTTTGTTGCTGAAGTTGTTTAAAATTGTGACAAATCTATATATACCATGTTTTCTATACTGTACTCCAGCTCATGGCCATACCTGCCTGGGAGTGCCCAATCTCATCAGATCTTGGAAGCCAAGCAGGCAAGGGCCTGGTCAGTACATGTGCAGGAGACTCACTTGGAATACCAGGTGCTGTGGGCTTTTAAATTGGTCAGAATTTTGGATTTAAAGAAAAAAAATCTACCTGGGATGAATGCGATCATGGAATTCAGGACTTGACAACTGATTGTAAAAAAATGTGCTTTAGTTGTCTGGTTAAAGAAAGTTTCTTTGTTGCTGAAGTTGTTTAAAATTGTGACAAATCTATATATACCATGTTTTCTGTACTGTACTCCAGCTCACGGCCATACCTGCCCGGGAGTGCCCAGTCTCATCAGATCTTGGAAGCCAAGCAGGCACGGGCCTGGTTGGTACATGTGCAGGAGACTCACTTGGAATACCAGGTGCTGTGAGCTTTTAAATTGGTCAGAATTTTGAATTTAAAGAAAAAAATCTTCCTGGGATGAATGCGATCATGGAATTCAGGACTTGACGACTGATTGTAGAAATATGTGTTTTAGTTGTCTGGTTCAAGAAAGTTGCCTTTGTTGCTGAAGTTGTTTAAAATTGTGACAAATCTATATATACTATGTTTTCTATACTGTACTCCAGCTCACGGCCATACCTGCCTGGGAGTGCCCAATCTCGTCGGATCTTGGAAGCCAAGCAGGCACGGGCCTGGTTAGTACATGTGCAGGAGACTCACTTGGAATACCAGGTGCTGTGAGCTTTTAAATTGGTCAGAATTTTGAATTGACAGAATTTTTTTTTACCTGGGATGAATGCGATCATGGAATTCAGGACTTGACGACTGATTGTAGAAAAATGTGCTTTAGTTGTCTGGTTAAAGAAAGTTGCCTTTGTTGCTGAAGTTGTTTAAAATTGTGACAAATCTATATATACTATGTTTTCTATACTGTACTCCAGCTCACGGCCATACCTGCCTGGGAGTGCCCAATCTAGTCAGATCTTGGAAGCCAAGCAGGCACGGGCCTGGTTAGTACATGTGCAGGAGACTCTCTTGGAATACCAGGTGCTGTGAGCTTTTAAATTGGTCAGAATTTTGAATTTAAAGAAAAAAATCTTCCTGGGATGAATGCGATCATGGAATTCAGGACTTGACGACTGATTGTAGAAAAATGTGTTTTAGTTGTCTGGTTCAAGAAAGTTGCCTTTGTTGCTGAAGTTGTTTAAAATTGTGACAAATCTATATATACTATGTTTTCTATACTGCGCTCCAGCTCACGGCCATACCTGCCTGGGAGTGCCCAATCTCATCAGATCTTGGAAGCCAAGCAGGCACGGGCCTGGTCAGTACATGTGCAGGGGACTCACTTGGAATACCAGGTGCTGTGAGCTTTTAAATTGGTCAGAATTTTGGATTTAATGAAAAAAAATCTACCTGGGATGAATCCGATCATGGAATTCAGGACTTGACGACTGATTGTAGAAAAATGTGCTTTAGTTGTCTGGTTAAAGAAAGTTGCCTTTGTTGCTGAAGTTGTTTAAAATTGTGACAAATCTATATATACTATGTTTTCTACACTGTACTCCAGCTCACGGCCATACCTGCCTGGGAGTGCCCAATCTCATCAGATCTTGGAAGCCAAGCAGGCAAGGGCCTGGTCAGTACATGTTCAGGAGACTCACTTGGAATACCAGGTGCTGTGGGCTTTTAAATTGGTCAGAATTTTGGATTTAAAGAAAGAAAATCTACCTGGGATGAATGCGATCATGGAATTCAGGACTTGACGACTGATTGTAGAAAAATGTGCTTTAGTTGTCTGGTTAAAGAAAGTTGCCTTTGTTGCTGAAGTTGTTTAAAATTGTGACAAATCTATATATACCATGTTTTCTGTACTGTACTCCAGCTCACGGCCATACCTGCCCGGGAGTGCCCAATCTCATCAGATCTCGGAAGCCAAGCGGGCACGGGCCTGGTTAGTACATGTGCAGGAGACTCACTTGGAATACCAGGTGCTGTGAGCTTTTAAATTGGTCAGAATTTTGAATTGACAGAAAAAAAATCTACCTGGGATGAATGCGATCATGGAATTCAGGACTTGACGACTGATTGTAGAAGAATGTGTTTTCGTTGTCTGGTTAAAGAAAGTTGCCTTTGTTGCTGAAGTTGTTTAAAATTGTGACAAATCTATATATACTATGTTTTCTATGCCGTGCTCTAGCTCACGGCCATACCTGCCTGGGAGTGCCCAATCTCATCAGATCTTGGAAGCCGAGCAGGCATGGGCCTGGTTAGTACATGTGCAGGAGACTCACTTGGGATACCAGGTGCTGTGAGCTTTTAAATTGGTCAGAATTTTGAATTTAAAGAAAAAAAATCTACCTGGGATGAATGTGATCATGGAATTCAGGACTTGACGACTGATTGTAGAAAAATGTGCTTTCGTTGTCTGGTTAAAGAAAGTTGCCTTTGTTGCTGAAGTTGTTTAAAATTGTGACAAATCTATATATACTATGTTTTCTATACTGTACTCCAGCTCACGGCCATACCTGCCTGGGAGTGCCCAATCTCATCAGATCTTGGAAGCCAAGCGGGCGAGGGCCTGGTCAGTACATGTGCAGCAGACTCACTTGGAATGCCAGGTGCTGTGAGCTTTTAAATTGGTCAGAATTTTGAATTTAAAGAAAAAAAATCTACCTGGGATGAATGCGATCATGGAATTCAGGACTTGACGACTGATTGTAGAAAAATGTGCTTTAGTTGTCTGGTTAAAGAAAGTTGCCGTTGTTGCTGAAGTTGTTTAAAATTGTGACAAATCTATATATACTATGTTTTCTATACCGTACTCCAGCTCACGGCCATACCTGCCTGGGAGTGCCCAATCTCGTCAGATCTTGGAAGCCAAGCGGGCACGGGCCTGGTCAGTACATGTGCAGGAGACTCACTTGGAATACCAGGTGCTGTGGGCTTTTAAATTGGTCAGAATTTTGGATTTAAAGAAAAAAATCTTCCTGGGATGAATGCGATCATGGAATTCAGGACTTGACGACTGATTGTATAAAAATGTGTTGTAGTTGTCTGGTTAAAGAAAGTTGCCTTTGTTGCTGAAGTTGTTTAAAATTGTGACAAATCTATATATACTATGTTTTCTATACCGTACTCCAGCTCGTGGCCATACCTGCCTGGGAGTGCCCAATCTCGTCAGATCTTGGAAGCCAAGCAGGCACGGGCCTGGTTAGTACATGTGCAGGAGACTCACTTGGAATACCGGGTGCTGTGAGCTTTTAAATTGGTCAGAATTTTGAATTGACAGAAAAAAAATCTACCTGGGATGAATGCGATCATGGAATTCAGGACTTGACGACTGATTGTAGAAGAATGTGTTTTCGTTGTCTGGTTAAAGAAAGTTGCCTTTGTTGCTGAAGTTGTTTAAAATTGTGACAAATCTATATATACCATGTTTTCTATACTGTACTCCAGCTCACGGCCATACCTGCCTGGGAGTGCCCAATCTCATCAGATCTTGGAAGCCAAGCAGGCAAGGGCCTGGTCAGTACATGTGCAGGAGACTCACTTGGAATACCAGGTGCCGTGGGCTTTTAAATTGGTCAGAATTTTGGATTTAAAGAAAAAAAATCTACCTGGGATGAATGCGATCATGGAATTCAGGACTTGACAACTGATTGTAAAAAAATGTGCTTTAGTTGTCTGGTTAAAGAAAGTTTCTTTGTTGCTGAAGTTGTTTAAAATTGTGACAAATCTATATATACCATGTTTTCTGTACTGTACTCCAGCTCACGGCCATACCTGCCCGGGAGTGCCCAGTCTCATCAGATCTTGGAAGCCAAGCAGGCACGGGCCTGGTTGGTACATGTGCAGGAGACTCACTTGGAATACCAGGTGCTGTGAGCTTTTAAATTGGTCAGAATTTTGAATTTAAAGAAAAAAATCTTCCTGGGATGAATGCGATCATGGAATTCAGGACTTGACGACTGATTGTAGAAATATGTGTTTTAGTTGTCTGGTTCAAGAAAGTTGCCTTTGTTGCTGAAGTTGTTTAAAATTGTGACAAATCTATATATACTATGTTTTCTATACCGTACTCCAGCTCACGGCCATACCTGCCTGGGAGTGCCCAATCTCGTCAGATCTTGGAAGCCAAGCAGGCACGGGCCTGGTTAGTACATGTGCAGGAGGCTCACTTGGAATACCAGGTGCTGTGAGCTTTTAAATTGGTCAGAATTTTGAATTGACAGAATTTTTTTTTACCTGGGATGAATGCGATCATGGAATTCAGGACTTGACGACTGATTGTAGAAAAATGTGCTTTAGTTGTCTGGTTAAAGAAAGTTGCCTTTGTTGCTGAAGTTGTTTAAAATTGTGACAAATCTATATATACTATGTTTTCTATACTGTACTCCAGCTCACGGCCATACCTGCCTGGGAGTGCCCAATCTAGTCAGATCTTGGAAGCCAAGCAGGCACGGGCCTGGTTAGTACATGTGCAGGAGACTCTCTTGGAATACCAGGTGCTGTGAGCTTTTAAATTGGTCAGAATTTTGAATTTAAAGAAAAAAATCTTCCTGGGATGAATGCGATCATGGAATTCAGGACTTGACGACTGATTGTAGAAAAATGTGTTTTAGTTGTCTGGTTCAAGAAAGTTGCCTTTGTTGCTGAAGTTGTTTAAAATTGTGACAAATCTATATATACTATGTTTTCTATACTGCGCTCCAGCTCACGGCCATACCTGCCTGGGAGTGCCCAATCTCATCAGATCTTGGAAGCCAAGCAGGCACGGGCCTGGTCAGTACATGTGCAGGGGACTCACTTGGAATACCAGGTGCTGTGAGCTTTTAAATTGGTCAGAATTTTGGATTTAAAGAAAAAAAATCTACCTGGGATGAATCCGATCATGGAATTCAGGACTTGACGACTGATTGTAGAAAAATGTGCTTTAGTTGTCTGGTTAAAGAAAGTTGCCTTTGTTGCTGAAGTTGTTTAAAATTGTGACAAATCTATATATACTATGTTTTCTATACTGTACTCCAGCTCACGGCCATACCTGCCTGGGAGTGCCCAATCTCATCAGATCTTGGAAGCCATGCAGGCAAGGGCCTGGTCAGTACATGTTCAGGAGACTCACTTGGAATACCAGGTGCTGTGGGCTTTTAAATTGGTCAGAATTTTGGATTTAAAGAAAGAAAATCTACCTGGGATGAATGCGATCATGGAATTCAGGACTTGACGACTGATTGTAGAAAAATGTGCTTTAGTTGTCTGGTTAAAGAAAGTTGCCTTTGTTGCTGAAGTTGTTTAAAATTGTGACAAATCTATATATACCATGTTTTCTGTACTGTACTCCAGCTCACGGCCATACCTGCCCGGGAGTGCCCAATCTCATCAGATCTCGGAAGCCAAGCGGGCACGGGCCTGGTTAGTACATGTGCAGGAGACTCACTTGGAATACCAGGTGCTGTGAGCTTTTAAATTGGTCAGAATTTTGAATTGACAGAAAAAAAATCTACCTGGGATGAATGCGATCATGGAATTCAGGACTTGACGACTGATTGTAGAAGAATGTGTTTTCGTTGTCTGGTTAAAGAAAGTTGCCTTTGTTGCTGAAGTTGTTTAAAATTGTGACAAATCTATATATACTATGTTTTCTATGCCGTGCTCTAGCTCACGGCCATACCTGCCTGGGAGTGCCCAATCTCATCAGATCTTGGAAGCCGAGCAGGCATGGGCCTGGTTAGTACATGTGCAGGAGACTCACTTGGGATACCAGGTGCTGTGAGCTTTTAAATTGGTCAGAATTTTGAATTTAAAGAAAAAAAATCTACCTGGGATGAATGTGATCATGGAATTCAGGACTTGACGACTGATTGTAGAAAAATGTGCTTTCGTTGTCTGGTTAAAGAAAGTTGCCTTTGTTGCTGAAGTTGTTTAAAATTGTGACAAATCTATATATACTATGTTTTCTATACTGTACTCCAGCTCACGGCCATACCTGCCTGGGAGTGCCCAATCTCATCAGATCTTGGAAGCCAAGCGGGCGAGGGCCTGGTCAGTACATGTGCAGCAGACTCACTTGGAATGCCAGGTGCTGTGAGCTTTTAAATTGGTCAGAATTTTGAATTTAAAGAAAAAAATCTTCCTGGGATGAATGCGATCATGGAATTCAGGACTTGACGACTGATTGTAGAAAAATGTGTTTTAGTTGTCTGGTTCAAGAAAGTTGCCTTTGTTGCTGAAGTTGTTTAAAATTGTGACAAATCTATATATACTATGTTTTCTATACTGTGCTCCAGCTCACGGCCATACCTGCCTGGGAGTGCCCGATCTCGTCAGATCTTGGAAGCCAAGCAGGCACGGGCCTGGTTAGTACATGTGCGGGAGACTCACTTGGAATGCCAGGTGCGGTGAGCTTTTAAATTGGTCAGAATTTTGAATTGACAGAATTTTTTTTTACCTGGGATAAATGCGATCATGGAATTCAGGACTTGACGACTGATTGTAGAAAAATGTGTTTTAGTTGTCTGGTTCAAGAAAGTTGCCTTTGTTGCTGAAGTTGTTTAAAATTGTGACAAATCTATATATACTATGTTTTCTATACTGTACTCCAGCTCACGGCCATACCTGCCTGGGAGTGCCCAGTCTCGTCAGATCTTGGAAGCCGAGCAGGCATGGGCCTGGTTAGTACATGTGCAGGGGACTCACTCGGAATACCAGGTGCTGTGAGCTTTTAAATTGGTCAGAATTTTGAATTGACAGAAAAAAAATCTTCCTGGGATGAATGCGATCATGGAATTCAGGACTTGACGACTGATTGTAGAAAAATGTGTTTTAGTTGTCTGGTTTAAGAAAGTTGCCTTTGTTGCTGAAGTTGTTTAAAATTGTGACAAATCTATATATACTATGTTTTCTATACTGTACTCCAGCTCACGGCCATACCTGCCTGGGAGTGCCCAATCTCGTCAGATCTTGGAAGCCAAGCAGGCACGGGCCTGGTTGGTACATGTGCAGGAGACTCACTTGGAATACCAGGTGCTGTGAGCTTTTAAATTGGTCAGAATTTTGAATTGACAGAAAAAAAATCTACCTGGGATGAATGCGATCATGGAATTCAGGACTTGACGACTGATTGTATAAAAATGTGTTGTAGTTGTCTGGTTAAAGAAAGTTGCCTTTGTTGCTGAAGTTGTTTAAAATTGTGACAAATCTATATATACTATGTTTTCTATACCGTGCTCCGGCTCGCGGCCATACCTGCCTGGGAGTGCCCAATCTCGCCAGACCTTGGAAGCCAAGCAGGCGCGGGCCTGGTCAGTGCATGTGCAGGAGACTCACTTGGAATACCAGGTGCTGTGAGCTTTTAAATTGGTCAGAATTTTGGATTTAAAGAAAAAAAATCTACCTGGGATGAATGCGATCATGGAATTCAGGACTTGACGACTGATTGGAGAAAAATGTGCCTTAGTTGTCTGGTTAAAGAAAGTTGCTGAAGTTGCTGAAGTTGTTTAAAATTGTGACAAATCTATATATACTATGTTTTCTATACTGTACTCCAGCTCATGGCCATACCTGCCTGGGGGTGCCCAATCTCATCAGATCTTGGAAGCCAAGCAGGCCAGGGCCAGGTCAGTACATGTGCAGGGGACTCACTTGGAATACCAGGTGCTGTGGGCTTTTAAATTGGTCAGAATTTTGGATTTAAAGAAAAAAAATCTACCTGGGATGAATGCGATCATGGAATTCAGGACTTGACGACTGATTGTAGAAAAATGTGTTTTAGTTGTCTGGTTAAAGAAAGTTGCCTTTGTTGCTGAAGTTGTTTAAAATTGTGACAAATCTATATATACTATGTTTTCTATACTGTGCTCCAGCTCACGGCCATACCTGCCTGGGAGTGCCCAATCTCGTCAGATCTTGGAAGCCAAGCAGGCACGGGCCTGGTTAGCACATGTGCAGGAGACTCACTTGGAATACCAGGTGCTGTGAGCTTTTAAATTGGTCAGAATTTTGAATTGACAGAAAAAAAAATCTACCTGGGATGAATGCGATCATGGAATTCAGGACTTGACGACTGATTGTAGAAAAATGTGTTTTCGTTGTCTGGTTAAAGAAAGTTGCCTTTGTTGCTGAAGTTGTTTAAAATTGTGACAAATCTATATATACTATGTTTTCTATGCCGTACTCCAGCTCATGGCCATACCTGCCTGGGAGTGCCCAATCTCGTCAGATCTTGGAAGCCAAGCAGGCACGGGCCTGGTTAGTACATGTGCAGGAGACTCACTTGGAATACCAGGTGCTGTGAGCTTTTAAATTGGTCAGAATTTTGAATTTAAAGAAAAAAATCTACCTGGGATGAATGTGATCATGGAATTCAGGACTTGACGACTGATTGTAGAAAAATGTGTTTTCGTTGTCTGGTTAAAGAAAGTTGCCTTTGTTGCTGAAGTTGTTTAAAATTGTGACAAATCTATATATACTATGTTTTCTATACCGTACTCCAGCTCACGGCCATACCTGCCTGGGAGTGCCCAATCTCGTCAGATCTTGGAAGCCAAGCGGGCACGGGCCTGGTTAGTACATGTGCAGGAGACTCACTTGGAATACCAGGTGCTGTGAGCTTTTAAATTGGTCAGAATTTTGAATTTAAAGAAAAAAATCTTCCTGGGATGAATGCGATCATGGAATTCAGGACTTGACGACTGATTGTAGAAAAATGTGTTTTAGTTGTCTGGTTCAAGAAAGTTGCCTTTGTTGCTGAAGTTGTTTAAAATTGTGACAAATCTATATATACTATGTTTTCTATACTGTACTCCAGCTCACGGCCATACCTGCCTGGGAGTGCCCAGTCTCATCAGATCTTGGAAGCCAAGCAGGCACGGGCCTGGTTAGTACATGTGCAGGAGACTCACTTGGAATACCAGGTGCTGTGAGCTTTTAAATTGGTCAGAATTTTGAATTGACAGAATTTTTTTTTACCTGGGATGAATGCGATCATGGAATTCAGGACTTGACGACTGATTGTAGAAAAATGTGTTTTAGTTGTCTGGTTAAAGAAAGTTGCCTTTGTTGCTGAAGTTGTTTAAAATTGTGACAAATCTATATATACTATGTTTTCTATGCCATGCTCTAGCTCACGGCCATACCTGCCTGGGAGTGCCCAATCTCATCAGATCTTGGAAGCCAAGCGGGTATGGGCCTGGTTAGTACATGTGCAGGAGACTCACTTGGGATTCCAGGTGCTGTGAGCTTTTAAATTGGTCAGAATTTTGAATTCAAAGAAAAAAAATCTACCTGGGATGAATGTGATCATGGAATTCAGGACTTGACGACTGATTGTATAAAAATGTGTTGTCGTTGTCTGGTTAAAGAAAGTTGCCTTTGTTGCTGAAGTTGTTTAAAATTGTGACAAATCTATATATACTATGTTTTCTATACTGTACTCCAGCTCGCGGCCATACCTGCCTGGGAGCGCCCAATCTCGTCAGATCTTGGAAGCCAAGCAGGCACGGGCCTGGTTAGTACATGTGCAGGAGACTCATTTGGAATACCAGGTGCTGTGAGCTTTTAAATTGGTCAGAATTTTGAATTGACAGAAAAAAAATCTACCTGGGATGAATGCGATCATGGAATTCAGGACTTGACGACTGATTGTAGAAAAATGTGTTTTAGTTGTCTGGTTCAAGAAAGTTGCCTTTGTTGCTGAAGTTGTTTAAAATTGTGACAAATCTATATATACTATGTTTTCTATACTGTACTCCAGCTCACGGCCATACCTGCCTGGGAGTGCCCAGTCTCGTCAGATCTTGGAAGCCGAGCAGGCATGGGCATGGTTAGTACATGTGCAGGGGACTCACTTGGAATACCAGGTGCTGTGAGCTTTTAAATTGGTCAGAATTTTGAATTGACAGAAAAAAAATCTTCCTGGGATGAATGCGATCATGGAATTCAGGACTTGACGACTGATTGTAGAAAAATGTGTTTTAGTTGTCTGGTTTAAGAAAGTTGCCTTTGTTGCTGAAGTTGTTTAAAATTGTGACAAATCTATATATACTATGTTTTCTATACTGTACTCCAGCTCACGGCCATACCTGCCTGGGAGTGCCCAATCTCGTCAGATCTTGGAAGCCAAGCAGGCACGGGCCTGGTTGGTACATGTGCAGGAGACTCACTTGGAATGCCGGGTGCTGTGAGCTTTTAAATTGGTCAGAATTTTGAATTGACAGAAAAAAAATCTACCTGGGATGAATGCGATCATGGAATTCAGGACTTGCTGACTGATTGTAGAAAAATGTGTTTTAGTTGTCTGGTTAAAGAAAGTTGCATTTGTTGCTGAAGTTGTTGAAAATTGGACAAATCTATAAATACCATGTTTTCTATATAGCCGTTCAGCTCATGGCCATACCTGCCTGGGAGTGCCCAATCTCATCAGATCTTGGAAGCCGAGCAGGCATGGGCCTGGTTAGGACGTGTGCAGGAGACTCGCTTGGAATACCAGGTGCTGTGAGCTTTTAAATTGGTCAGAATTTTCAATTTAAAGAAAACAAATCTACCTGGGATGAATGCGATCATGGAATTCAGGACTTGACGACTGATTGTAGAAAAATGTGTTTTAGTTGTCTGGTTAAAGAAAGTTGCATTTGTAGCTGAAGTTGTTGAAAATTGGACAAATCTATAAATACCATGTTTTCTATGTAGGCATTC
Organism: Brachionichthys hirsutus; assembly: GCF_040956055.1. NCBI lineage: Eukaryota > Metazoa > Chordata > Actinopteri > Lophiiformes > Brachionichthyidae > Brachionichthys > Brachionichthys hirsutus. The sequence goes on from NC_090903.1 coordinate 1,766,804, forward strand.
AGCTCACGGCCACACCTGCCTGGGAGTGCCCAATCTCATCAGATCTTGGAAGCCAAGCAGGCATGGGCCTGGTTAGTACATGCGCAGGAGACTCACTTGGAATACCGGGTGCTGTGAGCTTTTAAATTGGCCAGAATTTTGGATTTAAAGAAAAAAATCTACCTGGGATGAATGCGATCATGGAATTGAGGACTTGACGACTGATTGTAGAAAAATGTGTTTTAGTTGTCTGGTTAAAGAAAGTTGCCTTTGTTGCTGAAGTTGTTTAAAATTGTGACAAATCTATATATACTATGTTTTCTATACTGGACTCCAGCTCACGGCCATACCTGCCTGGGAGTGCCCAGTCTCGTCAGATCTTGGAAGCCAAGCAGGCGTGGGCCTGGTTAGTACATGTGCAGGAGACTCACTTGGAATACCAGGTGCTGTGAGCCTTTAAATTGGTTGGAATTTTGAATTTAAAGAAAAAAATCTTTCCGGGATGAATGCGATCATGGAATTCAGGACTTGACGACTGATTGTAGAAAAATGTGTTTTAGTTGTCTGGTTAAAGAAAGTTGCCTTTGTTGCTGAAGTTGTTTAAAATTGTGACAAATCTATATATACTATGTTTTCTATACTGTACTCCAGCTCACGGCCATACCTGCCTGGGAGTGCCCGATCTCGTCAGATCTTGGAAGCCAAGCAGGCATGGGGTTGGTTAGTACATGTGCAGGAGACTCGCTTGGATTACCAGGTGCTGTGAGCTTTTCAATTGGTCAGAATTTTGAATTGACAGAAAAAAAATCTACCTGGGATGAATGCGATCATGGAATTCAGGACTTGACGACTGATTGTAGAAAAATGTGTTTTAGTTGTCTGGTTAAAGAAAGTTGCATTTGTAGCTGAAGTTGTTGAAAATTGGACAAATCTATAAATACCATGTTTTCTATATAGGCATTCAGCTCACGGCCACACCTGCCTGGGAGTGCCCAATCTCATCGGATCTTGGAAGCCAAGCAGGCATGGGCCTGGTTAGTACGTGTGCAGGAGACTCACTTGGAATGCCAGGTGCTGTGAGCTTTTAAATTGGTCAGAATTTTGAATTGACAGAAAAAAAATCTACCTGGGATGAATGCGATCATGGAATTCAGGACTTGACGACTGATTGTAGAAAAATGTGCTTTAGTTGTCTGGTTAAAGAAAGTTGCCTTTTTTGCTGAAGTTGTTTAAAATTGTGACAAATCTATATATACCATGTTTTCTGTACTGTACTCCAGCTCACGGCCACACCTGCCCGGGAGTGCCCAATCTCATCGGATCTTGGAAGCCAAGCAGGCACGGGCCTGGTTAGTGCATGTGCAGGAGACTCACTTGGAATACCAGGTGCTGTGAGCTTTTAAATTGGTCAGAATTTTGAATTGACAGAAAAAAAATCTACCTGGGATGAATGCGATCATGGAATTCAGGACTTGATGACTGATTGTAGAAAAATGTGTTTTAGTTGTCTGGTTAAAGAAAGTTGCATTTGTTGCTGAAGTTGTTGAAAATTGGACAAATCTATAAATACCATGTTTTCTATACAGTCGTTCAGCTCATGGCCATACCTGCCTGGGAGTGCCCAATCTCATCAGATCTTGGAAGCCGAGCAGGCATGGGCCTGGTTAGGACGTGTGCAGGAGACTCGCTTGGAATACCAGGTGCTGTGAGCTTTTAAATTGGTCAGAATTTTCAATTTAAAGAAAAAAAATCTACCTGGGATGAATGCGATCATGGAATTCAGGACTTGACGACTGATTGTAGAAAAATGTGTTTTAGTTGTCTGGTTCAAGAAAGTTGCCTTTGTTGCTGAAGTTGTTTAAAATTGTGACAAATCTATATATACTATGTTTTCTATGCTGTACTCCAGCTCACAGCCATACCTGCCTGGGAGTGCCCAGTCTCGTCAGATCTTGGAAGCCAAGCAGGCATGGGCCTGGTTAGTACATGTGCAGGAGACTCACTTGGAATACCAGGTGCTGTGAGCCTTTAAACTGGTTGGAATTTTGAATTTAAAGAAAAAAATCTTTCCGGGATGAATGCGATCATGGAATTCAGGACTTGACGACTGATTGTAGAAAAATGTGTTTTAGTTGTCTGGTTAAAGAAAGTTGCCTTTGTTGCTGAAGTTGTTTAAAATTGTGACAAATCTATATATACTATGTTTTCTATACTGTACTCCAGCTCACGGCCATACCTGCCTGGGAGTGCCTGATCTCGTCGGATCTTGGAAGCCAAGCAGGCATGGGCCTGGTTAGTACATGTGCAGGAGACTCGCTTGGATTACCAGGTGCTGTGAGCCTTTCAATTGGTCAGAATTTTGAATTGACAGAAAAAAAATCTACCTGGGATGAATGCGATCATGGAATTCAGGACTTGACGACTGATTGTAGAAAAATGTGTTTTAGTTGTCTGGTTAAAGAAAGTTGCATTTGTAGCTGAAGTTGTTGAAAATTGGACAAATCTATAAATACCATGTTTTCTATATAGGCATTCAGCTCACGGCCACACCTGCCTGGGAGTGCCCAATCTCATCGGATCTTGGAAGCCAAGCAGGCATGGGCCTGGTTAGTACGTGTGCAGGAGACTCACTTGGAATGCCAGGTGCTGTGAGCTTTTAAATTGGTCAGAATTTTGAATTGACAGAAAAAAAATCTACCTGGGATGAATGCGATCATGGAATTCAGGACTTGACGACTGATTGTAGAAAAATGTGCTTTAGTTGTCTGGTTAAAGAAAGTTGCCTTTTTTGCTGAAGTTGTTTAAAATTGTGACAAATCTATATATACCATGTTTTCTGTACTGTACTCCAGCTCACGGCCACGCCTGCCCGGGAGTGCCCAATCTCATCGGATCTTGGAAGCCAAGCAGGCACGGGCCTGGTTAGTGCATGTGCAGGAGACTCACTTGGAATACCAGGTGCTGTGAGCTTTTAAATTGGTCAGAATTTTGAATTGACAGAAAAAAAATCTACCTGGGATGAATGCGATCATGGAATTCAGGACTTGATGACTGATTGTAGAAAAATGTGTTTTAGTTGTCTGGTTAAAGAAAGTTGCATTTGTTGCTGAAGTTGTTGAAAATTGGACAAATCTATAAATACCATGTTTTCTATACAGTCGTTCAGCTCATGGCCATACCTGCCTGGGAGTGCCCAATCTCATCAGATCTTGGAAGCCGAGCAGGCATGGGCCTGGTTAGGACGTGTGCAGGAAACTCGCTTGGAATACCAGGTGCTGTGAGCTTTTAAATTGGTCAGAATTTTCAATTTAAAGAAAAAAAATCTACCTGGGATGAATGCGATCATGGAATTCAGGACTTGACGACTGATTGTAGAAAAATGTGTTTTAGTTGTCTGGTTCAAGAAAGTTGCCTTTGTTGCTGAAGTTGTTTAAAATTGTGACAAATCTATATATACTATGTTTTCTATGCTGTACTCCAGCTCACAGCCATACCTGCCTGGGAGTGCCCAGTCTCGTCAGATCTTGGAAGCCAAGCAGGCATGGGCCTGGTTAGTACATGTGCAGGAGACTCACTTGGAATACCAGGTGCTGTGAGCCTTTAAATTGGTTGGAATTTTGAATTTAAAGAAAAAAATCTTTCCGGGATGAATGCGATCATGGAATTCAGGACTTGACGACTGATTGTAGAAAAATGTGTTTTAGTTGTCTGGTTAAAGAAAGTTGCCTTTGTTGCTGAAGTTGTTTAAAATTGTGACAAATCTATATATACTATGTTTTCTATACTGTACTCCAGCTCACGGCCATACCTGCCTGGGAGTGCCTGATCTCGTCAGATCTTGGAAGCCAAGCAGGCATGGGCCTGGTTAGTACATGTGCAGGAGACTCGCTTGGATTACCAGGTGCTGTGAGCTTTTCAATTGGTCAGAATTTTGAATTGACAGAAAAAAAATCTACCTGGGATGAATGCGATCATGGAATTCAGGACTTGACGACTGATTGTAGAAAAATGTGTTTTAGTTGTCTGGTTAAAGAAAGTTGCATTTGTAGCTGAAGTTGTTGAAAATTGGACAAATCTATAAATACCATGTTTTCTATATAGGCATTCAGCTCACGGCCACACCTGCCTGGGAGTGCCCAATCTCATCGGATCTTGGAAGCCAAGCAGGCATGGGCCTGGTTAGTACGTGTGCAGGAGACTCACTTGGAATGCCAGGTGCTGTGAGCTTTTAAATTGGTCAGAATTTTGAATTGACAGAAAAAAAATCTACCTGGGATGAATGCGATCATGGAATTCAGGACTTGACGACTGATTGTAGAAAAATGTGCTTTAGTTGTCTGGTTAAAGAAAGTTGCCTTTTTTGCTGAAGTTGTTTAAAATTGAGACAAATCTATATATACCATGTTTTCTGTACTGTACTCCAGCTCACGGCCACACCTGCCCGGGAGTGCCCAATCTCATCGGATCTTGGAAGCCAAGCAGGCACGGGCCTGGTTAGTGCATGTGCAGGAGACTCACTTGGAATACCAGGTGCTGTGAGCTTTTAAATTGGTCAGAATTTTGAATTGACAGAAAAAAAATCTACCTGGGATGAATGCGATCATGGAATTCAGGACTTGATGACTGATTGTAGAAAAATGTGTTTTAGTTGTCTGGTTAAAGAAAGTTGCATTTGTTGCTGAAGTTGTTGAAAATTGGACAAATCTATAAATACCATGTTTTCTATACAGTCGTTCAGCTCATGGCCATACCTGCCTGGGAGTGCCCAATCTCATCAGATCTTGGAAGCCGAGCAGGCATGGGCCTGGTTAGGACGTGTGCAGGAGACTCGCTTGGAATACCAGGTGCTGTGAGCTTTTAAATTGGTCAGAATTTTCAATTTAAAGAAAAAAAATCTACCTGGGATGAATGCGATCATGGAATTCAGGACTTGACGACTGATTGTAGAAAAATGTGTTTTAGTTGTCTGGTTAAAGAAAGTTGCATTTGTAGCTGAAGTTGTTGAAAATTGGACAAATCTATCAATACCATGTTTTCTATGTAGGCATTCAGCTCACGGCCACACCTGCCTGGGAGTGCCCAATCTCATCAGATCTTGGAAGCCAAGCAGGCATGGGCCTGGTTAGTACATGCGCAGGAGACTCACTTGGAATACCGGGTGCTGTGAGCTTTTAAATTGGCCAGAATTTTGGATTTAAAGAAAAAAATCTACCTGGGATGAATGCGATCATGGAATTGAGGACTTGACGACTGATTGTAGAAAAATGTGTTTTAGTTGTCTGGTTAAAGAAAGTTGCCTTTGTTGCTGAAGTTGTTTAAAATTGTGACAAATCTATATATACTATGTTTTCTATACTGGACTCCAGCTCACGGCCATACCTGCCTGGGAGTGCCCAGTCTCGTCAGATCTTGGAAGCCAAGCAGGCATGGGCCTGGCTAGTACATGTGCAGGAGACTCACTTGGAATACCAGGTGCTGTGAGCCTTTAAATTGGTTGGAATTTTGAATTTACAGAAAAAAATCTTTCCGGGATGAATGCGATCATGGAATTCAGGACTTGACGACTGATTGTAGAAAAATGTGTTTTAGTTGTCTGGTTAAAGAAAGTTGCCTTTGTTGCTGAAGTTGTTTAAAATTGTGACAAATCTATATATACTATGTTTTCTATACTGTACTCCAGCTCACGGCCATACCTGCCTGGGAGTGCCCAATCTCGTCAGATCTTGGAAGCCAGGCAGGCATGGGCCTGGTTAGTACATGTGCAGGAGACTCGCTTGGATTACCAGGTGCTGTGAGCTTTTCAATTGGTCAGAATTTTGAATTGACAGAAAAAAAATCTACCTGGGATGAATGCGATCATGGAATTCAGGACTTGACGACTGATTGTAGAAAAATGTGTTTTAGTTGTCTGGTTAAAGAAAGTTGCATTTGTAGCTGAAGTTGTTGAAAATTGGACAAATCTATAAATACCATGTTTTCTATATAGGCATTCAGCTCACGGCCACACCTGCCTGGGAGTGCCCAATCTCATCGGATCTTGGAAGCCAAGCAGGCATGGGCCTGGTTAGTACGTGTGCAGGAGACTCACTTGGAATGCCAGGTGCTGTGAGCTTTTAAATTGGTCAGAATTTTGAATTGACAGAAAAAAAATCTACCTGGGATGAATGCGATCATGGAATTCAGGACTTGACGACTGATTGTAGAAAAATGTGCTTTAGTTGTCTGGTTAAAGAAAGTTGCCTTTTTTGCTGAAGTTGTTTAAAATTGTGACAAATCTATATATACCATGTTTTCTGTACTGTACTCCAGCTCACGGCCACGCCTGCCCGGGAGTGCCCAATCTCATCGGATCTTGGAAGCCAAGCAGGCACGGGCCTGGTTAGTGCATGTGCAGGAGACTCACTTGGAATACCAGGTGCTGTGAGCTTTTAAATTGGTCAGAATTTTGAATTGACAGAAAAAAAATCTACCTGGGATGAATGCGATCATGGAATTCAGGACTTGACGACTGATTGTAGAAAAATGTGTTTTAGTTGTCTGGTTAAAGAAAGTTTCATTTGTAGCTGAAGTTGTTGAAAATTGGACAAATCTATAAATACCATGTTTTCTATATAGGCATTCAGCTCACGGCCACACCTGCCTGGGAGTGCCCAATCTCATCGGATCTTGGAAGCCAAGCAGGCATGGGCCTGGTTAGTACGTGTGCAGGAGACTCACTTGGAATGCCAGGTGCTGTGAGCTTTTAAATTGGTCAGAATTTTGAATTGACAGAAAAAAAATCTACCTGGGATGAATGCGATCATGGAATTCAGGACTTGACGACTGATTGTAGAAAAATGTGCTTTAGTTGTCTGGTTAAAGAAAGTTGCCTTTTTTGCTGAAGTTGTTTAAAATTGTGACAAATCTATATATACCATGTTTTCTGTACTGTACTCCAGCTCACGGCCACGCCTGCCCGGGAGTGCCCAATCTCATCGGATCTTGGAAGCCAAGCAGGCACGGGCCTGGTTAGTGCATGTGCAGGAGACTCACTTGGAATACCAGGTGCTGTGAGCTTTTAAATTGGTCAGAATTTTGAATTGACAGAAAAAAAATCTACCTGGGATGAATGCGATCATGGAATTCAGGACTTGATGACTGATTGTAGAAAAATGTGTTTTAGTTGTCTGGTTAAAGAAAGTTGCATTTGTTGCTGAAGTTGTTGAAAATTGGACAAATCTATAAATACCATGTTTTCTATACAGTCGTTCAGCTCATGGCCATACCTGCCTGGGAGTGCCCAATCTCATCAGATCTTGGAAGCCGAGCAGGCATGGGCCTGGTTAGGACGTGTGCAGGAGACTCGCTTGGAATACCAGGTGCTGTGAGCTTTTAAATTGGTCAGAATTTTCAATTTAAAGAAAAAAAATCTACCTGGGATGAATGCGATCATGGAATTCAGGACTTGACGACTGATTGTAGAAAAATGTGTTTTAGTTGTCTGGTTCAAGAAAGTTGCCTTTGTTGCTGAAGTTGTTTAAAATTGTGACAAATCTATATATACTATGTTTTCTATGCTGTACTCCAGCTCACAGCCATACCTGCCTGGGAGTGCCCAGTCTCGTCAGATCTTGGAAGCCAAGCAGGCATGGGCCTGGTTAGTACATGTGCAGGAGACTCACTTGGAATACCAGGTGCTGTGAGCCTTTAAATTGGTTGGAATTTTGAATTTAAAGAAAAAAATCTTTCCGGGATGAATGCGATCATGGAATTCAGGACTTGACGACTGATTGTAGAAAAATGTGTTTTAGTTGTCTGGTTAAAGAAAGTTGCCTTTGTTGCTGAAGTTGTTTAAAATTGTGACAAATCTATATATACTATGTTTTCTATACCGTACTCCAGCTCACGGCCATACCTGCCTGGGAGTGCCTGATCTCGTCAGATCTTGGAAGCCAAGCAGGCATGGGCCTGGTTAGTACATGTGCAGGAGACTCGCTTGGATTACCAGGTGCTGTGAGCTTTTCAATTGGTCAGAATTTTGAATTGACAGAAAAAAAATCTACCTGGGATGAATGCGATCATGGAATTCAGGACTTGACGACTGATTGTAGAAAAATGTGTTTTAGTTGTCTGGTTAAAGAAAGTTGCATTTGTAGCTGAAGTTGTTGAAAATTGGACAAATCTATAAATACCATGTTTTCTATATAGGCATTCAGCTCACGGCCACACCTGCCTGGGAGTGCCCAATCTCATCGGATCTTGGAAGCCAAGCAGGCATGGGCCTGGTTAGTACGTGTGCAGGAGACTCACTTGGAATGCCAGGTGCTGTGAGCTTTTAAATTGGTCAGAATTTTGAATTGACAGAAAAAAAATCTACCTGGGATGAATGCGATCATGGAATTCAGGACTTGACGACTGATTGTAGAAAAATGTGCTTTAGTTGTCTGGTTAAAGAAAGTTGCCTTTTTTGCTGAAGTTGTTTAAAATTGAGACAAATCTATATATACCATGTTTTCTGTACTGTACTCCAGCTCACGGCCACACCTGCCCGGGAGTGCCCAATCTCATCGGATCTTGGAAGCCAAGCAGGCACGGGCCTGGTTAGTGCATGTGCAGGAGACTCACTTGGAATACCAGGTGCTGTGAGCTTTTAAATTGGTCAGAATTTTGAATTGACAGAAAAAAAATCTACCTGGGATGAATGCGATCATGGAATTCAGGACTTGATGACTGATTGTAGAAAAATGTGTTTTAGTTGTCTGGTTAAAGAAAGTTGCATTTGTTGCTGAAGTTGTTGAAAATTGGACAAATCTATAAATACCATGTTTTCTATACAGTCGTTCAGCTCATGGCCATACCTGCCTGGGAGTGCCCAATCTCATCAGATCTTGGAAGCCGAGCAGGCATGGGCCTGGTTAGGACGTGTGCAGGAGACTCGCTTGGAATACCAGGTGCTGTGAGCTTTTAAATTGGTCAGAATTTTCAATTTAAAGAAAAAAAATCTACCTGGGATGAATGCGATCATGGAATTCAGGACTTGACGACTGATTGTAGAAAAATGTGTTTTAGTTGTCTGGTTAAAGAAAGTTGCATTTGTAGCTGAAGTTGTTGAAAATTGGACAAATCTATCAATACCATGTTTTCTATGTAGGCATTCAGCTCACGGCCACACCTGCCTGGGAGTGCCCAATCTCATCAGATCTTGGAAGCCAAGCAGGCATGGGCCTGGTTAGTACATGCGCAGGAGACTCACTTGGAATACCGGGTGCTGTGAGCTTTTAAATTGGCCAGAATTTTGGATTTAAAGAAAAAAATCTACCTGGGATGAATGCGATCATGGAATTGAGGACTTGACGACTGATTGTAGAAAAATGTGTTTTAGTTGTCTGGTTAAAGAAAGTTGCCTTTGTTGCTGAAGTTGTTTAAAATTGTGACAAATCTATATATACTATGTTTTCTATACTGGACTCCAGCTCACGGCCATACCTGCCTGGGAGTGCCCAGTCTCGTCAGATCTTGGAAGCCAAGCAGGCATGGGCCTGGCTAGTACATGTGCAGGAGACTCACTTGGAATACCAGGTGCTGTGAGCCTTTAAATTGGTTGGAATTTTGAATTTACAGAAAAAAATCTTTCCGGGATGAATGCGATCATGGAATTCAGGACTTGACGACTGATTGTAGAAAAATGTGTTTTAGTTGTCTGGTTAAAGAAAGTTGCCTTTGTTGCTGAAGTTGTTTAAAATTGTGACAAATCTATATATACTATGTTTTCTATACTGTACTCCAGCTCACGGCCATACCTGCCTGGGAGTGCCCAATCTCGTCAGATCTTGGAAGCCAGGCAGGCATGGGCCTGGTTAGTACATGTGCAGGAGACTCGCTTGGATTACCAGGTGCTGTGAGCTTTTCAATTGGTCAGAATTTTGAATTGACAGAAAAAAAATCTACCTGGGATGAATGCGATCATGGAATTCAGGACTTGACGACTGATTGTAGAAAAATGTGTTTTAGTTGTCTGGTTAAAGAAAGTTGCATTTGTAGCTGAAGTTGTTGAAAATTGGACAAATCTATAAATACCATGTTTTCTATATAGGCATTCAGCTCACGGCCACACCTGCCTGGGAGTGCCCAATCTCATCGGATCTTGGAAGCCAAGCAGGCATGGGCCTGGTTAGTACGTGTGCAGGAGACTCACTTGGAATGCCAGGTGCTGTGAGCTTTCAAATTGGTCAGAATTTTGAATTGACAGAAAAAAAATCTACCTGGGATGAATGCGATCATGGAATTCAGGACTTGACGACTGATTGTAGAAAAATGTGCTTTAGTTGTCTGGTTAAAGAAAGTTGCCTTTGTTGCTGAAGTTGTTTAAAATTGTGACAAATCTATATATACCATGTTTTCTGTGCTGTACTCCAGCTCACGGCCACACCTGCCCGGGAGTGCCCAATCTCATCAGATCTTGGAAGCCAAGCAGGCACGGGCCTGGTTAGTGCATGTGCAGGAGACTCACTTGGAATACCAGGTGCTGTGAGCTTTTAAATTGGTCAGAATTTTGAATTGACAGAAAAAAAATCTACCTGGGATGAATGCGATCATGGAATTCAGGACTTGACGACTGATTGTAGAAAAATGTGCTTTAGTTGTCTGGTTAAAGAAAGTTGCCTTTGTTGCTGAAGTTGTTTAAAATTGTGACAAATCTATATATACCATGTTTTCTGTGCTGTACTCCAGCTCACGGCCACACCTGCCCGGGAGTGCCCAATCTCATCAGATCTTGGAAGCCAAGCAGGCATGGGCCTGGTTAGTACATGTGCAGGAGACTCACTTGGAATACCAGGTGCTGTGAGCCTTTAAATTGGTTGGAATTTTGAATTTAAAGAAAAAAATCTTTCCGGGATGAATGCGATCATGGAATTCAGGACTTGACGACTGATTGTAGAAAAATGTGTTTTAGTTGTCTGGTTAAAGAAAGTTGCCTTTGTTGCTGAAGTTGTTTAAAATTGTGACAAATCTATATATACTATGTTTTCTATACTGTACTCCAGCTCACGGCCATACCTGCCTGGGAGTGCCCAATCTCGTCAGATCTTGGAAGCCAGGCAGGCATGGGCCTGGTTAGTACATGTGCAGGAGACTCGCTTGGATTACCAGGTGCTGTGAGCTTTTCAATTGGTCAGAATTTTGAATTGACAGAAAAAAAATCTACCTGGGATGAATGCGATCATGGAATTCAGGACTTGACGACTGATTGTAGAAAAATGTGTTTTAGTTGTCTGGTTAAAGAAAGTTGCATTTGTAGCTGAAGTTGTTGAAAATTGGACAAATCTATAAATACCATGTTTTCTATATAGGCATTCAGCTCACGGCCACACCTGCCTGGGGGTGCCCAATCTCATCGGATCTTGGAAGCCAAGCAGGCATGGGCCTGGTTAGTACGTGTGCAGGAGACTCACTTGGAATGCCAGGTGCTGTGAGCTTTTAAATTGGTCAGAATTTTGAATTGACAGAAAAAAAATCTACCTGGGATGAATGCGATCATGGAATTCAGGACTTGACGACTGATTGTAGAAAAATGTGCTTTAGTTGTCTGGTTAAAGAAAGTTGCCTTTTTTGCTGAAGTTGTTTAAAATTGTGACAAATCTATATATACCATGTTTTCTGTACTGTACTCCAGCTCACGGCCACACCTGCCCGGGAGTGCCCAATCTCATCGGATCTTGGAAGCCAAGCAGGCACGGGCCTGGTTAGTGCATGTGCAGGAGACTCACTTGGAATACCAGGTGCTGTGAGCTTTTAAATTGGTCAGAATTTTGAATTGACAGAAAAAAAATCTACCTGGGATGAATGCGATCATGGAATTCAGGACTTGATGACTGATTGTAGAAAAATGTGTTTTAGTTGTCTGGTTAAAGAAAGTTGCATTTGTTGCTGAAGTTGTTGAAAATTGGACAAATCTATAAATACCATGTTTTCTATACAGTCGTTCAGCTCATGGCCATACCTGCCTGGGAGTGCCCAATCTCATCAGATCTTGGAAGCTGAGCAGGCATGGGCCTGGTTAGGATGTGTGCAGGAGACTCGCTTGGAATACCAGGTGCTGTGAGCTTTTAAATTGGTCAGAATTTTCAATTTAAAGAAAAAAAATCTACCTGGGATGAATGCGATCATGGAATTCAGGACTTGACGACTGATTGTAGAAAAATGTGTTTTAGTTGTCTGGTTAAAGAAAGTTGCATTTGTAGCTGAAGTTGTTGAAAATTGGACAAATCTATCAATACCATGTTTTCTATGTAGGCATTCAGCTCACGGCCACACCTGCCTGGGAGTGCCCAATCTCATCAGATCTTGGAAGCCAAGCAGGCATGGGCCTGGTTAGTACATGCGCAGGAGACTCACTTGGAATACCGGGTGCTGTGAGCTTTTAAATTGGCCAGAATTTTGGATTTAAAGAAAAAAATCTACCTGGGATGAATGCGATCATGGAATTGAGGACTTGACGACTGATTGTAGAAAAATGTGTTTTAGTTGTCTGGTTAAAGAAAGTTGCCTTTGTTGCTGAAGTTGTTTAAAATTGTGACAAATCTATATATACTATGTTTTCTATACTGGACTCCAGCTCACGGCCATACCTGCCTGGGAGTGCCCAGTCTCGTCAGATCTTGGAAGCCAAGCAGGCATGGGCCTGGCTAGTACATGTGCAGGAGACTCACTTGGAATACCAGGTGCTGTGAGCCTTTAAATTGGTTGGAATTTTGAATTTAAAGAAAAAAATCTTTCCGGGATGAATGCGATCATGGAATTCAGGACTTGACGACTGATTGTAGAAAAATGTGTTTTAGTTGTCTGGTTAAAGAAAGTTGCCTTTGTTGCTGAAGTTGTTTAAAATTGTGACAAATCTATATATACTATGTTTTCTATACTGTACTCCAGCTCACGGCCATACCTGCCTGGGAGTGCCCAATCTCGTCAGATCTTGGAAGCCAGGCAGGCATGGGCTTGGTTAGTACATGTGCAGGAGACTCGCTTGGATTACCAGGTGCTGTGAGCTTTTCAATTGGTCAGAATTTTGAATTGACAGAAAAAAAATCTACCTGGGATGAATGCGATCATGGAATTCAGGACTTGACGACTGATTGTAGAAAAATGTGTTTTAGTTGTCTGGTTAAAGAAAGTTGCATTTGTAGCTGAAGTTGTTGAAAATTGGACAAATCTATAAATACCATGTTTTCTATATAGGCATTCAGCTCACGGCCACACCTGCCTGGGAGTGCCCAATCTCATCGGATCTTGGAAGCCAAGCAGGCATGGGCCTGGTTAGTACGTGTGCAGGAGACTCACTTGGAATGCCAGGTGCTGTGAGCTTTCAAATTGGTCGGAATTTTGAATTGACAGAAAAAAAATCTACCTGGGATGAATGCGATCATGGAATTCAGGACTTGACGACTGATTGTAGAAAAATGTGCTTTAGTTGTCTGGTTAAAGAAAGTTGCCTTTGTTGCTGAAGTTGTTTAAAATTGTGACAAATCTATATATACCATGTTTTCTGTGCTGTACTCCAGCTCACGGCCACACCTGCCCGGGAGTGCCCAATCTCATCAGATCTTGGAAGCCAAGCAGGCACGGGCCTGGTTAGTGCATGTGCAGGAGACTCACTTGGAATACCAGGTGCTGTGAGCTTTTAAATTGGTCAGAATTTTGAATTGACAGAAAAAAAATCTACCTGGGATGAATGCGATCATGGAATTCAGGACTTGACGACTGATTGTAGAAAAATGTGCTTTAGTTGTCTGGTTAAAGAAAGTTGCCTTTGTTGCTGAAGTTGTTTAAAATTGTGACAAATCTATATATACCATGTTTTCTGTGCTGTACTCCAGCTCACGGCCACACCTGCCCGGGAGTGCCCAATCTCATCAGATCTTGGAAGCCAAGCAGGCATGGGCCTGGTTAGTACATGTGCAGGAGACTCACTTGGAATACCAGGTGCTGTGAGCCTTTAAATTGGTTGGAATTTTGAATTTAAAGAAAAAAATCTTTCCGGGATGAATGCGATCATGGAATTCAGGACTTGACGACTGATTGTAGAAAAATGTGTTTTAGTTGTCTGGTTAAAGAAAGTTGCCTTTGTTGCTGAAGTTGTTTAAAATTGTGACAAATCTATATATACTATGTTTTCTATACTGTACTCCAGCTCACGGCCATACCTGCCTGGGAGTGCCCAATCTCGTCAGATCTTGGAAGCCAGGCAGGCATGGGCCTGGTTAGTACATGTGCAGGAGACTCGCTTGGATTACCAGGTGCTGTGAGCTTTTCAATTGGTCAGAATTTTGAATTGACAGAAAAAAAATCTACCTGGGATGAATGCGATCATGGAATTCAGGACTTGACGACTGATTGTAGAAAAATGTGTTTTAGTTGTCTGGTTAAAGAAAGTTGCATTTGTAGCTGAAGTTGTTGAAAATTGGACAAATCTATAAATACCATGTTTTCTATATAGGCATTCAGCTCACGGCCACACCTGCCTGGGGGTGCCCAATCTCATCGGATCTTGGAAGCCAAGCAGGCATGGGCCTGGTTAGTACGTGTGCAGGAGACTCACTTGGAATGCCAGGTGCTGTGAGCTTTTAAATTGGTCAGAATTTTGAATTGACAGAAAAAAAATCTACCTGGGATGAATGCGATCATGGAATTCAGGACTTGACGACTGATTGTAGAAAAATGTGCTTTAGTTGTCTGGTTAAAGAAAGTTGCCTTTGTTGCTGAAGTTGTTTAAAATTGTGACAAATCTATATATACCATGTTTTCTGTGCTGTACTCCAGCTCACGGCCACACCTGCCCGGGAGTGCCCAATCCCATCAGATCTTGGAAGCCAAGCAGGCACGGGCCTGGTTAGTGCATGTGCAGGAGACTCACTTGGAATACCAGGTGCTGTGAGCTTTTAAATTGGTCAGAATTTTGAATTTAAAGAAAAAAATCTTCCTGGGATGAATGCGATCATGGAATTCAGGACTTGACGACTGATTGTAGAAAAATGTGTTTTAGTTGTCTGGTTCAAGAAAGTTGCCTTTGTTGCTGAAGTTGTTTAAAATTGTGACAAATCTATATATACTATGTTTTCTATACTGTACTCCAGCTCACGGCCATACCTGCCTGGGAGTGCCCAATCTCGTCAGATCTTGGAAGCCAAGCAGGCACGGGCCTGGTTAGTACATGTGCAGGGGACTCACTTGGAATACCAGGTGCTGTGAGCTTTTAAATTGGTCAGAATTTTGAATTGACAGAATTTTTTTTTACCTGGGATGAATGCGATCATGGAATTCAGGACTTGACGACTGATTGTAGAAAAATGTGTTTTAGTTGTCTGGTTAAAGAAAGTTGCTTTTGTTGCTGAAGTTGTTTAAAATTGTGACAAATCTATATATACTATGTTTTCTATGCCATGCTCTAGCTCACGGCCATACCTGCCTGGGAGTGCCCAATCTCATCAGATCTTGGAAGCCAAGCAGGCATGGGCCTGGTTAGTACATGTGCAGGAGACTCACTTGGGATTCCAGGTGCTGTGAGCTTTTAAATTGGTCAGAATTTTGAATTCAAAGAAAAAAAATCTACCTGGGATGAATGTGATCATGGAATTCAGGACTTGACGACTGATTGCAGAAAAATGTGTTTTAGTTGTCTGGTTCAAGAAAGTTGCCTTTGTTGCTGAAGTTGTTTAAAATTGTAACAAATCTATATATACTATGTTTTCTATACTGTACTCCAGCTCACGGCCATACCTGCCTGGGAGTGCCCAATCTCATCAGATCTTGGAAGCCAAGCAGGCAAGGGCCTGGCCAGTACATGTGCAGGAGACTCACTTGGGATACCAGGTGCTGCGGGCTTTTAAATTGGTCAGAATTTTGGATTTAAAGAAAAAAAATCTACCTGGGATGAATGCGATCATGGAATTCAGGACTTGACGACTGATTGTAGAAAAATGTGCTTTAGTTGTCTGGTTAAAGAAAGTTGCCTTTGTTGCTGAAGTTGTTTAAAATTGTGACAAATCTATATATACTATGTTTTCTATACTGTACCCCAGCTTGCGGCCATACCTGCCTGGGAGTGCCCAATCTCGTCAGATCTTGGAAGCCAAGCGGGCAAGGGCCTGGTCAGTACATGTGCGGGGGACTCACTTGGAATACCAGGTGCTGTGGGCTTTTAAATTGGTCAGAATTTTGGATTTAAAGAAAAAAAATCTACCTGGGATGAATGCGATCATGGAATTCAGGACTTGACGACTGATTGTATAAAAATGTGTTGTAGTTGTCTGGTTAAAGAAAGTTGCCTTTGTTGCTGAAGTTGTTTAAAATTGTGACAAATCTATATATACTATGTTTTCTATACTGTACTCCAGCTCACGGCCATACCTGCCTGGGAGTGCCCAATCTCATCGGATCTTGGAAGCCAAGCAGGCAAGGGCCTGGTCAGTACATGTGCAGGAGACTCACTTGGAATACCGGGTGCTGTGGGCTTTTAAATTGGTCAGAATTTTGGATTTAAAGAAAAAAAATCTACCTGGGATGAATGCGATCATGGAATTCAGGACTTGACGACTGATTGTAGAAAAATGTGCTTTCGTTGTCTGGTTAAAGAACGTTGCCTTTGTTGCTGAAGTTGTTTAAAATTGTGACAAATCTATATATACCATGTTTTCTGTACTGTACTCCAGCTCACGGCCATACCTGCCAGGGGGTGCCCAGTCTCATCAGATCTTGGAAGCCAAGCAGGCATGGGCCTGGTTAGTACATGTGCAGGAGACTCACTTGGAATACCAGGTGCTGTGAGCTTTTAAATTGGTCAGAATTTTGAATTTAAAGAAAGAAATCTTCCTGGGATGAATGCGATCATGGAATTCAGGACTTGACGACTGATTGTAGAAAAATGTGTTTTAGTTGTCTGGTTCAAGAAAGTTGCCTTTGTTGCTGAAGTTGTTTAAAATTGTGACAAATCTATATATACTATGTTTTCTATACTGTACCCCAGCTTGCGGCCATACCTGCCTGGGAGTGCCCAATCTCGTCAGATCTTGGAAGCCAAGCAGGCAAGGGCCTGGTCAGTACATGTGCGGGGGACTCACTTGGAATACCAGGTGCTGTGGGCTTTTAAATTGGTCAGAATTTTGGATTTAAAGAAAAAAAATCTACCTGGGATGAATGCGATCATGGAATTCAGGACTTGACGACTGATTGTATAAAAATGTGTTGTAGTTGTCTGGTTAAAGAAAGTTGCCTTTGTTGCTGAAGTTGTTTAAAATTGTGACGAATCTATATATACTATGTTTTCTATACTGTACTCCAGCTCACGGCCATACCTGCCTGGGAGTGCCCAATCTCATCGGATCTTGGAAGCCAAGCAGGCAAGGGCCTGGTCAGTACATGTGCAGGAGACTCACTTGGAATACCGGGTGCTGTGGGCTTTTAAATTGGTCAGAATTTTGGATTTAAAGAAAAAAAATCTACCTGGGATGAATGCGATCATGGAATTCAGGACTTGACGACTGATTGTAGAAAAATGTGCTTTCGTTGTCTGGTTAAAGAACGTTGCCTTTGTTGCTGAAGTTGTTTAAAATTGTGACAAATCTATATATACCATGTTTTCTGTACTGTACTCCAGCTCACGGCCATACCTGCCAGGGGGTGCCCAGTCTCATCAGATCTTGGAAGCCAAGCAGGCATGGGCCTGGTTAGTACATGTGCAGGAGACTCACTTGGAATACCAGGTGCTGTGAGCTTTTAAATTGGTCAGAATTTTGAATTTAAAGAAAGAAATCTTCCTGGGATGAATGCGATCATGGAATTCAGGACTTGACGACTGATTGTAGAAAAATGTGTTTTAGTTGTCTGGTTCAAGAAAGTTGCCTTTGTTGCTGAAGTTGTTTAAAATTGTGACAAATCTATATATACTATGTTTTCTATACTGTACCCCAGCTTGCGGCCATACCTGCCTGGGAGTGCCCAATCTCGTCAGATCTTGGAAGCCAAGCAGGCAAGGGCCTGGTCAGTACATGTGCGGGGGACTCACTTGGAATACCAGGTGCTGTGGGCTTTTAAATTGGTCAGAATTTTGGATTTAAAGAAAAAAAATCTACCTGGGATGAATGCGATCATGGAATTCAGGACTTGACGACTGATTGTATAAAAATGTGTTGTAGTTGTCTGGTTAAAGAAAGTTGCCTTTGTTGCTGAAGTTGTTTAAAATTGTGACGAATCTATATATACTATGTTTTCTATACTGTGCTCCAGCTCATGGCCATACCTGCCTGGGAGTGCCCAATCTCATCGGATCTTGGAAGCCAAGCAGGCAAGGGCCTGGTCAGTACATGTGCAGGAGACTCACTTGGAATACCGGGTGCTGTGGGCTTTTAAATTGGTCAGAATTTTGGATTTAAAGAAAAAAAATCTACCTGGGATGAATGCGATCATGGAATTCAGGACTTGACGACTGATTGTAGAAAAATGTGCTTTCGTTGTCTGGTTAAAGAACGTTGCCTTTGTTGCTGAAGTTGTTTAAAATTGTGACAAATCTATATATACCATGTTTTCTGTACTGTACTCCAGCTCACGGCCATACCTGCCAGGGGGTGCCCAGTCTCATCAGATCTTGGAAGCCAAGCAGGCATGGGCCTGGTTAGTACATGTGCAGGAGACTCACTTGGAATACCAGGTGCTGTGAGCTTTTAAATTGGTCAGAATTTTGGATTTAAAGAAAAAAAATCTACCTGGGATGAATGCGATCATGGAATTCAGGACTTGACGACTGATTGTAGAAAAATGTGTTTTAGTTGTCTGGTTAAAGAAAGTTGCATTTGTAGCTGAAGTTGTTGAAAATTGGACAAATCTATAAATACCATGTTTTCTATATAGGCATTCAGCTCACGGCCACACCTGCCTGGGAGTGCCCAATCTCATCGGATCTTGGAAGCCAAGCAGGCATGGGCCTGGTTAGTACGTGTGCAGGAGACTCACTTGGAATGCCAGGTGCTGTGAGCTTTTAAATTGGTCAGAATTTTGAATTGACAGAAAAAAAATCTACCTGGGATGAATGCGATCATGGAATTCAGGACTTGACGACTGATTGTAGAAAAATGTGCTTTAGTTGTCTGGTTAAAGAAAGTTGCCTTTGTTGCTGAAGTTGTTTAAAATTGTGACAAATCTATATATACCATGTTTTCTGTGCTGTACTCCGGCTCACGGCCACACCTGCCCGGGAGTGCCCAATCTCATCAGATCTTGGAAGCCAAGCAGGCACGGGCCTGGTTAGTGCATGTGCAGGAGACTCACTTGGAATACCAGGTGCTGTGAGCTTTTAAATTGGTCAGAATTTTGAATTGACAGAAAAAAAATCTACCTGGGATGAATGCGATCATGGAATTCAGGACTTGACGACTGATTGTAGAAAAATGTGCTTTAGTTGTCTGGTTAAAGAAAGTTGCCTTTGTTGCTGAAGTTGTTTAAAATTGTGACAAATCTATATATACCATGTTTTCTGTGCTGTACTCCAGCTCACGGCCACACCTGCCCGGGAGTGCCCAATCTCATCAGATCTTGGAAGCCAAGCAGGCATGGGCCTGGTTAGTACATGTGCAGGAGACTCACTTGGAATACCAGGTGCTGTGAGCCTTTAAATTGGTTGGAATTTTGAATTTAAAGAAAAAAATCTTTCCGGGATGAATGCGATCATGGAATTCAGGACTTGACGACTGATTGTAGAAAAATGTGTTTTAGTTGTCTGGTTAAAGAAAGTTGCCTTTGTTGCTGAAGTTGTTTAAAATTGTGACAAATCTATATATACTATGTTTTCTATACTGTACTCCAGCTCACGGCCATACCTGCCTGGGAGTGCCCAATCTCGTCAGATCTTGGAAGCCAGGCAGGCATGGGCCTGGTTAGTACATGTGCAGGAGACTCACTTGGAATACCAGGTGCTGTGGGCTTTTAAATTGGTCAGAATTTTGGATTTAAAGAAAAAAAATCTACCTGGGATGAATGCGATCATGGAATTCAGGACTTGACGACTGATTGTATAAAAATGTGTTGTAGTTGTCTGGTTAAAGAAAGTTGCCTTTGTTGCTGAAGTTGTTTAAAATTGTGACGAATCTATATATACTATGTTTTCTATACTGTACTCCAGCTCACGGCCATACCTGCCTGGGAGTGCCCAATCTCATCGGATCTTGGAAGCCAAGCAGGCAAGGGCCTGGTCAGTACATGTGCAGGAGACTCACTTGGAATACTGGGTGCTGTGGGCTTTTAAATTGGTCAGAATTTTGGATTTAAAGAAAAAAAATCTACCTGGGATGAATGCGATCATGGAATTCAGGACTTGACGACTGATTGTAGAAAAATGTGCTTTCGTTGTCTGGTTAAAGAACGTTGCCTTTGTTGCTGAAGTTGTTTAAAATTGTGACAAATCTATATATACCATGTTTTCTGTACTGTACTCCAGCTCACGGCCATACCTGCCAGGGGGTGCCCAGTCTCATCAGATCTTGGAAGCCAAGCAGGCATGGGCCTGGTTAGTACATGTGCAGGAGACTCACTTGGAATACCAGGTGCTGTGAGCTTTTAAATTGGTCAGAATTTTGAATTTAAAGAAAGAAATCTTCCTGGGATGAATGCGATCATGGAATTCAGGACTTGACGACTGATTGTAGAAAAATGTGTTTTAGTTGTCTGGTTCAAGAAAGTTGCCTTTGTTGCTGAAGTTGTTTAAAATTGTGACAAATCTATATATACTATGTTTTCTATACTGTACCCCAGCTTGCGGCCATACCTGCCTGGGAGTGCCCAATCTCGTCAGATCTTGGAAGCCAAGCAGGCAAGGGCCTGGTCAGTACATGTGCGGGGGACTCACTTGGAATACCAGGTGCTGTGGGCTTTTAAATTGGTCAGAATTTTGGATTTAAAGAAAAAAAATCTACCTGGGATGAATGCGATCATGGAATTCAGGACTTGACGACTGATTGTATAAAAATGTGTTGTAGTTGTCTGGTTAAAGAAAGTTGCCTTTGTTGCTGAAGTTGTTTAAAATTGTGACGAATCTATATATACTATGTTTTCTATACTGTACTCCAGCTCACGGCCATACCTGCCTGGGAGTGCCCAATCTCATCGGATCTTGGAAGCCAAGCAGGCAAGGGCCTGGTCAGTACATGTGCAGGAGACTCACTTGGAATACCGGGTGCTGTGGGCTTTTAAATTGGTCAGAATTTTGGATTTAAAGAAAAAAAATCTACCTGGGATGAATGCGATCATGGAATTCAGGACTTGACGACTGATTGTAGAAAAATGTGCTTTCGTTGTCTGGTTAAAGAACGTTGCCTTTGTTGCTGAAGTTGTTTAAAATTGTGACAAATCTATATATACCATGTTTTCTGTACTGTACTCCAGCTCACGGCCATACCTGCCAGGGGGTGCCCAGTCTCATCAGATCTTGGAAGCCAAGCAGGCATGGGCCTGGTTAGTACATGTGCAGGAGACTCACTTGGAATACCAGGTGCTGTGAGCTTTTAAATTGGTCAGAATTTTGAATTTAAAGAAAGAAATCTTCCTGGGATGAATGCGATCATGGAATTCAGGACTTGACGACTGATTGTAGAAAAATGTGTTTTAGTTGTCTGGTTCAAGAAAGTTGCCTTTGTTGCTGAAGTTGTTTAAAATTGTGACAAATCTATATATACTATGTTTTCTATACTGTACCCCAGCTTGCGGCCATACCTGCCTGGGAGTGCCCAATCTCGTCAGATCTTGGAAGCCAAGCAGGCAAGGGCCTGGTCAGTACATGTGCGGGGGACTCACTTGGAATACCAGGTGCTGTGGGCTTTTAAATTGGTCAGAATTTTGGATTTAAAGAAAAAAAATCTACCTGGGATGAATGCGATCATGGAATTCAGGACTTGACGACTGATTGTATAAAAATGTGTTGTAGTTGTCTGGTTAAAGAAAGTTGCCTTTGTTGCTGAAGTTGTTTAAAATTGTGACGAATCTATATATACTATGTTTTCTATACTGTACTCCAGCTCACGGCCATACCTGCCTGGGAGTGCCCAATCTCATCGGATCTTGGAAGCCAAGCAGGCAAGGGCCTGGTCAGTACATGTGCAGGAGACTCACTTGGAATACCGGGTGCTGTGGGCTTTTAAATTGGTCAGAATTTTGGATTTAAAGAAAAAAAATCTACCTGGGATGAATGCGATCATGGAATTCAGGACTTGACGACTGATTGTAGAAAAATGTGCTTTCGTTGTCTGGTTAAAGAACGTTGCCTTTGTTGCTGAAGTTGTTTAAAATTGTGACAAATCTATATATACCATGTTTTCTGTACTGTACTCCAGCTCACGGCCATACCTGCCAGGGGGTGCCCAGTCTCATCAGATCTTGGAAGCCAAGCAGGCATGGGCCTGGTTAGTACATGTGCAGGAGACTCACTTGGAATACCAGGTGCTGTGAGCTTTTAAATTGGTCAGAATTTTGAATTTAAAGAAAGAAATCTTCCTGGGATGAATGCGATCATGGAATTCAGGACTTGACGACTGATTGTAGAAAAATGTGTTTTAGTTGTCTGGTTCAAGAAAGTTGCCTTTGTTGCTGAAGTTGTTTAAAATTGTGACAAATCTATATATACTATGTTTTCTATACTGTACCCCAGCTTGCGGCCATACCTGCCTGGGAGTGCCCAATCTCGTCAGATCTTGGAAGCCAAGCAGGCAAGGGCCTGGTCAGTACATGTGCGGGGGACTCACTTGGAATACCAGGTGCTGTGGGCTTTTAAATTGGTCAGAATTTTGGATTTAAAGAAAAAAAATCTACCTGGGATGAATGCGATCATGGAATTCAGGACTTGACGACTGATTGTATAAAAATGTGTTGTAGTTGTCTGGTTAAAGAAAGTTGCCTTTGTTGCTGAAGTTGTTTAAAATTGTGACGAATCTATATATACTATGTTTTCTATACTGTACTCCAGCTCATGGCCATACCTGCCTGGGAGTGCCCAATCTCATCGGATCTTGGAAGCCAAGCAGGCAAGGGCCTGGTCAGTACATGTGCAGGAGACTCACTTGGAATACCGGGTGCTGTGGGCTTTTAAATTGGTCAGAATTTTGGATTTAAAGAAAAAAAATCTACCTGGGATGAATGCGATCATGGAATTCAGGACTTGACGACTGATTGTAGAAAAATGTGCTTTCGTTGTCTGGTTAAAGAACGTTGCCTTTGTTGCTGAAGTTGTTTAAAATTGTGACAAATCTATATATACCATGTTTTCTGTACTGTACTCCAGCTCACGGCCATACCTGCCAGGGGGTGCCCAGTCTCATCAGATCTTGGAAGCCAAGCAGGCATGGGCCTGGTTAGTACATGTGCAGGAGACTCACTTGGAATACCAGGTGCTGTGAGCTTTTAAATTGGTCAGAATTTTGAATTTAAAGAAAGAAATCTTCCTGGGATGAATGCGATCATGGAATTCAGGACTTGACGACTGATTGTAGAAAAATGTGTTTTAGTTGTCTGGTTCAAGAAAGTTGCCTTTGTTGCTGAAGTTGTTTAAAATTGTGACAAATCTATATATACTATGTTTTCTATACTGCACTCCAGCTCACGGCCATACCTGCCTGGGAGTGCCCAATCTCATCAGATCTTGGAAGCCAAGCAGGCACGGGCCTGGTCAGTACACGTGCAGGAGACTCACTTGGAATGCCAGGTGCTGTGAGCTTTTAAATTGGTCAGAATTTTGGATTTAAAGAAAAAAAATCTACCTGGGATGAATGCGATCATGGAATTCAGGACTTGACGACTGATTGTAGAAAAATGTGTTTTAGTTGTCTGGTTAAAGAAAGTTGCATTTGTAGCTGAAGTTGTTGAAAATTGGACAAATCTATAAATACCATGTTTTCTATATAGGCATTCAGCTCACGGCCACACCTGCCTGGGAGTGCCCAATCTCATCGGATCTTGGAAGCCAAGCAGGCATGGGCCTGGTTAGTACGTGTGCAGGAGACTCACTTGGAATGCCAGGTGCTGTGAGCTTTTAAATTGGTCAGAATTTTGAATTGACAGAAAAAAAATCTACCTGGGATGAATGCGATCATGGAATTCAGGACTTGACGACTGATTGTAGAAAAATGTGCTTTAGTTGTCTGGTTAAAGAAAGTTGCCTTTGTTGCTGAAGTTGTTTAAAATTGTGACAAATCTATATATACCATGTTTTCTGTGCTGTACTCCAGCTCACGGCCACACCTGCCCGGGAGTGCCCAATCTCATCAGATCTTGGAAGCCAAGCAGGCACGGGCCTGGTTAGTGCATGTGCAGGAGACTCACTTGGAATACCAGGTGCTGTGAGCTTTTAAATTGGTCAGAATTTTGAATTGACAGAAAAAAAATCTACCTGGGATGAATGCGATCATGGAATTCAGGACTTGACGACTGATTGTAGAAAAATGTGCTTTAGTTGTCTGGTTAAAGAAAGTTGCCTTTGTTGCTGAAGTTGTTTAAAATTGTGACAAATCTATATATACCATGTTTTCTGTGCTGTACTCCAGCTCACGGCCACACCTGCCCGGGAGTGCCCAATCTCATCAGATCTTGGAAGCCAAGCAGGCATGGGCCTGGTTAGTACATGTGCAGGAGACTCACTTGGAATACCAGGTGCTGTGAGCCTTTAAATTGGTTGGAATTTTGAATTTAAAGAAAAAAATCTTTCCGGGATGAATGCGATCATGGAATTCAGGACTTGACGACTGATTGTAGAAAAATGTGTTTTAGTTGTCTGGTTAAAGAAAGTTGCCTTTGTTGCTGAAGTTGTTTAAAATTGTGACAAATCTATATATACTATGTTTTCTATACTGTACTCCAGCTCACGGCCATACCTGCCTGGGAGTGCCCAATCTCGTCAGATCTTGGAAGCCAGGCAGGCATGGGCCTGGTTAGTACATGTGCAGGAGACTCACTTGGGATTCCAGGTGCTGTGAGCTTTTAAATTGGTCAGAATTTTGAATTCAAAGAAAAAAAATCTACCTGGGATGAATGTGATCATGGAATTCAGGACTTGACGACTGATTGCAGAAAAATGTGTTTTAGTTGTCTGGTTCAAGAAAGTTGCCTTTGTTGCTGAAGTTGTTTAAAATTGTAACAAATCTATATATACTATGTTTTCTATACTGTACTCCAGCTCACGGCCATACCTGCCTGGGAGTGCCCAATCTCATCAGATCTTGGAAGCCAAGCAGGCAAGGGCCTGGCCAGTACATGTGCAGGAGACTCACTTGGGATACCAGGTGCTGCGGGCTTTTAAATTGGTCAGAATTTTGGATTTAAAGAAATAAAATCTACCTGGGATGAATGCGATCATGGAATTCAGGACTTGACGACTGATTGTAGAAAAATGTGCTTTAGTTGTCTGGTTAAAGAAAGTTGCCTTTGTTGCTGAAGTTGTTTAAAATTGTGACAAATCTATATATACTATGTTTTCTATACTGTACCCCAGCTTGCGGCCATACCTGCCTGGGAGTGCCCAATCTCGTCAGATCTTGGAAGCCAAGCAGGCAAGGGCCTGGTCAGTACATGTGCGGGGGACTCACTTGGAATACCAGGTGCTGTGGGCTTTTAAATTGGTCAGAATTTTGGATTTAAAGAAAAAAAATCTACCTGGGATGAATGCGATCATGGAATTCAGGACTTGACGACTGATTGTATAAAAATGTGTTGTAGTTGTCTGGTTAAAGAAAGTTGCCTTTGTTGCTGAAGTTGTTTAAAATTGTGACGAATCTATATATACTATGTTTTCTATACTGTACTCCAGCTCACGGCCATACCTGCCTGGGAGTGCCCAATCTCATCGGATCTTGGAAGCCAAGCAGGCAAGGGCCTGGTCAGTACATGTGCAGGAGACTCACTTGGAATACCGGGTGCTGTGGGCTTTTAAATTGGTCAGAATTTTGGATTTAAAGAAAAAAAATCTACCTGGGATGAATGCGATCATGGAATTCAGGACTTGACGACTGATTGTAGAAAAATGTGCTTTCGTTGTCTGGTTAAAGAACGTTGCCTTTGTTGCTGAAGTTGTTTAAAATTGTGACAAATCTATATATACCATGTTTTCTGTACTGTACTCCAGCTCACGGCCATACCTGCCAGGGGGTGCCCAGTCTCATCAGATCTTGGAAGCCAAGCAGGCATGGGCCTGGTTAGTACATGTGCAGGAGACTCACTTGGAATACCAGGTGCTGTGAGCTTTTAAATTGGTCAGAATTTTGAATTTAAAGAAAGAAATCTTCCTGGGATGAATGCGATCATGGAATTCAGGACTTGACGACTGATTGTAGAAAAATGTGTTTTAGTTGTCTGGTTAAAGAAAGTTGCCTTTGTTGCTGAAGTTGTTTAAAATTGTGACAAATCTATATATACTATGTTTTCTATACTGTACCCCAGCTTGCGGCCATACCTGCCTGGGAGTGCCCAATCTCGTCAGATCTTGGAAGCCAAGCAGGCAAGGGCCTGGTCAGTACATGTGCGGGGGACTCACTTGGAATACCAGGTGCTGTGGGCTTTTAAATTGGTCAGAATTTTGGATTTAAAGAAAAAAAATCTACCTGGGATGAATGCGATCATGGAATTCAGGACTTGACGACTGATTGTATAAAAATGTGTTGTAGTTGTCTGGTTAAAGAAAGTTGCCTTTGTTGCTGAAGTTGTTTAAAATTGTGACGAATCTATATATACTATGTTTTCTATACTGTACTCCAGCTCACGGCCATACCTGCCTGGGAGTGCCCAGTCTCATCGGATCTTGGAAGCCAAGCAGGCAAGGGCCTGGTCAGTACATGTGCAGGAGACTCACTTGGAATACCGGGTGCTGTGGGCTTTTAAATTGGTCAGAATTTTGGATTTAAAGAAAAAAAATCTACCTGGGATGAATGCGATCATGGAATTCAGGACTTGACGACTGATTGTAGAAAAATGTGCTTTCGTTGTCTGGTTAAAGAACGTTGCCTTTGTTGCTGAAGTTGTTTAAAATTGTGACAAATCTATATATACCATGTTTTCTGTACTGTACTCCAGCTCACGGCCATACCTGCCAGGGGGTGCCCAGTCTCATCAGATCTTGGAAGCCAAGCAGGCATGGGCCTGGTTAGTACATGTGCAGGAGACTCACTTGGAATACCAGGTGCTGTGAGCTTTTAAATTGGTCAGAATTTTGAATTTAAAGAAAGAAATCTTCCTGGGATGAATGCGATCATGGAATTCAGGACTTGACGACTGATTGTAGAAAAATGTGTTTTAGTTGTCTGGTTCAAGAAAGTTGCCTTTGTTGCTGAAGTTGTTTAAAATTGTGACAAATCTATATATACTATGTTTTCTATACTGCACTCCAGCTCACGGCCATACCTGCCTGGGAGTGCCCAATCTCGTCAGATCTTGGAAGCCAAGCAGGCACGGGCCTGGTCAGTACACGTGCAGGAGACTCACTTGGAATGCCAGGTGCTGTGAGCTTTTAAATTGGTCAGAATTTTGGATTTAAAGAAAAAAAATCTACCTGGGATGAATGCGATCATGGAATTCAGGACTTGACGACTGATTGTAGAAAAATGTGTTTTAGTTGTTAAAGAAAGTTGCATTTGTAGCTGAAGTTGTTGAAAATTGGACAAATCTATAAATACCATGTTTTCTATATAGGCATTCAGCTCACGGCCACACCTGCCTGGGAGTGCCCAATCTCATCAGATCTTGGAAGCCAAGCAGGCATGGGCCTGGTTAGTACGTGTGCAGGAGACTCACTTGGAATGCCAGGTGCTGTGAGCTTTTAAATTGGTCAGAATTTTGAATTGACAGAAAAAAAATCTACCTGGGATGAATGCGATCATGGAATTCAGGACTTGACGACTGATTGTAGAAAAATGTGCTTTAGTTGTCTGGTTAAAGAAAGTTGCCTTTGTTGCTGAAGTTGTTTAAAATTGTGACAAATCTATATATACCATGTTTTCTGTGCTGTACTCCAGCTCACGGCCACACCTGCCCGGGAGTGCCCAATCTCATTAGATCTTGGAAGCCAAGCAGGCACGGGCCTGGTTAGTGCATGTGCAGGAGACTCACTTGGAATACCAGGTGCTGTGAGCTCTTAAATTGGTCAGAATTTAGAATTGACAGAAAAAAAATCTACCTGGGATGAATGCGATCATGGAATTCAGGACTTGACGACTGATTGTAGAAAAATGTGCTTTAGTTGTCTGGTTAAAGAAAGTTGCCTTTGTTGCTGAAGTTGTTTAAAATTGTGACAAATCTATATATACCATGTTTTCTGTGCTGTACTCCAGCTCACAGCCACACCTGCCCGGGAGTGCCCAATCTCATCAGATCTTGGAAGCCAAGCAGGCATGGGCCTGGTTAGTACATGTGCAGGAGACTCACTTGGAATACCAGGTGCTGTGAGCCTTTAAATTGGTTGGAATTTTGAATTTAAAGAAAAAAATCTTTCCGGGATGAATGCGATCATGGAATTCAGGACTTGACGACTGATTGTAGAAAAATGTGTTTTAGTTGTCTGGTTAAAGAAAGTTGCCTTTGTTGCTGAAGTTGTTTAAAATTGTGACAAATCTATATATACTATGTTTTCTATACTGTACTCCAGCTCACGGCCATACCTGCCTGGGAGTGCCCAATCTCGTCAGATCTTGGAAGCCAGGCAGGCATGGGCCTGGTTAGTACATGTGCAGGAGACTCGCTTGGATTACCAGGTGCTGTGAGCTTTTCAATTGGTCAGAATTTTGAATTGACAGAAACAAAATCTACCTGGGATGAATGCGATCATGGAATTCAGGACTTGACGACTGATTGTAGAAAAATGTGTTTTAGTTGTCTGGTTAAAGAAAGTTGCATTTGTAGCTGAAGTTGTTGAAAATTGGACAAATCTATAAATACCATGTTTTCTATATAGGCATTCAGCTCACGGCCACACCTGCCTGGGAGTGCCCAATCTCATCGGATCTTGGAAGCCAAGCAGGCATGGGCCTGGTTAGTACGTGTGCAGGAGACTCACTTGGAATGCCAGGTGCTGTGAGCTTTTAAATTGGTCAGAATTTTGAATTGACAGAAAAAAAATCTACCTGGGATGAATGCGATCATGGAATTCAGGACTTGACGACTGATTGTAGGAAAATGTGCTTTAGTTGTCTGGTTAAAGAAAGTTGCCTTTGTTGCTGAAGTTGTTTAAAATTGTGACAAATCTATATATACCATGTTTTCTGTGCTGTACTCCAGCTCACGGCCACACCTGCCCGGGAGTGCCCAATCTCATCAGATCTTGGAAGCCAAGCAGGCACGGGCCTGGTTAGTGCATGTGCAGGAGACTCACTTGGAATACCAGGTGCTGTGAGCTTTTAAATTGGTCAGAATTTTGAATTTAAAGAAAAAAATCTTCCTGGGATGAATGCGATCATGGAATTCAGGACTTGACGACTGATTGTAGAAAAATGTGTTTTAGTTGTCTGGTTCAAGAAAGTTGCCTTTGTTGCTGAAGTTGTTTAAAATTGTGACAAATCTATATATACTATGTTTTCTATACTGTACTCCAGCTCACGGCCATACCTGCCTGGGAGTGCCCAATCTCGTCAGATCTTGGAAGCCAAGCAGGCACGGGCCTGGTTAGTACATGTGCAGGGGACTCACTTGGAATACCAGGTGCTGTGAGCTTTTAAATTGGTCAGAATTTTGAATTGACAGAATTTTTTTTTACCTGGGATGAATGCGATCATGGAATTCAGGACTTGACGACTGATTGTAGAAAAATGTGTTTTAGTTGTCTGGTTAAAGAAAGTTGCCTTTGTTGCTGAAGTTGTTTAAAATTGTGACAAATCTATATATACTATGTTTTCTATGCCATGCTCTAGCTCACGGCCATACCTGCCTGGGAGTGCCCAATCTCATCAGATCTTGGAAGCCAAGCAGGCATGGGCCTGGTTAGTACATGTGCAGGAGACTCACTTGGGATTCCAGGTGCTGTGAGCTTTTAAATTGGTCAGAATTTTGAATTCAAAGAAAAAAAATCTACCTGGGATGAATGTGATCATGGAATTCAGGACTTGACGACTGATTGTAGAAAAATGTGTTTTAGTTGTCTGGTTCAAGAAAGTTGCCTTTGTTGCTGAAGTTGTTTAAAATTGTGACAAATCTATATATACTATGTTTTCTATACTGCACTCCAGCTCACGGCCATACCTTCCTGGGAGTGCCCAATCTCATCAGATCTTGGAAGCCAAGCAGGCACGGGCCTGGTCAGTACATGTGCAGGAGACTCACTTGGAATACCAGGTGCTGTGAGCTTTTAAATTGGTCAGAATTTTGGATTTAAAGAAAAAAAATCTACCTGGGATGAATGCGATCATGGAATTCAGGACTTGACGACTGATTGTAGAAAAATGTGCTTTAGTTGTCTGGTTAAAGAAAGTTGCCTTTGTTGCTGAAGTTGCTTAAAATTGTGACAAATCTATATATACTATGTTTTTTATACTGTACTCCGGCTCACGGCCATACCTGCCTGGGAGTGCCCAATCTCATCAGATCTTGGAAGCCAAGAAGGCAAGGGCCTGGTCAGTACATGTGCAGGAGACTCACTTGGGATACCAGGGGCTGTGGGCTTTTAAATTGGTCAGAATTTTGGATTTAAAGAAAAAATCTTCCTGGGATGAGTGCGATCATGGAATTCAGGACTTGACGACTGATTGTAGAAAAATGTGTTTTAGTTGTCTGGTTCAAGAAAGTTGCCTTTGTTGCTGAAGTTGTTTAAAATTGTGACAAATCTATATATACTATGTTTTCTATACTGTGCTCCAGCTCACGGCCATACCTGCCTGGGAGCGCCCAATCTTGTCAGATCTTGGAAACCAAGCAGGCACGGGCCTGGTTAGTACATGTGCAGGAGACTCACTTGGAATACCAGGTGCTGTGAGCTTTTAAATTGGTCAGAATTTTGAATTTAAAGAAATAAATCTTCCTGGGATGAATGCGATCATGGAATTCAGGACTTGACGACTGATTGTAGAAAAATGCCTTTTAGTTGTCTGGTTCAAGAAAGTTGCCTTTGTTGCTGAAGTTGTTTAAAATTGTGACAAATCTATATATACTATGTTTTCTATACTGTACTCCAGCTCACGGCCATACCTGCCTGGGAGTGCCCAATCTCGTCAGATCTTGGAAGCCAAGCAGGCACGGGCCTGGTTAGTACATGTGCAGGAGACTCGCTTGGAATACCAGGTGCTGTGAGCTTTTAAATTGGTCAGAATTTTGAATTGACAGAATTTTTTTTTACCTGGGATGAATGCAATCATGGAATTCAGGACTTGACGACTGATTGTAGAAAAATGTGTTTTAGTTGTCTGGTTAAAGAAAGTTGCCTTTGTTGCTGAAGTTGTTTAAAATTGTGACAAATCTATATATACTATGTTTTCTATGCCATGCTCTAGCTCACGGCCATACCTGCCTGGGAGTGCCCAATCTCATCAGATCTTGGAAGCCAAGCAGGCATGGGCCTGGTTAGTACATGTGCAGGAGACTCACTTGGGATTCCAGGTGCTGTGAGCTTTTAAATTGGTCAGAATTTTGAATTCAAAGAAAAAAAATCTACCTGGGATGAATGTGATCATGGAATTCAGGACTTGACGACTGATTGTATAAAAATGTGTTGTCGTTGTCTGGTTAAAGAAAGTTGCCTTTGTTGCTGAAGTTGTTTAAAATTGTGACAAATCTATATATACTATGTTTTCTATACCGTACTCCAGCTCACGGCCATACCTGCCTGGGAGTGCCCAATCTCATCAGATCTTGGAAGCCAAGCAGGCACGGGCCTGGTCAGTACATGTGCAGGGGACTCACTTGGAATAGCAGGTGCTGTGAGCTTTTAAATTGGTCAGAATTTTGGATTTAAAGAAAAAAAATCTTCCTGGGATGAATGCGGTCATGGAATTCAGGACTTGACGACTGATTGTAGAAAAATGTGTTTTAGTTGTCTGGTTCAAGAAAGTTGCCTTTGTTGCTGAAGTTGTTTAAAATTGTGACAAATCTATATATACTATGTTTTCTATACTGCACTCCAGCTCACGGCCATACCTGCCTGGGAGTGCCCAATCTCATAAGATCTTGGAAGCCAAGCAGGCAAGGGCCTGGTCAGTACATATGCAGGAGACTCACTTGGAATACCAGGTGCTGTGGGCTTTTAAATTGGTCAGAATTTTGGATTTAAAGAAAAAAAATCTACCTGGGATTAATGCGATCATGGAATTCAGGAATTGACGACTGATTGTAGAAAAATGTGTTTTAGTTGTCTGGTTCAAGAAAGTTGCCTTTGTTGCTGAAGTTGTTTAAAATTGTGACAAATCTATATATACTATGTTTTCTATACTGTACTCCAGCTCACGGCCATACCTGCCTGGGAGTGCCCAATCTCGTCAGATCTTGGAAGCCAAGCAGGCACGGGCCTGGTTAGTACATGTGCAGGAGACTCACTTGGAATACCAGGTGCTGCGAGCTTTTAAATTGGTCAGAATTTTGAATTTAAAGAAAAAAATCTTCCTGGGATGAATGCGATCATGGAATTCAGGACTTGACGACTGATTGTATAAAAATGTGTTGTAGTTGTCTGGTTAAAGAAAGTTGCCTTTGTTGCTGAAGTTGTTTAAAATTGTGACAAATCTATATATACTATGTTTTCTATACTGTACTCCAGCTCACGGCCATACCTGCCTGGGAGTGCCCAATCTCGTCAGATCTTGGAAGCCAAGCAGGCACGGGCCTGGTTAGTACATGTGCAGGAGACTCACTTGGGATACCAAGTCCTGTGAGCTTTTAAATTGGTCAGAATTTTGAATTTAAAGAAAAAAAATCTACCTGGGATGAATGTGATCATGGAATTCAGGACTTGACAACTGATTGTAGAAAAATGTGCTTTAGTTGTCTGGTTAAAGAAAGTTGCCTTTGTTGCTGAAGTTGTTTAAAATTGTGACAAATCTATATATACTATGTTTTCTATACTGTACTCCAGCTCACGGCCATACCTGCCTGGGAGTGCCCAATCTCATCAGATCTTGGAAGCCAAGCAGGCACGGGCCTGGTCAGTACATGTGCAGGAGACTCACTTGGAATACCAGGTGCTGTGAGCTTTTAAATTGGTCAGAATTTTGAATTTAAAGAAAAAAATCTTCCTGGGATGAATGCGATCATGGAATTCAGGACTTGACGACTGATTGTAGAAAAATGTGTTTTAGTTGTCTGGTTCAAGAAAGTTGCCTTTGTTGCTGAAGTTGTTTAAAATTGTGACAAATCTATATATACTATGTTTTCTATACTGTACTCCAGCTCACGGCCATACCTGCCTGGGAGTGCCCAATCTCATCAGATCTTGGAAGCCAAGCAGGCAAGGGCCTGGTCAGTACATGTGCAGGAGACTCACTTGGAATACCAGGTGCTGTGGGCTTTTAAATTGGTCAGAATTTTGGATTTAAAGAAAAAAATCTTCCTGGGATGAATGCGATCATGGAATTCAGGACTTGACGACTGATTGTAGAAGAATGTGTTTTCGTTGTCTGGTTAAAGAAAGTTGCCTTTGTTGCTGAAGTTGTTTAAAATTGTGACAAATCTATATATACCATGTTTTCTATACTGTGCTCCAGCTCACGGCCATACCTGCCCGGGAGTGCCCAATCTCATCAGATCTTGGAAGCCAAGCAGGCACGGGCCTGGTTAGTACATGTGCAGGAGACTCACTTGGAATACCAGGTGCTGTGAGCTTTTAAATTGGTCAGAATTTTGAATTTAAAGAAAAAAATCTTCCTGGGATGAATGCGATCATGGAATTCAGGACTTGACGACTGATTGTAGAAAAATGTGTTTTAGTTGTCTGGTTCAAGAAAGTTGCCTTTGTTGCTGAAGTTGTTTAAAATTGTGACAAATCTATATATACTATGTTTTCTATACTGCACTCCAGCTCACGGCCATACCTTCCTGGGAGTGCCCAATCTCATCAGATCTTGGAAGCCAAGCAGGCGCGGGCCTGGTCAGTACATGTGCAGGAGACTCACTTGGAATACCAGGTGCTGTGAGCTTTTAAATTGGTCAGAATTTTGGATTTAAAGAAAAAAAATCTACCTGGGATGAATGCGATCATGGAATTCAGGACTTGACGACTGATTGTAGAAAAATGTGCTTTAGTTGTCTGGTTAAAGAAAGTTGCCTTTGTTGCTGAAGTTGCTTAAAATTGTGACAAATCTATATATACTATGTTTTTTATACTGTACTCCGGCTCACGGCCATACCTGCCTGGGAGTGCCCAATCTCATCAGATCTTGGAAGCCAAGAAGGCAAGGGCCTGGTCAGTACATGTGCAGGAGACTCACTTGGGATACCAGGTGCTGTGGGCTTTTAAATTGGTCAGAATTTTGGATTTAAAGAAAAAATCTTCCTGGGATGAGTGCGATCATGGAATTCAGGACTTGACGACTGATTGTAGAAAAATGTGTTTTAGTTGTCTGGTTCAAGAAAGTTGCCTTTGTTGCTGAAGTTGTTTAAAATTGTGACAAATCTATATATACTATGTTTTCTATACTGTGCTCCAGCTCACGGCCATACCTGCCTGGGAGCGCCCAATCTCGTCAGATCTTGGAAACCAAGCAGGCACGGGCCTGTTTAGTACATGTGCAGGAGACTCACTTGGAATACCAGGTGCTGTGAGCTTTTAAATTGGTCAGAATTTTGAATTGATAGAATTTTTTTTTACCTGGGATGAATGCAATCATGGAATTCAGGACTTGACGACTGATTGTAGAAAAATGTGCTTTAGTTGTCTGGTTCAAGAAAGTTGCCTTTGTTGCTGAAGTTGTTTAAAATTGTGACAAATCTATATATACTATGTTTTCTATACTGTGCTCCAGCTCACGGCCATACCTGCCTGGGAGTGCCCAATCTCGTCAGATCTTGGAAGCCAAGCAGGCACGGGCCTGGTTAGTACATGTGTGGGAGACTCACTTGGAATACCGGGTGCTGTGAGCTTTTAAATTGGTCAGAATTTTGAATTGACAGAAAAAAAATCTACCTGGGATGAATGCGATCATGGAATTCAGGACTTGACGACTGATTGTAGAAGAATGTGTTTTCGTTGTCTGGTTAAAGAAAGTTGCCTTTGTTGCTGAAGTTGTTTAAAATTGTGACAAATCTATATATACCATGTTTTCTATACTGTACTCCAGCTCACGGCCATACCTGCCCGGGAGTGCCCAATCTCATCAGATCTTGGAAACCAAGCAGGCATGGGCCTGGTTAGTACATGTGCAGGAGACTCACTTGGAATACCAGGTGCTGTGAGCTTTTAAATTGGTCAGAATTTTGAATTTAAAGAAAAAAATCTTCCTGGGATGAATGCGATCATGGAATTCAGGACTTGACGACTGATTGTAGAAAAATGTGTTTTAGTTGTCTGGTTCAAGAAAGTTGCCTTTGTTGCTGAAGTTGTTTAAAATTGTGACAAATCTATATATACTATGTTTTCTATACTGTACTCCAGCTCACGGCCATACCTGCCTGGGAGTGCCCAATCTCATCAGATCTTGGAAGCCAAGCAGGCACGGGCCTGGTTAGTACATGTGCAGGAGACTCACTTGGAATACCAGGTGCTGTGAGCTTTTAAATTGGTCAGAATTTTGAATTTAAAGAAAAAAATCTTCCTGGGATGAATGCGATCATGGAATTCAGGACTTGACGACTGATTGTAGAAAAATGTGTTTTAGTTGTCTGGTTCAAGAAAGTTGCCTTTGTTGCTGAAGTTGTTTAAAATTGTGACAAATCTATATATACTATGTTTTCTATACTGCACTCCAGCTCACGGCCATACCTTCCTGGGAGTGCCCAATCTCATCAGATCTTGGAAGCCAAGCAGGCACGGGCCTGGTCAGTACATGTGCAGGAGACTCACTTGGAATACCAGGTGCTGTGAGCTTTTAAATTGGTCAGAATTTTGGATTTAAAGAAAAAAAATCTACCTGGGATGAATGCGATCATGGAATTCAGGACTTGACGACTGATTGTAGAAAAATGTGCTTTAGTTGTCTGGTTAAAGAAAGTTGCCTTTGTTGCTGAAGTTGCTTAAAATTGTGACAAATCTATATATACTATGTTTTTTATACTGTACTCCGGCTCACGGCCATACCTGCCTGGGAGTGCCCAATCTCATCAGATCTTGGAAGCCAAGAAGGCAAGGGCCTGGTCAGTACATGTGCAGGAGACTCACTTGGGATACCAGGTGCTGTGGGCTTTTAAATTGGTCAGAATTTTGGATTTAAAGAAAAAATCTTCCTGGGATGAGTGCGATCATGGAATTCAGGACTTGACGACTGATTGTAGAAAAATGTGTTTTAGTTGTCTGGTTCAAGAAAGTTGCCTTTGTTGCTGAAGTTGTTTAAAATTGTGACAAATCTATATATACTATGTTTTCTATACTGTGCTCCAGCTCACGGCCATACCTGCCTGGGAGCGCCCAATCTTGTCAGATCTTGGAAACCAAGCAGGCACGGGCCTGGTTAGTACATGTGCAGGAGACTCACTTGGAATACCAGGTGCTGTGAGCTTTTAAATTGGTCAGAATTTTGAATTGATAGAATTTTTTTTTACCTGGGATGAATGCGATCATGGAATTCAGGACTTGACGACTGATTGTAGAAAAATGTGCTTTAGTTGTCTGGTTCAAGAAAGTTGCCTTTGTTGCTGAAGTTGTTTAAAATTGTGACAAATCTATATATACTATGTTTTCTATACTGCACTCCAGCTCACGGCCATACCTTCCTGGGAGTGCCCAATCTCATCAGATCTTGGAAGCCAAGCAGGCACGGGCCTGGTCAGTACATGTGCAGGAGACTCACTTGAAATACCAGGTGCTGTGAGCTTTTAAATTGGTCAGAATTTTGGATTTAAAGAAAAAAAATCTACCTGGGATGAATGCGATCATGGAATTCAGGACTTGACGACTGATTGTAGAAAAATGTGCTTTAGTTGTCTGGTTAAAGAAAGTTGCCTTTGTTGCTGAAGTTGTTTAAAATTGTGACAAATCTATATATACCATGTTTTCTGTACTGTACTCCAGCTCACGGCCATACCTGCCCGGGAGTGCCCAATCTCGTCAGATCTTGGAAGCCAAGCAGGCACGGGCCTGGTTAGTACATGTGCAGGAGACTCACTTGGAATACCAGGTGCTGTGAGCTTTTAAATTGGTCAGAATTTTGAATTGACAGAATTTTTTTTTACCTGGGATGAATGCGATCATGGAATTCAGGACTTGACGACTGATTGTAGAAAAATGTGTTTTAGTTGTCTGGTTCAAGAAAGTTGCCTTTGTTGCTGAAGTTGTTTAAAATTGTGACAAATCTATATATACTATGTTTTCTATACTGTACTCCAGCTCACGGCCATACCTGCCTGGGAGTGCCCAATCTCATCAGATCTTGGAAGCCAAGCAGGCAAGGGCCTGGTCAGTACATGTGCAGGAGACTCACTTGGAATACCAGGTGCTGTGAGCTTTTAAATTGGTCAGAATTTTGAATTTAAAGAAAAAAATCTTCCTGGGATGAATGCGATCATGGAATTCAGGACTTGACGACTGATTGTAGAAAAATGTGTTTTAGTTGTCTGGTTCAAGAAAGTTGCCTTTGTTGCTGAAGTTGTTTAAAATTGTGACAAATCTATATATACTATGTTTTCTATACTGCACTCCAGCTCACGGCCATACCTGCCTGGGAGTGCCCAATCTCATCAGATCTTGGAAGCCAAGCAGGCACGGGCCTGGTCAGTACATGTGCAGGAGACTCACTTGGAATACCAGGTGCTGTGGGCTTTTAAATTGGTCAGAATTTTGGATTTAAAGAAAAAAATCTTCCTGGGATGAATGCGATCATGGAATTCAGGACTTGACGACTGATTGTAGAAAAATGTGTTTTAGTTGTCTGGTTCAAGAAAGTTGCCTTTGTTGCTGAAGTTGTTTAAAATTGTGACAAATCTATATATACTATGTTTTCTATACTGTGCTCCAGCTCACGGCCATACCTGCCTGGGAGTGCCCAATCTCGTCAGATCTTGGAAGCCAAGCAGGCACGGGCCTGGTTAGTACATGTGCAGGAGACTCACTTGGAATACCAGGTGCTGTGAGCTTTTAAATTGGTCAGAATTTTGAATTGACAGAAAAAAAATCTACCTGGGATGAATGCGATCATGGAATTCAGGACTTGACGACTGATTGTATAAAAATGTGTTGTAGTTGTCTGGTTAAAGAAAGTTGCCTTTGTTGCTGAAGTTGTTTAAAATTGTGACAAATCTATATATACTATGTTTTCTATGCTGTACTCCAGCTCATGGCCATACCTGCCTGGGGGTGCCCAATCTCATCAGATCTTGGAAGCCAAGCAGGCAAGGGCCTGGTCAGTACATGTGCAGGGGACTCACTTGGAATACCAGGTGCTGTGGGCTTTTAAATTGGTCAGAATTTTGGATTTAAAGAAAAAAAATCTACCTGGGATGAATGCAATCATGGAATTCAGGACTTGACGACTGATTGTAGAAAAATGTGTTTTAGTTGTCTGGTTAAAGAAAGTTGCCTTTGTTGCTGAAGTTGTTTAAAATTGTGACAAATCTATATATACTATGTTTTCTATACCGTGTTCCAGTTCACGGCCGTACCTGCCTGGGAGTGCCCAATCTCGTCAGATCTTGGAAGCCAAGCAGGCACGGGCCTGGTTAGTACATGTGCAGGAGACTCACTTGGAATACCAGGTGCTGTGAGCTTTTAAATTGGTCAGAATTTTGAATTGACAGAAAAAAAATCTACCTGGGATGAATGCGATCATGGAATTCAGGACTTGACGACTGATTGTATAAAAATGTGTTGTAGTTGTCTGGTTAAAGAAAGTTGCCTTTGTTGCTGAAGTTGTTTAAAATTGTGACAAATCTATATATACTATGTTTTCTATACCGTACTCCAGCTCGCGGCCGTACCTGCCTGGGAGTGCCCAATCTCACCAGACCTTGGAAGCCAAGCAGGCGTGGGCCTGGTCAGTACATGTGCAGGAGACTCACTTGGAATACCAGGTGCTGTGAGCTTTTAAATTGGTCAGAATTTTGGATTTAAAGAAAAAAAATCTACCTGGGATGAATGCGATCATGGAATTCAGGACTTGACGACTGATTGTAGAAAAATGTGCTTTAGTTGTCTGGTTAAAGAAAGTTGCCTTTGTTGCTGAAGTTGTTTAAAATTGTGACAAATCTATATATACTATGTTTTCTATACTGTACTCCAGCTCACGGCCATACCTGCCTGGGAGTGCCCAATCTCATCAGATCTTGGAAGCCAAGCAGGCAAGGGCCTGGTCAGTACATGTGCAGGAGACTCACTTGGAATACCAGGTGCTGTGGGCTTTTAAATTGGTCAGAATTTTGGATTTAAAGAAAAAAAATCTACCTGGGATGAACGCGATCATGGAATTCAGGACTTGACGACTGATTGTAGAAAAATGTGCTTTAGTTGTCTGGTTAAAGAAAGTTGCCTTTGTTGCTGAAGTTGTTTAAAATTGTGACAAATCTATATAGACTATGTTTTCTATACTGTACCCCGGCTCGCGGCCATACCTGCCTGGGAGTGCCCAATCTCGTCAGATCTTGGAAGCCAAGCGGGCACGGGCCTGGTTAGTACATGTGCAGGAGACTCACTTGGAATGCCAGGTGCTGTGAGCTTTTAAATTGGTCAGAATTTTGAATTGACAGAATTTTTTTTTACCTGGGATGAATGCGATCATGGAATTCAGGACTTGACGACTGATTGTAGAAAAATGTGCTTTAGTTGTCTGGTTAAAGAAAGTTGCCTTTGTTGCTGAAGTTGTTTAAAATTGTGACAAATCTATATATACTATGTTTTCTATGCTGTACTCCAGCTCACGGCCATACCTGCCTGGGAGTGCCCAATCTCATCAGATCTTGGAAGCCAAGCAGGCACGGGCCTGGTTAGTACATGTGCAGGAGACTCACTTGGAATACCAGGTGCTGTGAGCTTTTAAATTGGTCAGAATTTTGAATTTAAAGAAAAAAATCTTCCTGGGATGAATGCGATCATGGAATTCAGGACTTGACGACTGATTGTAGAAAAATGTGTTTTAGTTGTCTGGTTCAAGAAAGTTGCCTTTGTTGCTGAAGTTGTTTAAAATTGTGACAAATCTATATATACTATGTTTTCTATACTGCGCTCCAGCTCACGGCCATACCTGCCTGGGAGTGCCCAATCTCATCAGATCTTGGAAGCCAAGCAGGCACGGGCCTGGTCAGTACATGTGCAGGAGACTCACTTGGAATACCAGGTGCTGTGAGCTTTTAAATTGGTCAGAATTTTGGATTTAAAGAAAAAAAATCTACCTGGGATGAATGCGATCATGGAATTCAGGACTTGACGACTGATTGTAGAAAAATGTGCTTTAGTTGTCTGGTTAAAGAAAGTTGCCTTTGTTGCTGAAGTTGTTTAAAATTGTGACAAATCTATATATACCATGTTTTCTGTACTGTACTCCAGCTCACGGCCATACCTGCCCGGGAGTGCCCAATCTCGTCAGATCTTGGAAGCCAAGCAGGCACGGGCCTGGTTAGTACATGTGCAGGAGACTCACTTGGAATACCAGGTGCTGTGAGCTTTTAAATTGGTCAGAATTTTGAATTGACAGAATTTTTTTTTACCTGGGATGAATGCGATCATGGAATTCAGGACTTGACGACTGATTGTAGAAAAATGTGTTTTAGTTGTCTGGTTCAAGAAAGTTGCCTTTGTTGCTGAAGTTGTTTAAAATTGTGACAAATCTATATATACTATGTTTTCTATACTGCACTCCAGCTCACGGCCATACCTTCCTGGGAGTGCCCAATCTCATCAGATCTTGGAAGCCAAGCAGGCACGGGCCTGGTCAGTACATGTGCAGGAGACTCACTTGGAATACCAGGTGCTGTGAGATTTTAAATTTGTCAGAATTTTGGATTTAAAGAAAAAAAATCTACCTGGGATGAATGCGATAATGGAATTCAGGACTTGACGACTGATTGTAGAAAAATGTGCTTTAGTTGTCTGGTTAAAGAAAGTTGCCTTTGTTGCTGAAGTTGTTTAAAATTGTGACAAATCTATATATACCATGTTTTCTGTACTGTACTCCAGCTCACGGCCATACCTGCCCGGGAGTGCCCAATCTCGTCAGATCTTGGAAGCCAAGCAGGCACGGGCCTGGTTAGTACATGTGCAGGAGACTCACATGGAATACCAGGTGCTGTGAGCTTTTAAATTGGTCAGAATTTTGAATTGACAGAATTTTTTTTTACCTGGGATGAATGCGATCATGGAATTCAGGACTTGACGACTGATTATAGAAAAATGTGTTTTAGTTGTCTGGTTCAAGAAAGTTGCCTTTGTTGCTGAAGTTGTTTAAAATTGTGACAAATCTATATATACTATGTTTTCTATACTGCACTCCAGCTCACGGCCATACCTTCCTGGGAGTGCCCAATCTCATCAGATCTTGGAAGCCAAGCAGGCACGGGCCTGGTCAGTACATGTGCAGGAGACTCACTTGGAATACCAGGTGCTGTGAGCTTTTAAATTGGTCAGAATTTTGGATTTAAAGAAAAAAAATCTACCTGGAATGAATGCGATCATGGAATTCAGGACTTGACGACTGATTGTAGAAAAATGTGCTTTAGTTGTCTGGTTAAAGAAAGTTGCCTTTGTTGCTGAAGTTGTTTAAAATTGTGACAAATCTATATATACTATGTTTTCTATACTGTACTCCAGCTCACGGCCATACCTGCCTGGGAGTGCCCAATCTCATCAGATCTTGGAAGCCAAGCAGGCAAGGGCCTGGTCAGTACATGTGCAGGGGACTCACTTGGAATACCAGGTGCTGTGGGCTTTTAAATTGGTCAGAATTTTGGATTTAAAGAAAAAAATCTTCCTGGGATGAATGCGATCATGGAATTCAGGACTTGACGACTGATTGTAGAAAAATGTGTTTTAGTTGTCTGGTTCAAGAAAGTTGCCTTTGTTGCTGAAGTTGTTTAAAATTGTGACAAATCTATATATACTATGTTTTCTATACTGTGCTCCAGCTCACAGCCATACCTGCCTGGGAGTGCCCAATCTCGTCAGATCTTGGAAGCCAAGCAGGCACGGGCCTGGTTAGTACATGTGCAGGAGACTCACTTGGAATACTGGGTGCTGTGAGCTTTTAAATTGGTCAGAATTTTGAATTGACAGAAAAAAAATCTACCTGGGATGAATGCGATCATGGAATTCAGGACTTGACGACTGATTGAAGAAGAATGTGTTTTCGTTGTCTGGTTAAAGAAAGTTGCCTTTGTTGCTGAAGTTGTTTAAAATTGTGACAAATCTATATATACCATGTTTTCTATACCGTACTCCAGCTCACGGCCATACCTGCCCGGGAGTGCCCAATCTCATCAGATCTTGGAAGCCAAGCAGGCACGGGCCTGGTTAGTACATGTGCAGGAGACTCACTTGGAATACCAGGTGCTGTGAGCTTTTAAATTGGTCAGAATTTTGAATTTAAAGAAAAAAATCTTCCTGGGATGAATGCGATCATGGAATTCAGGACTTGACGACTGATTGTAGAAAAATGTGTTTTAGTTGTCTGGTTCAAGAAAGTTGCCTTTGTTGCTGAAGTTGTTTAAAATTGTGACAAATCTATATATACTATGTTTTCTACACTGCACTCCAGCTCACGGCC
Source organism: Brachionichthys hirsutus (assembly GCF_040956055.1). NCBI lineage: Eukaryota > Metazoa > Chordata > Actinopteri > Lophiiformes > Brachionichthyidae > Brachionichthys > Brachionichthys hirsutus. The sequence goes on from NC_090903.1 coordinate 1,809,583, forward strand.
ATACCTGCCTGGGAGTGCCCAATCTCATCAGATCTTGGAAGCCAAGCAGGCACGGGCCTGGTCAGTACATGTGCAGGAGACTCACTTGGAATACCAGGTGCTGTGAGCTTTTAAATTGGTCAGAATTTTGAATTTAAAGAAAAAAATCTTCCTGGGATGAATGCAATCATGGAATTCAGGACTTGACGACTGATTGTAGAAAAATGTGTTTTAGTTGTCTGGTTCAAGAAAGTTGCCTTTGTTGCTGAAGTTGTTTAAAATTGTGACAAATCTATATATACCATGTTTTCTATACTGTACTCCAGCTCACGGCCATACCTGCCCGGGAGTGCCCAATCTCATCAGATCTTGGAAGCCAAGCAGGCACGGGCCTGGTTAGTACATGTGCAGGAGACTCACTTGGAATACCGGGTGCTGTGAGCTTTTAAATTGGTCAGAATTTTGAATTTAAAGAAAAAAATCTTCCTGGGATGAATGCGATCATGGAATTCAGGACTTGACGACTGATTGTAGAAAAATGTGTTTTAGTTGTCTGGTTCAAGAAAGTTGCCTTTGTTGCTGAAGTTGTTTAAAATTGTGACAAATCTATATATACTATGTTTTCTATACTGTACTCCAGCTCACGGCCATACCTGCCTGGGAGTGCCCAATCTCATCAGGTCTTGGAAGCCAAGCAGGCACGGGCCTGGTTAGTACATGTGCAGGAGACTCACTTGGAATACCAGGTGCTGTGAGCTTTTAAATTGGTCAGAATTTTGAATTTAAAGAAAAAAATCTTCCTGGGATGAATGCGATCATGGAATTCAGGACTTGACGACTGATTGTAGAAAAATGTGTTTTAGTTGTCTGGTTCAAGAAAGTTGCCTTTGTTGCTGAAGTTGTTTAAAATTGTGACAAATCTATATATACCATGTTTTCTATACTGTACTCCAGCTCACGGCCATACCTGCCCGGGAGTGCCCAATCTCATCAGATCTTGGAAGCCAAGCAGGCACGGGCCTGGTTAGTACATGTGCAGGAGACTCACTTGGAATACCAGGTGCTGTGAGCTTTTAAATTGGTCAGAATTTTGAATTTAAAGAAAAAAATCTTCCTGGGATGAATGCGATCATGGAATTCAGGACTTGACGACTGATTGTAGAAAAATGTGTTTTAGTTGTCTGGTTCAAGAAAGTTGCCTTTGTTGCTGAAGTTGTTTAAAATTGTGACAAATCTATATATACTATGTTTTCTATACTGCACTCCAGCTCACGGCCATGCCTTCCTGGGAGTGCCCAATCTCACCAGATCTTGGAAGCCAAGCAGGCACGGGCCTGGTCAGTACATGTGCAGGAGACTCACTTGAAATACCAGGTGCTGTGAGCTTTTAAATTGGTCAGAATTTTGGATTTAAAGAAAAAAAATCTACCTGGGATGAATGCGATCATGGAATTCAGGACTTGACGACTGATTGTAGAAAAATGTGCTTTAGTTGTCTGGTTAAAGAAAGTTGCCTTTGTTGCTGAAGTTGTTTAAAATTGTGACAAATTTATATATACTATGTTTTCTATACTGTACTCCAGCTCACGGCCATACCTGCCTGGGAGTGCCCAATCTCATCAGATCTTGGAAGCCAAGCAGGCAAGGGCCTGGTCAGTACATGTGCAGGGGACTCACTTGGAATACCAGGTACTGTGGGCTTTTAAATTGGTCAGAATTTTGGATTTAAAGAAAAAAATCTTCCTGGGATGAATGCGATCATGGAATTCAGGACTTGACGACTGATTGTAGAAAAATGTGTTTTAGTTGTCTGGTTAAAGAAAGTTGCCATTGTTGCTGAAGTTGTTTAAAATTGTGACAAATCTATATATACTATGTTTTCTATACTGTGCTCCAGCTCACGGCCATACCTGCCTGGGAGTGCCCAATCTTGTCAGATCTTGGAAGCCAAGCAGGCACGGGCCTGGTTAGTACATGTGCAGGAGACTGACTTGGAATACCGGGTGCTGTGAGCTTTTAAATTGGTCAGAATTTTGAATTGACAGAAAAAAAATCTACCTGGGATGAATGCGATCATGGAATTCAGGACTTGACGACTGATTGTAGAAGAATGTGTTTTCGTTGTCTGGTTAAAGAAAGTTGCCTTTGTTGCTGAAGTTGTTTAAAATTGTGACAAATCTATATATACCATGTTTTCTATACTGTACTCCAGCTCACGGCCATACCTGCCTGGGAGTGCCCAATCTCATCAGATCTTGGAAGCCAAGCAGGCACGGGCCTGGTTAGTACATGTGCAGGAGACTCACTTGGAATACCAGGTGCTGTGAGCTTTTAAATTGGTCAGAATTTTGAATTTATAGAAAAAAATCTTCCTGGGATGAATGCGATCATGGAATTCAGGACTTGACGACTGATTGTAGAAAAATGTGTTTTAGTTGTCTGGTTCAAGAAAGTTGCCTTTGTTGCTGAAGTTGTTTAAAATTGTGACAAATCTATATATACTATGTTTTCTATACTGTACTCCAGCTCACGGCCATACCTGCCTGGGAGTGCCCAATCTCGTCAGATCTTGGAAGCCAAGCAGGCACGGGCCTGGTTAGTACATGTGCAGGAGACTCGCTTGGAATACCAGGTGCTGTGAGCTTTTAAATTGGTCAGAATTTTGAATTTAGAGAAAAAAATCTTCCTGGGATGAATGCGATCATGGAATTCAGGACTTGACGACTGATTGTAGAAAAATGTGTTTTAGTTGTCTGGTTCAAGAAAGTTGCCTTTGTTGCTGAAGTTGTTTAAAATTGTGACAAATCTATATATACTATGTTTTCTATACTGTACTCCAGCTCACGGCCATACCTGCCTGGGAGTGCCCAATCTCATCAGATCTTGGAAGCCAAGCAGGCACGGGCCTGGTTAGTACATGTGCAGGAGACTCACTTGGAATACCAGGTGCTGTGAGCTTTTAAATTGGTCAGAATTTTGAATTTAAAGAAAAAAATCTTCCTGGGATGAATGCGATCATGGAATTCAGGACTTGACGACTGATTGTAGAAAAATGTGTTTTAGTTGTCTGGTTCAAGAAAGTTGCCTTTGTTGCTGAAGTTGTTTAAAATTGTGACAAATCTATATATACTATGTTTTCTATACTGCGCTCCAGCTCACGGCCATACCTGCCTGGGAGTGCCCAATCTCATCAGATCTTGGAAGCCAAGCAGGCACGGGCCTGGTCAGTACATGTGCAGGAGACTCACTTGGAATACCAGGTGCTGTGAGCTTTTAAATTGGTCAGAATTTTGGATTTAAAGAAAAAAAATCTACCTGGGATGAATGCGATCATGGAATTCAGGACTTGACGACTGATTGTAGAAAAATGTGCTTTAGTTGTCTGGTTAAAGAAAGTTGCCTTTGTTGCTGAAGTTGTTTAAAATTGTGACAAATCTATATATACCATGTTTTCTGTACTGTACTCCAGCTCACGGCCATACCTGCCCGGGAGTGCCCAATCTCGTCAGATCTTGGAAGCCAAGCAGGCACGGGCCTGGTTAGTACATGTGCAGGAGACTCACTTGGAATACCAGGTGCTGTGAGCTTTTAAATTGGTCAGAATTTTGAATTGACAGAATTTTTTTTTACCTGGGATGAATGCGATCATGGAATTCAGGACTTGACGACTGATTGTAGAAAAATGTGTTTTAGTTGTCTGGTTCAAGAAAGTTGCCTTTGTTGCTGAAGTTGTTTAAAATTGTGACAAATCTATATATACTATGTTTTCTATACTGCACTCCAGCTCACGGCCATACCTTCCTGGGAGTGCCCAATCTCATCAGATCTTGGAAGCCAAGCAGGCACGGGCCTGGTCAGTACATGTGCAGGAGACTCACTTGGAATACCAGGTGCTGTGAGATTTTAAATTTGTCAGAATTTTGGATTTAAAGAAAAAAAATCTACCTGGGATGAATGCGATAATGGAATTCAGGACTTGACGACTGATTGTAGAAAAATGTGCTTTAGTTGTCTGGTTAAAGAAAGTTGCCTTTGTTGCTGAAGTTGTTTAAAATTGTGACAAATCTATATATACCATGTTTTCTGTACTGTACTCCAGCTCACGGCCATACCTGCCCGGGAGTGCCCAATCTCGTCAGATCTTGGAAGCCAAGCAGGCACGGGCCTGGTTAGTACATGTGCAGGAGACTCACATGGAATACCAGGTGCTGTGAGCTTTTAAATTGGTCAGAATTTTGAATTGACAGAATTTTTTTTTACCTGGGATGAATGCGATCATGGAATTCAGGACTTGACGACTGATTGTAGAAAAATGTGTTTTAGTTGTCTGGTTCAAGAAAGTTGCCTTTGTTGCTGAAGTTGTTTAAAATTGTGACAAATCTATATATACTATGTTTTCTATACTGCACTCCAGCTCACGGCCATACCTTCCTGGGAGTGCCCAATCTCATCAGATCTTGGAAGCCAAGCAGGCACGGGCCTAGTCAGTACATGTGCGGGAGACTCACTTGGAATACCAGGTGCTGTGAGCTTTTAAATTGGTCAGAATTTTGGATTTAAAGAAAAAAATCTACCTGGAATGAATGCGATCATGGAATTCAGGACTTGACGACTGATTGTAGAAAAATGTGCTTTAGTTGTCTGGTTAAAGAAAGTTGCCTTTGTTGCTGAAGTTGTTTAAAATTGTGACAAATCTATATATACTATGTTTTCTATACTGTACTCCAGCTCACGGCCATACCTGCCTGGGAGTGCCCAATCTCATCAGATCTTGGAAGCCAAGCAGGCAAGGGCCTGGTCAGTACATGTGCAGGGGACTCACTTGGAATACCAGGTGCTGTGGGCTTTTAAATTGGTCAGAATTTTGGATTTAAAGAAAAAAATCTTCCTGGGATGAATGCGATCATGGAATTCAGGACTTGACGACTGATTGTAGAAAAATGTGTTTTAGTTGTCTGGTTCAAGAAAGTTGCCTTTGTTGCTGAAGTTGTTTAAAATTGTGACAAATCTATATATACTATGTTTTCTATACTGTGCTCCAGCTCACAGCCATACCTGCCTGGGAGTGCCCAATCTCGTCAGATCTTGGAAGCCAAGCAGGCGCGGGCCTGGTTAGTACATGTGCAGGAGACTCACTTGGAATACTGGGTGCTGTGAGCTTTTAAATTGGTCAGAATTTTGAATTGACAGAAAAAAAATCTACCTGGGATGAATGCGATCATGGAATTCAGGACTTGACGACTGATTGAAGAAGAATGTGTTTTCGTTGTCTGGTTAAAGAAAGTTGCCTTTGTTGCTGAAGTTGTTTAAAATTGTGACAAATCTATATATACCATGTTTTCTATACCGTACTCCAGCTCACGGCCATACCTGCCCGGGAGTGCCCAATCTCATCAGATCTTGGAAGCCAAGCAGGCACGGGCCTGGTTAGTACATGTGCAGGAGACTCACTTGGAATACCAGGTGCTGTGAGCTTTTAAATTGGTCAGAATTTTGAATTTAAAGAAAAAAATCTTCCTGGGATGAATGCGATCATGGAATTCAGGACTTGACGACTGATTGTAGAAAAATGTGTTTTAGTTGTCTGGTTCAAGAAAGTTGCCTTTGTTGCTGAAGTTGTTTAAAATTGTGACAAATCTATATATACTATGTTTTCTATACTGCACTCCAGCTCACGGCCATACCTGCCTGGGAGTGCCCAATCTCATCAGATCTTGGAAGCCAAGCAGGCACGGGCCTGGTCAGTACATGTGCAGGAGACTCACTTGGAATACCAGGTGCTGTGAGCTTTTAAATTGGTCAGAATTTTGAATTTAAAGAAAAAAATCTTCCTGGGATGAATGCGATCATGGAATTCAGGACTTGACGACTGATTGTAGAAAAATGTGTTTTAGTTGTCTGGTTCAAGAAAGTTGCCTTTGTTGCTGAAGTTGTTTAAAATTGTGACAAATCTATATATACCATGTTTTCTATACTGTACTCCAGCTCACGGCCACACCTGCCCGGGAGTGCCCAATCTCATCAGATCTTGGAAGCCAAGCAGGCACGGGCCTGGTTAGTACATGTGCAGGAGACTCACTTGGAATACCAGGTGCTGTGAGCTTTTAAATTGGTCAGAATTTTGAATTTAAAGAAAAAAATCTTCCTGGGATGAATGCGATCATGGAATTCAGGACTTGACGACTGATTGTAGAAAAATGTGTTTTAGTTGTCTGGTTCAAGAAAGTTGCCTTTGTTGCTGAAGTTGTTTAAAATTGTGACAAATCTATATATACTATGTTTTCTATACTGCGCTCCAGCTCACGGCCATACCTGCCTGGGAGTGCCCAATCTCATCAGATCTTGGAAGCCAAGCAGGCACGGGCCTGGTCAGTACATGTGCAGGAGACTCACTTGGAATACCAGGTGCTGTGAGCTTTTAAATTGGTCAGAATTTTGGATTTAAAGAAAAAAAATCTACCTGGGATGAATGCGATCATGGAATTCAGGACTTGACGACTGATTGTAGAAAAATGTGCTTTAGTTGTCTGGTTAAAGAAAGTTGCCTTTGTTGCTGAAGTTGTTTAAAATTGTGACAAATCTATATATACCATGTTTTCTGTACTGTACTCCAGCTCGCGGCCATACCTGCCCGGGAGTGCCCAATCTCGTCAGATCTTGGAAGCCAAGCAGGCACGGGCCTGGTTAGTACATGTGCAGGAGACTCACTTGGAATACCAGGTGCTGTGAGCTTTTAAATTGGTCAGAATTTTGAATTGACAGAATTTTTTTTTACCTGGGATGAATGCGATCATGGAATTCAGGACTTGACGACTGATTGTAGAAAAATGTGTTTTAGTTGTCTGGTTCAAGAAAGTTGCCTTTGTTGCTGAAGTTGTTTAAAATTGTGACAAATCTATATATACTATGTTTTCTATACTGCACTCCAGCTCACGGCCATACCTTCCTGGGAGTGCCCAATCTCATCAGATCTTGGAAGCCAAGCAGGCACGGGCCTGGTCAGTACATGTGCAGGAGACTCACTTGGAATACCAGGTGCTGTGAGATTTTAAATTTGTCAGAATTTTGGATTTAAAGAAAAAAAATCTACCTGGGATGAATGCGATAATGGAATTCAGGACTTGACGACTGATTGTAGAAAAATGTGCTTTAGTTGTCTGGTTAAAGAAAGTTGCCTTTGTTGCTGAAGTTGTTTAAAATTGTGACAAATCTATATATACCATGTTTTCTGTACTGTACTCCAGCTCACGGCCATACCTGCCCGGGAGTGCCCAATCTCGTCAGATCTTGGAAGCCAAGCAGGCACGGGCCTGGTTAGTACATGTGCAGGAGACTCACATGGAATACCAGGTGCTGTGAGCTTTTAAATTGGTCAGAATTTTGAATTGACAGAATTTTTTTTTACCTGGGATGAATGCGATCATGGAATTCAGGACTTGACGACTGATTGTAGAAAAATGTGTTTTAGTTGTCTGGTTCAAGAAAGTTGCCTTTGTTGCTGAAGTTGTTTAAAATTGTGACAAATCTATATATACTATGTTTTCTATACTGCACTCCAGCTCACGGCCATACCTTCCTGGGAGTGCCCAATCTCATCAGATCTTGGAAGCCAAGCAGGCACGGGCCTGGTCAGTACATGTGCAGGAGACTCACTTGGAATACCAGGTGCTGTGAGCTTTTAAATTGGTCAGAATTTTGGATTTAAAGAAAAAAAATCTACCTGGAATGAATGCGATCATGGAATTCAGGACTTGACGACTGATTGTAGAAAAATGTGCTTTAGTTGTCTGGTTAAAGAAAGTTGCCTTTGTTGCTGAAGTTGTTTAAAATTGTGACAAATCTATATATACTATGTTTTCTATACTGTACTCCAGCTCACGGCCATACCTGCCTGGGAGTGCCCAATCTCATCAGATCTTGGAAGCCAAGCAGGCAAGGGCCTGGTCAGTACATGTGCAGGGGACTCACTTGGAATACCAGGTGCTGTGGGCTTTTAAATTGGTCAGAATTTTGGATTTAAAGAAAAAAATCTTCCTGGGATGAATGCGATCATGGAATTCAGGACTTGACGACTGATTGTAGAAAAATGTGTTTTAGTTGTCTGGTTCAAGAAAGTTGCCTTTGTTGCTGAAGTTGTTTAAAATTGTGACAAATCTATATATACTATGTTTTCTATACTGTGCTCCAGCTCACAGCCATACCTGCCTGGGAGTGCCCAATCTCGTCAGATCTTGGAAGCCAAGCAGGCACGGGCCTGGTTAGTACATGTGCGGGAGACTCACTTGGAATACTGGGTGCTGTGAGCTTTTAAATTGGTCAGAATTTTGAATTGACAGAAAAAAAATCTACCTGGGATGAATGCGATCATGGAATTCAGGACTTGACGACTGATTGAAGAAGAATGTGTTTTCGTTGTCTGGTTAAAGAAAGTTGCCTTTGTTGCTGAAGTTGTTTAAAATTGTGACAAATCTATATATACCATGTTTTCTATACCGTACTCCAGCTCACGGCCATACCTGCCCGGGAGTGCCCAATCTCATCAGATCTTGGAAGCCAAGCAGGCACGGGCCTGGTTAGTACATGTGCAGGAGACTCACTTGGAATACCAGGTGCTGTGAGCTTTTAAATTGGTCAGAATTTTGAATTTAAAGAAAAAAATCTTCCTGGGATGAATGCGATCATGGAATTCAGGACTTGACGACTGATTGTAGAAAAATGTGTTTTAGTTGTCTGGTTCAAGAAAGTTGCCTTTGTTGCTGAAGTTGTTTAAAATTGTGACAAATCTATATATACTATGTTTTCTATACTGCACTCCAGCTCACGGCCATACCTGCCTGGGAGTGCCCAATCTCATCAGATCTTGGAAGCCAAGCAGGCACGGGCCTGGTCAGTACATGTGCAGGAGACTCACTTGGAATACCAGGTGCTGTGAGCTTTTAAATTGGTCAGAATTTTGAATTTAAAGAAAAAAATCTTCCTGGGATGAATGCGATCATGGAATTCAGGACTTGACGACTGATTGTAGAAAAATGTGTTTTAGTTGTCTGGTTCAAGAAAGTTGCCTTTGTTGCTGAAGTTGTTTAAAATTGTGACAAATCTATATATACCATGTTTTCTATACTGTACTCCAGCTCACGGCCATACCTGCCCGGGAGTGCCCAATCTCATCAGATCTTGGAAGCCAAGCAGGCACGGGCCTGGTTAGTACATGTGCAGGAGACTCACTTGGAATACCGGGTGCTGTGAGCTTTTAAATTGGTCAGAATTTTGAATTTAAAGAAAAAAATCTTCCTGGGATGAATGCGATCATGGAATTCAGGACTTGACGACTGATTGTAGAAAAATGTGTTTTAGTTGTCTGGTTCAAGAAAGTTGCCTTTGTTGCTGAAGTTGTTTAAAATTGTGACAAATCTATATATACTATGTTTTCTATACTGTACTCCAGCTCACGGCCATACCTGCCTGGGAGTGCCCAATCTCATCAGGTCTTGGAAGCCAAGCAGGCACGGGCCTGGTTAGTACATGTGCAGGAGACTCACTTGGAATACCAGGTGCTGTGAGCTTTTAAATTGGTCAGAATTTTGAATTTAAAGAAAAAAATCTTCCTGGGATGAATGCGATCATGGAATTCAGGACTTGACGACTGATTGTAGAAAAATGTGTTTTAGTTGTCTGGTTCAAGAAAGTTGCCTTTGTTGCTGAAGTTGTTTAAAATTGTGACAAATCTATATATACCATGTTTTCTATACTGTACTCCAGCTCACGGCCATACCTGCCCGGGAGTGCCCAATCTCATCAGATCTTGGAAGCCAAGCAGGCACGGGCCTGGTTAGTACATGTGCAGGAGACTCACTTGGAATACCAGGTGCTGTGAGCTTTTAAATTGGTCAGAATTTTGAATTTAAAGAAAAAAATCTTCCTGGGATGAATGCGATCATGGAATTCAGGACTTGACGACTAATTGTAGAAAAATGTGTTTTAGTTGTCTGGTTCAAGAAAGTTGCCTTTGTTGCTGAAGTTGTTTAAAATTGTGACAAATCTATATATACTATGTTTTCTATACTGTACTCCAGCTCACGGCCATACCTGCCTGGGAGTGCCCAATCTCATCAGATCTTGGAAGCCAAGCAGGCACGGGCCTGGTTAGTACATGTGCAGGAGACTCACTTGGAATACCAGGTGCTGTGAGCTTTTAAATTGGTCAGAATTTTGAATTTAAAGAAAAAAATCTTCCTGGGATGAATGCGATCATGGAATTCAGGACTTGACGACTGATTGTAGAAAAATGTGCTTTAGTTGTCTGGTTAAAGAAAGTTGCCATTGTTGCTGAAGTTGTTTAAAATTGTGACAAATCTATATATACTATGTTTTCTATACTGTGCTCCAGCTCACGGCCATACCTGCCTGGGAGTGCCCAATCTCGTCAGATCTTGGAAGCCAAGCGGGCACGGGCCTGGTTAGTACATGTGCAGGAGACTCACTTGGAATACCAGGTGCTGTGAGCTTTTAAATTGGTCAGAATTTTGAATTTAAAGAAAAAAATCTTCCTGGGATGAATGCGATAATGGAATTCAGGACTTGACGACTGATTGTAGAAAAATGTGCTTTAGTTGTCTGGTTAAAGAAAGTTGCCATTGTTGCTGAAGTTGTTTAAAATTGTGACAAATCTATATATACTATGTTTTCTATACTGTGCTCCAGCTCACGGCCATACCTGCCTGGGAGTGCCCAATCTCGTCAGATCTTGGAAGCCAAGCGGGCACGGGCCTGGTTAGTACATGTGCAGGAGACTGACTTGGAATACCGGGTGCTGTGAGCTTTTAAATTGGTCAGAATTTTGAATTGACAGAAAAAAAATCTACCTGGGATGAATGCGATCATGGAATTCAGGACTTGACGACTGATTGTAGAAGAATGTGTTTTCGTTGTCTGGTTAAAGAAAGTTGCCTTTTTTGCTGAAGTTGTTTAAAATTGTGACAAATCTATATATACCATGTTTTCTATACTGTACTCCAGCTCACGGCCATACCTGCCTGGGAGTGCCCAATCTCATCAGATCTTGGAAGCCAAGCAGGCACGGGCCTGGTTAGTACATGTGCAGGAGACTCACTTGGAATACCAGGTGCTGTGAGCTTTAAATTGGTCAGAATTTTGAATTTATAGAAAAAAATCTTCCTGGGATGAATGCGATCATGGAATTCAGGACTTGACGACTGATTGTAGAAAAATGTGTTTTAGTTGTCTGGTTCAAGAAAGTTGCCTTTGTTGCTGAAGTTGTTTAAAATTGTGACAAATCTATATATACTATGTTTTCTATACTGTACTCCAGCTCACGGCCATACCTGCCTGGGAGTGCCCAATCTCGTCAGATCTTGGAAGCCAAGCAGGCACGGGCCTGGTTAGTACATGTGCAGGAGACTCACTTGGAATACCAGGTGCTGTGAGCTTTTAAATTGGTCAGAATTTTGAATTTAAAGAAAAAAATCTTCCTGGGATGAATGCGATCATGGAATTCAGGACTTGACGACTGATTGTAGAAAAATGTGTTTTAGTTGTCTGGTTCAAGAAAGTTGCCTTTGTTGCTGAAGTTGTTTAAAATTGTGACAAATCTATATATACTATGTTTTCTATACTGTACTCCAGCTCACGGCCATACCTGCCTGGGAGTGCCCAATCTCATCAGATCTTGGAAGCCAAGCAGGCACGGGCCTGGTTAGTACATGTGCAGGAGACTCACTTGGAATACCAGGTGCTGTGAGCTTTTAAATTGGTCAGAATTTTGAATTTAAAGAAAAAAATCTTCCTGGGATGAATGCAATCATGGAATTCAGGACTTGACGACTGATTGTAGAAAAATGTGTTTTAGTTGTCTGGTTCAAGAAAGTTGCCTTTGTTGCTGAAGTTGTTTAAAATTGTGACAAATCTATATATACTATGTTTTCTATACTGCGCTCCAGCTCACGGCCATACCTGCCTGGGAGTGCCCAATCTCATCAGATCTTGGAAGCCAAGCAGGCACGGGCCTGGTCAGTACATGTGCAGGAGACTCACTTGGAATACCAGGTGCTGTGAGCTTTTAAATTGGTCAGAATTTTGGATTTAAAGAAAAAAAATCTACCTGGGATGAATGCGATCATGGAATTCAGGACTTGACGACTGATTGTAGAAAAATGTGCTTTAGTTGTCTGGTTAAAGAAAGTTGCCTTTGTTGCTGAAGTTGTTTAAAATTGTGACAAATCTATATATACCATGTTTTCTGTACTGTACTCCAGCTCACGGCCATACCTGCCCGGGAGTGCCCAATCTCGTCAGATCTTGGAAGCCAAGCAGGCACGGGCCTGGTTAGTACATGTGCAGGAGACTCACTTGGAATACCAGGTGCTGTGAGCTTTTAAATTGGTCAGAATTTTGAATTGACAGAATTTTTTTTTACCTGGGATGAATGCGATCATGGAATTCAGGACTTGACGACTGATTGTGGAAAAATGTGTTTTAGTTGTCTGGTTCAAGAAAGTTGCCTTTGTTGCTGAAGTTGTTTAAAATTGTGACAAATCTATATATACTATGTTTTCTATACTGCACTCCAGCTCACGGCCATACCTTCCTGGGAGTGCCCAATCTCATCAGATCTTGGAAGCCAAGCAGGCACGGGCCTGGTCAGTACATGTGCAGGAGACTCACTTGGAATACCAGGTGCTGTGAGATTTTAAATTTGTCAGAATTTTGGATTTAAAGAAAAAAAATCTACCTGGGATGAATGCGATAATGGAATTCAGGACTTGACGACTGATTGTAGAAAAATGTGCTTTAGTTGTCTGGTTAAAGAAAGTTGCCTTTGTTGCTGAAGTTGTTTAAAATTGTGACAAATCTATATATACCATGTTTTCTGTACTGCACTCCAGCTCACGGCCATACCTGCCCGGGAGTGCCCAATCTCGTCAGATCTTGGAAGCCAAGCAGGCACGGGCCTGGTTAGTACATGTGCAGGAGACTCACATGGAATACCAGGTGCTGTGAGCTTTTAAATTGGTCAGAATTTTGAATTGACAGAATTTTTTTTTACCTGGGATGAATGCGATCATGGAATTCAGGACTTGACGACTGATTGTAGAAAAATGTGTTTTAGTTGTCTGGTTCAAGAAAGTTGCCTTTGTTGCTGAAGTTGTTTAAAATTGTGACAAATCTATATATACTATGTTTTCTATACTGCACTCCAGCTCACGGCCATACCTTCCTGGGAGTGCCCAATCTCATCAGATCTTGGAAGCCAAGCAGGCACGGGCCTGGTCAGTACATGTGCGGGAGACTCACTTGGAATACCAGGTGCTGTGAGCTTTTAAATTGGTCAGAATTTTGGATTTAAAGAAAAAAAATCTACCTGGAATGAATGCGATCATGGAATTCAGGACTTGACGACTGATTGTAGAAAAATGTGCTTTAGTTGTCTGGTTAAAGAAAGTTGCCTTTGTTGCTGAAGTTGTTTAAAATTGTGACAAATCTATATATACTATGTTTTCTATACTGTACTCCAGCTCACGGCCATACCTGCCTGGGAGTGCCCAATCTCATCAGATCTTGGAAGCCAAGCAGGCAAGGGCCTGGTCAGTACATGTGCAGGGGACTCACTTGGAATACCAGGTGCTGTGGGCTTTTAAATTGGTCAGAATTTTGGATTTAAAGAAAAAAATCTTCCTGGGATGAATGCGATCATGGAATTCAGGACTTGACGACTGATTGTAGAAAAATGTGTTTTAGTTGTCTGGTTCAAGAAAGTTGCCTTTGTTGCTGAAGTTGTTTAAAATTGTGACAAATCTATATATACTATGTTTTCTATACTGTGCTCCAGCTCACAGCCATACCTGCCTGGGAGTGCCCAATCTCGTCAGATCTTGGAAGCCAAGCAGGCACGGGCCTGGTTAGTACATGTGCAGGAGACTCACTTGGAATACTGGGTGCTGTGAGCTTTTAAATTGGTCAGAATTTTGAATTGACAGAAAAAAAATCTACCTGGGATGAATGCGATCATGGAATTCAGGACTTGACGACTGATTGAAGAAGAATGTGTTTTCGTTGTCTGGTTAAAGAAAGTTGCCTTTGTTGCTGAAGTTGTTTAAAATTGTGACAAATCTATATATACCATGTTTTCTATACCGTACTCCAGCTCACGGCCATACCTGCCCGGGAGTGCCCAATCTCATCAGATCTTGGAAGCCAAGCAGGCACGGGCCTGGTTAGTACATGTGCAGGAGACTCACTTGGAATACCAGGTGCTGTGAGCTTTTAAATTGGTCAGAATTTTGAATTTAAAGAAAAAAATCTTCCTGGGATGAATGCGATCATGGAATTCAGGACTTGACGACTGATTGTAGAAAAATGTGTTTTAGTTGTCTGGTTCAAGAAAGTTGCCTTTGTTGCTGAAGTTGTTTAAAATTGTGACAAATCTATATATACTATGTTTTCTATACTGCACTCCAGCTCACGGCCATACCTGCCTGGGAGTGCCCAATCTCATCAGATCTTGGAAGCCAAGCAGGCACGGGCCTGGTCAGTACATGTGCAGGAGACTCACTTGGAATACCAGGTGCTGTGAGCTTTTAAATTGGTCAGAATTTTGAATTTAAAGAAAAAAATCTTCCTGGGATGAATGCGATCATGGAATTCAGGACTTGACGACTGATTGTAGAAAAATGTGTTTTAGTTGTCTGGTTCAAGAAAGTTGCCTTTGTTGCTGAAGTTGTTTAAAATTGTGACAAATCTATATATACCATGTTTTCTATACTGTACTCCAGCTCACGGCCACACCTGCCCGGGAGTGCCCAATCTCATCAGATCTTGGAAGCCAAGCAGGCACGGGCCTGGTTAGTACATGTGCAGGAGACTCACTTGGAATACCAGGTGCTGTGAGCTTTTAAATTGGTCAGAATTTTGAATTTAAAGAAAAAAATCTTCCTGGGATGAATGCGATCATGGAATTCAGGACTTGACGACTGATTGTAGAATAATGTGTTTTAGTTGTCTGGTTCAAGAAAGTTGCCTTTGTTGCTGAAGTTGTTTAAAATTGTGACAAATCTATATATACTATGTTTTCTATACTGTACTCCAGCTCACGGCCATACCTGCCTGGGAGTGCCCAATCTCATCAGGTCTTGGAAGCCAAGCAGGCACGGGCCTGGTTAGTACATGTGCAGGAGACTCACTTGGAATACCAGGTGCTGTGAGCTTTTAAATTGGTCAGAATTTTGAATTTAAAGAAAAAAATCTTCCTGGGATGAATGCGATCATGGAATTCAGGACTTGACGACTGATTGTAGAAAAATGTGTTTTAGTTGTCTGGTTCAAGAAAGTTGCCTTTGTTGCTGAAGTTGTTTAAAATTGTGACAAATCTATATATACCATGTTTTCTATACTGTACTCCAGCTCACGGCCATACCTGCCCGGGAGTGCCCAATCTCATCAGATCTTGGAAGCCAAGCAGGCACGGGCCTGGTTAGTACATGTGCAGGAGACTCACTTGGAATACCAGGTGCTGTGAGCTTTTAAATTGGTCAGAATTTTGAATTTAAAGAAAAAAATCTTCCTGGGATGAATGCGATCATGGAATTCAGGACTTGAAGACTAATTGTAGAAAAATGTGTTTTAGTTGTCTGGTTCAAGAAAGTTGCCTTTGTTGCTGAAGTTGTTTAAAATTGTGACAAATCTATATATACTATGTTTTCTATACTGTACTCCAGCTCACGGCCATACCTGCCTGGGAGTGCCCAATCTCATCAGATCTTGGAAGCCAAGCAGGCACGGGCCTGGTTAGTACATGTGCAGGAGACTCACTTGGAATACCAGGTGCTGTGAGCTTTTAAATTGGTCAGAATTTTGAATTTAAAGAAAAAAATCTTCCTGGGATGAATGCGATCATGGAATTCAGGACTTGACGACTGATTGTAGAAAAATGTGTTTTAGTTGTCTGGTTCAAGAAAGTTGCCTTTGTTGCTGAAGTTGTTTAAAATTGTGACAAATCTATATATACTATGTTTTCTATACTGCACTCCGGCTCACGGCCATACCTTCCTGGGAGTGCCCAATCTCACCAGATCTTGGAAGCCAAGCAGGCACGGGCCTGGTCAGTACATGTGCAGGAGACTCACTTGAAATACCAAGTGCTGTGAGCTTTTAAATTGGTCAGAATTTTGGATTTAAAGAAAAAAAATCTACCTGGGATGAATGCGATCATGGAATTCAGGACTTGACGACTGATTGTAGAAAAATGTGCTTTAGTTGTCTGGTTAAAGAAAGTTGCCTTTGTTGCTGAAGTTGTTTAAAATTGTGACAAATCTATATATACTATGTTTTCTATACTGTACTCCAGCTCACGGCCATACCTGCCTGGGAGTGCCCAATCTCATCAGATCTTGGAAGCCAAGCAGGCAAGGGCCTGGTCAGTACATGTGCAGGAGACTCACTTGGAATACCAGGTACTGTGGGCTTTTAAATTGGTCAGGATTTTGGATTTAAAGAAAAAAATCTTCCTGGGATGAATGCGATCATGGAATTCAGGACTTGACGACTGATTGTAGAAAAATGTGTTTTAGTTGTCTGGTTAAAGAAAGTTGCCATTGTTGCTGAAGTTGTTTAAAATTGTGACAAATCTATATATACTATGTTTTCTATACTGTGCTCCAGCTCACGGCCATACCTGCCTGGGAGTGCCCAATCTCGTCAGATCTTGGAAGCCAAGCAGGCACGGGCCTGGTTAGTACATGTGCAGGAGACTGACTTGGAATACCGGGTGCTGTGAGCTTTTAAATTGGTCAGAATTTTGAATTGACAGAAAAAAAATCTACCTGGGATGAATGCGATCATGGAATTCAGGACTTGACGACTGATTGTAGAAGAATGTGTTTTCGTTGTCTGGTTAAAGAAAGTTGCCTTTGTTGCTGAAGTTGTTTAAAATTGTGACAAATCTATATATACCATGTTTTCTATACTGTACTCCAGCTCACGGCCATACCTGCCTGGGAGTGCCCAATCTCATCAGATCTTGGAAGCCAAGCAGGCACGGGCCTGGTTAGTACATGTGCAGGAGACTCACTTGGAATACCAGGTGCTGTGAGCTTTTAAATTGGTCAGAATTTTGAATTTATAGAAAAAAATCTTCCTGGGATGAATGCGATCATGGAATTCAGGACTTGACGACTGATTGTAGAAAAATGTGTTTTAGTTGTCTGGTTCAAGAAAGTTGCCTTTGTTGCTGAAGTTGTTTAAAATTGTGACAAATCTATATATACTATGTTTTCTATGCTGTACTCCAGCTCACGGCCATACCTGCCTGGGAGTGCCCAATCTCATCAGATCTTGGAAGCCAAGCAGGCACGGGCCTGGTTAGTACATGTGCAGGAGACTCACTTGGAATACCAGGTGCTGTAAGCTTTTAAATTGGTCAGAATTTTGAATTTAAAGAAAAAAATCTTCCTGGGATGAATGCGATCATGGAATTCAGGACTTGACGACTGATTGTAGAAAAATGTGTTTTAGTTGTCTGGTTCAAGAAAGTTGCCTTTGTTGCTGAAGTTGTTTAAAATTGTGACAAATCTATATATACCATGTTTTCTATACTGTACTCCAGCTCACGGCCATACCTGCCCGGGAGTGCCCAATCTCATCAGATCTTGGAAGCCAAGCGGGCACGGGCCTGGTTAGTACATGTGCAGGAGACTCACTTGGGATTCCAGGTGCTGTGAGCTTTTAAATTGGTCAGAATTTTGAATTCAAAGAAAAAAAATCTACCTGGGATGAATGTGATCATGGAATTCAGGACTTGACGACTGATTGTAGAAAAATGTGTTTTAGTTGTATGGTTCAAGAAAGTTGCCTTTGTTGCTGAAGTTGTTTAAAATTGTGACAAATCTATATATACTATGTTTTCTATACTGTACTCCGGCTCACGGCCATACCTGCCTGGGAGTGCCCAATCTTGTCGGATCTTGGAAGCCAAGCAGGCACGGGCCTGGTTAGTACATTTGCAGGAGACTCACTTGGAATACCAGGTGCTGTGAGCTTTTAAATTGGTCAGAATTTTGAATTTAAAGAAAAAAATCTTCCTGGGATGAATGCGATCATGGAATTCAGGACTTGACGACTGATTGTAGAAAAATGTGTTTTAGTTGTCTGGTTCAAGAAAGTTGCCTTTGTTGCTGAAGTTGTTTAAAATTGTGACAAATCTATATATACTATGTTTTCTATACTGTACTCCAGCTCACGGCCACACCTGCCTGGGAGTGCCCAATCTCATCAGATCTTGGAAGCCAAGCAGGCACGGGCCTGGTTAGTACATGTGCAGGAGACTCACTTGGAATACCAGGTGCTGTGAGCTTTTAAATTGGTCAGAATTTTGAATTTAAAGAAAAAAATCTTCCTGGGATGAATGCGATCATGGAATTCAGGACTTGACGACTGATTGTAGAAAAATGTGTTTTAGTTGTCTGGTTCAAGAAAGTTGCCTTTGTTGCTGAAGTTGTTTAAAATTGTGACAAATCTATATATACTATGTTTTCTATACTGCACTCCGGCTCACGGCCATACCTTCCTGGGAGTGCCCAATCTCATCGGATCTCGGAAGCCAAGCAGGCACGGGCCTGGTCAGTACATGTGCAGGAGACTCACTTGGAATACCAGGTGCTGTGAGCTTTTAAATTGGTCAGAATTTTGGATTTAAAGAAAAAAAATCTACCTGGGATGAATGCGATCATGGAATTCGGGACTTGACGACTGATTGTAGAAAAATGTGCTTTAGTTGTCTGGTTAAAGAAAGTTGCCTTTGTTGCTGAAGTTGTTTAAAATTGTGACAAATCTATATATACTATGTTTTCTATACCGTACTCCAGCTCGCGGCCATACCTGCCTGGGAGTGCCCAATCTCGTCAGATCTTGGAAGCCAAGCAGGCACGGGCCTGGTTAGTACATGTGCAGGAGACTAACTTGGAATACCGGGTGCTGTGAGCTTCTAAATTGGTCAGAATTTTGAATTGACAGAAAAAAAATCTACCTGGGATGAATGCGATCATGGAATTCAGGACTTGACGACTGATTGTAGAAGAATGTGTTTTCGTTGTCTGGTTAAAGAAAGTTGCCTTTGTTGCTGAAGTTGTTTAAAATTGTGACAAATCTATATATACCATGTTTTCTATACTGTACTCCAGCTCACGGCCATACCTGCCTGGGAGTGCCCAATCTCATCAGATCTTGGAAGCCAAGCAGGCACGGGCCTGGTTAGTACATGTGCAGGAGACTCACTTGGAATACCAGGTGCTGTGGGCTTTTAAATTGGTCAGAATTTTGGATTTAAAGAAAAAAAATCTACCTGGGATGAATGCGATCATGGAATTCAGGACTTGACGACTGATTGTAGAAAAATGTGTTTTAGTTGTCTGGTTCAAGAAAGTTGCCTTTGTTGCTGAAGTTGTTTAAAATTGTGACAAATCTATATATACTATGTTTTCTATACTGTACTCCGGCTCACGGCCATACCTGCCTGGGAGTGCCCAATCTTGTCGGATCTTGGAAGCCAAGCAGGCACGGGCCTGGTTAGTACATGTGCAGGAGACTCACTTGGAATACCAGGTGCTGTGAGCTTTTAAATTGGTCAGAATTTTGAATTTAAAGAAAAAAATCTTCCTGGGATGAATGCGATCATGGAATTCAGGACTTGACGACTGATTGTAGAAAAATGTGTTTTAGTTGTCTGGTTCAAGAAAGTTGCCTTTGTTGCTGAAGTTGTTTAAAATTGTGACAAATCTATATATACTATGTTTTCTATACTGTACTCCAGCTCACGGCCATACCTGCCTGGGAGTGCCCAATCTCATCAGATCTTGGCAGCCAAGCAGGCACGGGCCTGGTTAGTACATGTGCAGGAGACTCACTTGGAATACCAGGTGCTGCGAGCTTTTAAATTGGTCAGAATTTTGAATTTAAAGAAAAAAATCTTCCTGGGATGAATGCGATCATGGAATTCAGGACTTGACGACTGATTGTAGAAAAATGTGTTTTAGTTGTCTGGTTCAAGAAAGTTGCCTTTGTTGCTGAAGTTGTTTAAAATTGTGACAAATCTATATATACTATGTTTTCTATACTGCGCTCCAGCTCACGGCCATACCTGCCTGGGAGTGCCCAATCTCATCAGATCTTGGAAGCCAAGCAGGCACGGGCCTGGTCAGTACATGTGCAGGAGACTCACTTGGAATACCAGGTGCTGTGAGCTTTTAAATTGGTCAGAATTTTGGATTTAAAGAAAAAAAATCTACCTGGGATGAATGCGATCATGGAATTCAGGACTTGACGACTGATTGTAGAAAAATGTGCTTTAGTTGTCTGGTTAAAGAAAGTTGCCTTTGTTGCTGAAGTTGTTTAAAATTGTGACAAATCTATATATACTATGTTTTCTATACCGTACTCCAGCTCACGGCCATACCTGCCTGGGAGTGCCAGATCTCATCAGATCTTGGAAGCCAAGCAGGCAAGGGCCTGGTCAGTACATGTGCAGGAGACTCACTTGGAATACCAGGTGCTGCGGGCTTTTAAATTGGTCAGAATTTTGGATTTAAAGAAAAAGAATCTACCTGGGATGAATGCGATCATGGAATTCAGGCCTTGACGACTGATTGTAGAAAAATGTGTTTTAGTTGTCTGGTTAAAGAAAGTTGCGTTTGTTGCTGAAGTTGTTTAAAATTGTGACAAATCTATATATACCATGTTTTCTGTACTGTACTCCAGCTCACGGCCATACCTGCCCGGGAGTGCCCAATCTCGTCAGATCTTGGAAGCCAAGCAGGCACGGGCCTGGTTAGTACATGTGCAGGAGACTCACTTGGAATACCAGGTGCTGTGAGCTTTTAAATTGGTCAGAATTTTGAATTGACAGAATTTTTTTTTACCTGGGATGAATGCGATCATGGAATTCAGGACTTGACGACTGATTGTAGAAAAATGTGTTTTAGTTGTCTGGTTCAAGAAAGTTGCCTTTGTTGCTGAAGTTGTTTAAAATTGTGACAAATCTATATATACTATGTTTTCTATACTGCGCTCCAGCTCACGGCCATACCTGCCTGGGAGTGCCCAATCTCATCAGATCTCGGAAGCCAAGCAGGCACGGGCCTGGTCAGTACATGTGCAGGAGACTCACTTGGAATACCAGGTGCTGTGAGCTTTTAAATTGGTCAGAATTTTGGATTTAAAGAAAAAAAAATCTACCTGGGATGAATGCGATCATGGAATTCAGGACTTGACGACTGATTGTAGAAAAATGTGCTTTAGTTGTCTGGTTAAAGAAAGTTGCCTTTGTTGCTGAAGTTGTTTAAAATTGTGACAAATCTATATATACTATGTTTTCTATACCGTGCTCCAGCTCACGGCCATACCTGCCTGGGAGTGCCCAATCTCATCAGATCTTGGAAGCCAAGCAGGCAAGGGCCTGGTCAGCACATGTGCAGGAGACTCACTTGGAATACCAGGTGCTGTGGGCTTTTAAATTGGTCAGAATTTTGGATTTAAAGAAAAAAAATCTACCTGGGATGAATGCGATGATGGAATTCAGGACTTGACGACTGATTGTAGAAAAATGTGCTTTAGTTGTCTGGTTAAAGAAAGTTGCCTTTGTTGCTGAAGTTGTTTAAAATTGTGACAAATCTATATATACCATGTTTTCTGTACTGTACTCCAGCTCACGGCCATACCTGCCCGGGAGTGCCCAATCTCATCAGATCTTGGAAGCCAAGCAGGCATGGGCCTGGTTAGTACATGTGCAGGAGACTCACTTGGAATACCAGGTGCTGTGAGCTTTTAAATTGGTCAGAATTTTGAATTTAAAGAAAAAAATCTTCCTGGGATGAATGCAATCATGGAATTCAGGACTTGACGACTGATTGTAGAAAAATGTGTTTTAGTTGTCTGGTTCAAGAAAGTTGCCTTTGTTGCTGAAGTTGTTTAAAATTGTGACAAATCTATATATACTATGTTTTCTATACTGTACTCCAGCTCACGGCCATACCTGCCTGGGAGTGCCCAATCCCGTCAGATCTTGGAAGCCAAGCAGGCACGGGCCTGGTTAGTACATGTGCAGGAGACTCACTTGGAATACCAGGTGCTGTGAGCTTTTAAATTGGTCGGAATTTTGAATTGACAGAATTTTTTTTTACCTGGGATGAATGCGATCATGGAATTCAGGACTTGACGACTGATTGTAGAAAAATGTGTTTTAGTTGTCTGGTTAAAGAAAGTTGCCTTTGTTGCTGAAGTTGTTTAAAATTGTGACAAATCTATATATACTATGTTTTCTATGCCATGCTCTAGCTCACGGCCATACCTGCCTGGGAGTGCCCAATCTCATCAGATCTTGGAAGCCAAGCAGGCATGGGCCTGGTTAGTACATGTGCAGGAGGCTCACTTGGGATTCCAGGTGCTGTGAGCTTTTAAATTGGTCAGAATTTTGAATTCAAAGAAAAAAAATCTACCTGGGATGAATGTGATCATGGAATTCAGGACTTGACGACTGATTGTATAAAAATGTGTTGTCGTTGTCTGGTTAAAGAAAGTTGCCTTTGTTGCTGAAGTTGTTTAAAATTGTGACAAATCTATATATACTATGTTTTCTATATCATACTCCAGCTCACAGCCATACCTGCCTGGGAGTGCCCAATCTCGTCAGATCTTGGAAGCCAAGCAGGCACGGGCCTGGTCAGTACATGTGCAGGAGACTCACTTGGAATACCAGGTGCTGTGAGCTTTTAAATTGATCAGAATTTTGAATTTAAAGAAAAAAATCTTCCTGGGATGAATGCGATCATGGAATTCAGGCCTTGACGACTGATTGTAGAAAAATGTGTTTTAGTTGTCTGGTTAAAGAAAGTTGCGTTTGTTGCTGAAGTTGTTTAAAATTGTGACAAATCTATATATACTATGTTTTCTATACTGTACTCCAGCTCGCGGCCATACCTGCCTGGGAGTGCCTGATCTCGTCAGATCTTGGAAGCCAAGCAGGCATGGGCCTGGTTAATACATGTGCAGGAGACTCACTTGGAATACCGGGTGCTGTGAGCTTTTAAATTGGTCAGAATTTTAAATTGACAGAAAAAAAATCTACCTGGGATGAATGCGATCATGGAATTCAGGACTTGACGACTGATTGTATAAAAATGTGTTGTAGTTGTCTGGTTAAAGAAAGTTGCCTTTGTTGCTGAAGTTGTTTAAAATTGTGACAAATCTATATATACTATGTTTTCTATACCGTACTCCAGCTCGCGGCCGTACCTGCCTGGGAGTGCCCAATCTCACCAGACCTTGGAAGCCAAGCAGGCGCGGGCCTGGTCAGTACATGTGCAGGAGACTCACTTGGAATACCAGGTGCTGTGAGCTTTTAAATTGGTCAGAATTTTGGATTTAAAGAAAAAAAATCTACCTGGGATGAATGCGATCATGGAATTCAGGACTTGACGACTGATTGTAGAAAAATGTGCTTTAGTTGTCTGGTTAAAGAAAGTTGCCTTTGTTGCTGAAGTTGTTTAAAATTGTGACAAATCTATATATACTATGTTTTCTATACTGTACTCCAGCTCACGGTCATACCTGCCTGGGAGTGCCCAATCTCATCAGATCTTGGAAGCCAAGCAGGCAAGGGCCTGGTCAGTACATGTGCAGGAGACTCACTTGGAATACCAGGTGCTGTGGGCTTTTAAATTGGTCAGAATTTTGGATTTAAAGAAAAAAAATCTACCTGGGATGAACGCGATCATGGAATTCAGGACTTGACGACTGATTGTAGAAAAATGTGCTTTAGTTGTCTGGTTCAAGAAAGTTGCCTTTGTTGCTGAAGTTGTTTAAAATTGTGACAAATCTATATATACCATGTTTTCTGTACTGTACTCCAGCTCACGGCCATACCTGCCCGGGAGTGCCCAATCTCATCAGATCTTGGAAGCCAAGCAGGCACGGGCCTGGTTAGTACATGTGCAGGAGACTCACTTGGAATACTGGGTGCTGTGAGCTTTTAAATTGGTCAGAATTTTGAATTTAAAGAAAAAAATCTTCCTGGGATGAATGCGATCATGGAATTCAGGACTTGATGACTGATTGTAGAAAAATGTGTTTTAGTTGTCTGGTTCAAGAAAGTTGCCTTTGTTGCTGAAGTTGTTTAAAATTGTGACAAATCTATATATACTATGTTTTCTATACTGTACTCCAGCTCACGGCCATACCTGCCTGGGAGTGCCCAATCTCGTCAGATCTTGGAAGCCAAGCAGGCACGGGCCTGGTTAGTACATGTGCAGGAGACTCGCTCGGAATGCCAGGTGCTGTGAGCTTTTAAATTGGTCAGAATTTTGAATTTAAAGAAAAAAATCTTCCTGGGATGAATGCGATCATGGAATTCAGGACTTGACGACTGATTGTAGAAAAATGTGTTTTAGTTGTCTGGTTAAAGAAAGTTGCCTTTGTTGCTGAAGTTGTTTAAAATTGTGACAAATCTATATATACTATGTTTTCTATACCGTATTCCAGTTCACGGCCGTACCTGCCTGGGAGTGCCCGATCTCGTCAGATCTTGGAAGCCAAGCAGGCACGGGCCTGGTTAGTACATGTGCAGGAGACTCACTTGGAATACCAGGTGCTGTGAGCTTTTAAATTGGTCAGAATTTTGAATTGACAGAAAAAAAATCTACCTGGGATGAATGCGATCATGGAATTCAGGACTTGACGACTGATTGTATAAAAATGTGTTGTAGTTGTCTGGTTAAAGAAAGTTGCCTTTGTTGCTGAAGTTGTTTAAAATTGTGACAAATCTATATATACTATGTTTTCTATACCGTACTCCAGCTCGCGGCCGTACCTGCCTGGGAGTGCCCAATCTCACCAGACCTTGGAAGCCAAGCAGGCGCGGGCCTGGTCAGTACATGTGCAGGAGACTCACTTGGAATACCAGGTGCTGTGAGCTTTTAAATTGGTCAGAATTTTGGATTTAAAGAAAAAAAATCTACCTGGGATGAATGCGATCATGGAATTCAGGACTTGACGACTGATTGTAGAAAAATGTGCTTTAGTTGTCTGGTTAAAGAAAGTTGCCTTTGTTGCTGAAGTTGTTTAAAATTGTGACAAATCTATATATACTATGTTTTCTATACTGTACTCCAGCTCACGGCCATACCTGCCTGGGAGTGCCCAATCTCATCAGATCTTGGAAGCCAAGCGGGCAAGGGCCTGGTCAGTACATGTGCAGGAGACTCACTTGGAATACCAGGTGCTGTGGGCTTTTAAATTGGTCAGAATTTTGGATTTAAAGAAAAAAAATCTACCTGGGATGAACGCGATCATGGAATTCAGGACTTGACGACTGATTGTAGAAAAATGTGCTTTAGTTGTCTGGTTAAAGAAAGTTGCCTTTGTTGCTGAAGTTGTTTAAAATTGTGACAAATCTATATATACCATGTTTTCTGTACTGTACTCCAGCTCACGGCCATACCTGCCCGGGAGTGCCCAATCTCATCAGATCTTGGAAGCCAAGCAGGCACGGGCCTGGTTAGTACATGTGCAGGAGACTCACTTGGAATACCGGGTGCTGTGAGCTTTTAAATTGGTCAGAATTTTGAATTTAAAGAAAAAAATCTTCCTGGGATGAATGCGATCATGGAATTCAGGACTTGATGACTGATTGTAGAAAAATGTGTTTTAGTTGTCTGGTTCAAGAAAGTTGCCTTTGTTGCTGAAGTTGTTTAAAATTGTGACAAATCTATATATACTATGTTTTCTATACTGTACTCCGGCTCACGGCCATACCTGCCTGGGAGTGCCCAATCTTGTCGGATCTTGGAAGCCAAGCAGGCACGGGCCTGGTTAGTACATGTGCAGGAGACTCACTTGGAATACCAGGTGCTGTGAGCTTTTAAATTGGTCAGAATTTTGAATTTAAAGAAAAAAATCTTCCTGGGATGAATGCGATCATGGAATTCAGGACTTGACGACTGATTGTAGAAAAATGTGTTTTAGTTGTCTGGTTCAAGAAAGTTGCCTTTGTTGCTGAAGTTGTTTAAAATTGTGACAAATCTATATATACTATGTTTTCTATACTGTACTCCAGCTCACGGCCATACCTGCCTGGGAGTGCCCAATCTCATCAGATCTTGGCAGCCAAGCAGGCACGGGCCTGGTTAGTACATGTGCAGGAGACTCACTTGGAATACCAGGTGCTGCGAGCTTTTAAATTGGTCAGAATTTTGAATTTAAAGAAAAAAATCTTCCTGGGATGAATGCGATCATGGAATTCAGGACTTGACGACTGATTGTAGAAAAATGTGTTTTAGTTGTCTGGTTCAAGAAAGTTGCCTTTGTTGCTGAAGTTGTTTAAAATTGTGACAAATCTATATATACTATGTTTTCTATACTGCGCTCCAGCTCACGGCCATACCTGCCTGGGAGTGCCCAATCTCATCAGATCTTGGAAGCCAAGCAGGCACGGGCCTGGTCAGTACATGTGCAGGAGACTCACTTGGAATACCAGGTGCTGTGAGCTTTTAAATTGGTCAGAATTTTGGATTTAAAGAAAAAAAATCTACCTGGGATGAATGCGATCATGGAATTCAGGACTTGACGACTGATTGTAGAAAAATGTGCTTTAGTTGTCTGGTTAAAGAAAGTTGCCTTTGTTGCTGAAGTTGTTTAAAATTGTGACAAATCTATATATACTATGTTTTCTATACCGTACTCCAGCTCACGGCCATACCTGCCTGGGAGTGCCAGATCTCATCAGATCTTGGAAGCCAAGCAGGCAAGGGCCTGGTCAGTACATGTGCAGGAGACTCACTTGGAATACCAGGTGCTGCGGGCTTTTAAATTGGTCAGAATTTTGGATTTAAAGAAAAAGAATCTACCTGGGATGAATGCGATCATGGAATTCAGGCCTTGACGACTGATTGTAGAAAAATGTGTTTTAGTTGTCTGGTTAAAGAAAGTTGCGTTTGTTGCTGAAGTTGTTTAAAATTGTGACAAATCTATATATACCATGTTTTCTGTACTGTACTCCAGCTCACGGCCATACCTGCCCGGGAGTGCCCAATCTCGTCAGATCTTGGAAGCCAAGCAGGCACGGGCCTGGTTAGTACATGTGCAGGAGACTCACTTGGAATACCAGGTGCTGTGAGCTTTTAAATTGGTCAGAATTTTGAATTGACAGAATTTTTTTTTACCTGGGATGAATGCGATCATGGAATTCAGGACTTGACGACTGATTGTAGAAAAATGTGTTTTAGTTGTCTGGTTCAAGAAAGTTGCCTTTGTTGCTGAAGTTGTTTAAAATTGTGACAAATCTATATATACTATGTTTTCTATACTGCGCTCCAGCTCACGGCCATACCTGCCTGGGAGTGCCCAATCTCATCAGATCTCGGAAGCCAAGCAGGCACGGGCCTGGTCAGTACATGTGCAGGAGACTCACTTGGAATACCAGGTGCTGTGAGCTTTTAAATTGGTCAGAATTTTGGATTTAAAGAAAAAAAAATCTACCTGGGATGAATGCGATCATGGAATTCAGGACTTGACGACTGATTGTAGAAAAATGTGCTTTAGTTGTCTGGTTAAAGAAAGTTGCCTTTGTTGCTGAAGTTGTTTAAAATTGTGACAAATCTATATATACTATGTTTTCTATACCGTGCTCCAGCTCACGGCCATACCTGCCTGGGAGTGCCCAATCTCATCAGATCTTGGAAGCCAAGCAGGCAAGGGCCTGGTCAGCACATGTGCAGGAGACTCACTTGGAATACCAGGTGCTGTGGGCTTTTAAATTGGTCAGAATTTTGGATTTAAAGAAAAAAAATCTACCTGGGATGAATGCGATCATGGAATTCAGGACTTGACGACTGATTGTAGAAAAATGTGCTTTAGTTGTCTGGTTAAAGAAAGTTGCCTTTGTTGCTGAAGTTGTTTAAAATTGTGACAAATCTATATATACCATGTTTTCTGTACTGTACTCCAGCTCACGGCCATACCTGCCCGGGAGTGCCCAATCTCATCAGATCTTGGAAGCCAAGCAGGCATGGGCCTGGTTAGTACATGTGCAGGAGACTCACTTGGAATACCAGGTGCTGTGAGCTTTTAAATTGGTCAGAATTTTGAATTTAAAGAAAAAAATCTTCCTGGGATGAATGCAATCATGGAATTCAGGACTTGACGACTGATTGTAGAAAAATGTGTTTTAGTTGTCTGGTTCAAGAAAGTTGCCTTTGTTGCTGAAGTTGTTTAAAATTGTGACAAATCTATATATACTATGTTTTCTATACTGTACTCCAGCTCACGGCCATACCTGCCTGGGAGTGCCCAATCTCGTCAGATCTTGGAAGCCAAGCAGGCACGGGCCTGGTTAGTACATGTGCAGGAGACTCACTTGGAATACCAGGTGCTGTGAGCTTTTAAATTGGTCGGAATTTTGAATTGACAGAATTTTTTTTTACCTGGGATGAATGCGATCATGGAATTCAGGACTTGACGACTGATTGTAGAAAAATGTGTTTTAGTTGTCTGGTTAAAGAAAGTTGCCTTTGTTGCTGAAGTTGTTTAAAATTGTGACAAATCTATATATACTATGTTTTCTATGCCATGCTCTAGCTCACGGCCATACCTGCCTGGGAGTGCCCAATCTCATCAGATCTTGGAAGCCAAGCAGGCATGGGCCTGGTTAGTACATGTGCAGGAGGCTCACTTGGGATTCCAGGTGCTGTGAGCTTTTAAATTGGTCAGAATTTTGAATTCAAAGAAAAAAAATCTACCTGGGATGAATGTGATCATGGAATTCAGGACTTGACGACTGATTGTATAAAAATGTGTTGTCGTTGTCTGGTTAAAGAAAGTTGCCTTTGTTGCTGAAGTTGTTTAAAATTGTGACAAATCTATATATACTATGTTTTCTATATCATACTCCAGCTCACAGCCATACCTGCCTGGGAGTGCCCAATCTCGTCAGATCTTGGAAGCCAAGCAGGCACGGGCCTGGTCAGTACATGTGCAGGAGACTCACTTGGAATACCAGGTGCTGTGAGCTTTTAAATTGATCAGAATTTTGAATTTAAAGAAAAAAATCTTCCTGGGATGAATGCGATCATGGAATTCAGGCCTTGACGACTGATTGTAGAAAAATGTGTTTTAGTTGTCTGGTTAAAGAAAGTTGCGTTTGTTGCTGAAGTTGTTTAAAATTGTGACAAATCTATATATACTATGTTTTCTATACTGTACTCCAGCTCGCGGCCATACCTGCCTGGGAGTGCCTGATCTCGTCAGATCTTGGAAGCCAAGCAGGCATGGGCCTGGTTAATACATGTGCAGGAGACTCACTTGGAATACCGGGTGCTGTGAGCTTTTAAATTGGTCAGAATTTTAAATTGACAGAAAAAAAATCTACCTGGGATGAATGCGATCATGGAATTCAGGACTTGACGACTGATTGTATAAAAATGTGTTGTAGTTGTCTGGTTAAAGAAAGTTGCCTTTGTTGCTGAAGTTGTTTAAAATTGTGACAAATCTATATATACTATGTTTTCTATACCGTACTCCAGCTCGCGGCCGTACCTGCCTGGGAGTGCCCAATCTCACCAGACCTTGGAAGCCAAGCAGGCGCGGGCCTGGTCAGTACATGTGCAGGAGACTCACTTGGAATACCAGGTGCTGTGAGCTTTTAAATTGGTCAGAATTTTGGATTTAAAGAAAAAAAATCTACCTGGGATGAATGCGATCATGGAATTCAGGACTTGACGACTGATTGTAGAAAAATGTGCTTTAGTTGTCTGGTTAAAGAAAGTTGCCTTTGTTGCTGAAGTTGTTTAAAATTGTGACAAATCTATATATACTATGTTTTCTATACTGTACTCCAGCTCACGGTCATACCTGCCTGGGAGTGCCCAATCTCATCAGATCTTGGAAGCCAAGCAGGCAAGGGCCTGGTCAGTACATGTGCAGGAGACTCACTTGGAATACCAGGTGCTGTGGGCTTTTAAATTGGTCAGAATTTTGGATTTAAAGAAAAAAAATCTACCTGGGATGAACGCGATCATGGAATTCAGGACTTGACGACTGATTGTAGAAAAATGTGCTTTAGTTGTCTGGTTCAAGAAAGTTGCCTTTGTTGCTGAAGTTGTTTAAAATTGTGACAAATCTATATATACCATGTTTTCTGTACTGTACTCCAGCTCACGGCCATACCTGCCCGGGAGTGCCCAATCTCATCAGATCTTGGAAGCCAAGCAGGCACGGGCCTGGTTAGTACATGTGCAGGAGACTCACTTGGAATACTGGGTGCTGTGAGCTTTTAAATTGGTCAGAATTTTGAATTTAAAGAAAAAAATCTTCCTGGGATGAATGCGATCATGGAATTCAGGACTTGATGACTGATTGTAGAAAAATGTGTTTTAGTTGTCTGGTTCAAGAAAGTTGCCTTTGTTGCTGAAGTTGTTTAAAATTGTGACAAATCTATATATACTATGTTTTCTATACTGTACTCCAGCTCACGGCCATACCTGCCTGGGAGTGCCCAATCTCGTCAGATCTTGGAAGCCAAGCAGGCACGGGCCTGGTTAGTACATGTGCAGGAGACTCGCTCGGAATGCCAGGTGCTGTGAGCTTTTAAATTGGTCAGAATTTTGAATTTAAAGAAAAAAATC
Organism: Brachionichthys hirsutus; assembly: GCF_040956055.1. Taxonomy (NCBI): domain Eukaryota; kingdom Metazoa; phylum Chordata; class Actinopteri; order Lophiiformes; family Brachionichthyidae; genus Brachionichthys; species Brachionichthys hirsutus. The sequence continues at coordinate 1,840,239 of NC_090903.1, forward strand.
TTCCTGGGATGAATGCGATCATGGAATTCAGGACTTGACGACTGATTGTAGAAAAATGTGTTTTAGTTGTCTGGTTAAAGAAAGTTGCCTTTGTTGCTGAAGTTGTTTAAAATTGTGACAAATCTATATATACTATGTTTTCTATACCGTATTCCAGTTCACGGCCGTACCTGCCTGGGAGTGCCCGATCTCGTCAGATCTTGGAAGCCAAGCAGGCACGGGCCTGGTTAGTACATGTGCAGGAGACTCACTTGGAATACCAGGTGCTGTGAGCTTTTAAATTGGTCAGAATTTTGAATTGACAGAAAAAAAATCTACCTGGGATGAATGCGATCATGGAATTCAGGACTTGACGACTGATTGTATAAAAATGTGTTGTAGTTGTCTGGTTAAAGAAAGTTGCCTTTGTTGCTGAAGTTGTTTAAAATTGTGACAAATCTATATATACTATGTTTTCTATACCGTACTCCAGCTCGCGGCCGTACCTGCCTGGGAGTGCCCAATCTCACCAGACCTTGGAAGCCAAGCAGGCGCGGGCCTGGTCAGTACATGTGCAGGAGACTCACTTGGAATACCAGGTGCTGTGAGCTTTTAAATTGGTCAGAATTTTGGATTTAAAGAAAAAAAATCTACCTGGGATGAATGCGATCATGGAATTCAGGACTTGACGACTGATTGTAGAAAAATGTGCTTTAGTTGTCTGGTTAAAGAAAGTTGCCTTTGTTGCTGAAGTTGTTTAAAATTGTGACAAATCTATATATACTATGTTTTCTATACTGTACTCCAGCTCACGGCCATACCTGCCTGGGAGTGCCCAATCTCATCAGATCTTGGAAGCCAAGCGGGCAAGGGCCTGGTCAGTACATGTGCAGGAGACTCACTTGGAATACCAGGTGCTGTGGGCTTTTAAATTGGTCAGAATTTTGGATTTAAAGAAAAAAAATCTACCTGGGATGAACGCGATCATGGAATTCAGGACTTGACGACTGATTGTAGAAAAATGTGCTTTAGTTGTCTGGTTAAAGAAAGTTGCCTTTGTTGCTGAAGTTGTTTAAAATTGTGACAAATCTATATATACCATGTTTTCTGTACTGTACTCCAGCTCACGGCCATACCTGCCCGGGAGTGCCCAATCTCATCAGATCTTGGAAGCCAAGCAGGCACGGGCCTGGTTAGTACATGTGCAGGAGACTCACTTGGAATACCGGGTGCTGTGAGCTTTTAAATTGGTCAGAATTTTGAATTTAAAGAAAAAAATCTTCCTGGGATGAATGCGATCATGGAATTCAGGACTTGATGACTGATTGTAGAAAAATGTGTTTTAGTTGTCTGGTTCAAGAAAGTTGCCTTTGTTGCTGAAGTTGTTTAAAATTGTGACAAATCTATATATACTATGTTTTCTATACTGTACTCCAGCTCACGGCCATACCTGCCTGGGAGTGCCCAATCTCGTCAGATCTTGGAAGCCAAGCAGGCACGGGCCTGGTTAGTACATGTGCAGGAGACTCGCTCGGAATGCCAGGTGCTGTGAGCTTTTAAATTGGTCAGAATTTTGAATTTAAAGAAAAAAATCTTCCTGGGATGAATGCGATCATGGAATTCAGGACTTGACGACTGATTGTAGAAAAATGTGTTTTAGTTGTCTGGTTCAAGAAAGTTGCCTTTGTTGCTGAAGTTGTTTAAAATTTTGACAAATCTATATATACTATGTTTTCTATACTGTGCTCCAGCTCACGGCCATACCTGCCTGGGAGTGCCCAATCTCGTCAGATCTTGGAAGCCAAGCAGGCACGGGCCTGGTTAGTACATGTGCAGGAGACTCACTTGGAATACCAGGTGCTGTGAGCTTTTAAATTGGTCAGAATTTTGAATTGACAGAATTTTTTTTTACCTGGGATGAATGCGATCATGGAATTCAGGACTTGACGACTGATTGTAGAAGAATGTGTTTTCGTTGTCTGGTTAAAGAAAGTTGCCTTTGTTGCTGAAGTTGTTTAAAATTGTGACAAATCTATATATACTATGTTTTCTATACTGTACTCCAGCTCACGGCCATACCTGCCTGGGAGTGCCCAATCTCGTCAGATCTTGGAAGCCAAGCAGGCACGGGCCTGGTTAGTACATGTGCAGGAGACTCACTTGGAATACCAGGTGCTGTGAGCTTTTAAATTGGTCAGAATTTTGAATTGACAGAATTTTTTTTTACCTGGGATGAATGCGATCATGGAATTCAGGACTTGACGACTGATTGTAGAAGAATGTGTTTTCGTTGTCTGGTTAAAGAAAGTTGCCTTTGTTGCTGAAGTTGTTTAAAATTGTGACAAATCTATATATACTATGTTTTCTATGCCATGCTCTAGCTCACGGCCGTACCTGCCTGGGAGTGCCCAATCTCATCAGATCTTGGAAGCCAAGCAGGCATGGGCCTGGTTAGTACATGTGCAGGAGGCTCACTTGGGATTCCAGGTGCTGTGAGCTTTTAAATTGGTCAGAATTTTGAATTCAAAGAAAAAAAATCTACCTGGGATGAATGTGATCATGGAATTCAGGACTTGACGACTGATTGTATAAAAATGTGTTGTCGTTGTCTGGTTAAAGAAAGTTGCCTTTGTTGCTGAAGTTGTTTAAAATTGTGACAAATCTATATATACTATGTTTTCTATATCATACTCCAGCTCACAGCCATACCTGCCTGGGAGTGCCCAATCTCGTCAGATCTTGGAAGCCAAGCAGGCACGGGCCTGGTCAGTACATGTGCAGGAGACTCACTTGGAATACCAGGTGCTGTGAGCTTTTAAATTGATCAGAATTTTGAATTTAAAGAAAAAAATCTTCCTGGGATGAATGCGATCATGGAATTCAGGCCTTGACGACTGATTGTAGAAAAATGTGTTTTAGTTGTCTGGTTAAAGAAAGTTGCGTTTGTTGCTGAAGTTGTTTAAAATTGTGACAAATCTATATATACTATGTTTTCTATACTGTACTCCAGCTCGCGGCCATACCTGCCTGGGAGTGCCCGATCTCGTCAGATCTTGGAAGCCAAGCAGGCACGGGCCTGGTTAATACATGTGCAGGAGACTCACTTGGAATACCGGGTGCTGTGAGCTTTTAAATTGGTCAGAATTTTAAATTGACAGAAAAAAAATCTACCTGGGATGAATGCGATCATGGAATTCAGGACTTGACGACTGATTGTATAAAAATGTGTTGTAGTTGTCTGGTTAAAGAAAGTTGCCTTTGTTGCTGAAGTTGTTTAAAATTGTGACAAATCTATATATACTATGTTTTCTATACTGTACTCCAGCTCACGGCCATACCTGCCTAGGAGTGCCCAATCTCATCAGATCTTGGAAGCGAAGCAGGCAAGGGCCTGGTCAGTACATGTGCAGGAGACTCACTTGGAATACTGGGTGCTGTGGGCTTTTAAATTGGTCAGAATTTTGGATTTAAAGAAAAAAAATCTACCTGGGATGAATGCGATCATGGAATTCAGGACTTGACGACTGATTGTAGAAAAATGTGCTTTCGTTGTCTGGTTAAAGAAAGTTGCCTTTGTTGCTGAAGTTGTTTAAAATTGTGACAAATCTATATATACTATGTTTTCTATACTGTACCCCAGCTCATGGCCATACCTGCCTGGGGGTGCCCAATCTCATCAGATCTTGGAAGCCAAGCAGGCAAGGGCCTGGTCAGTACATGTGCAGGGGACTCACTTGGAATACCAGGTGCTGTGGGCTTTTAAATTGGTCAGAATTTTGGATTTAAAGAAAAAAAATCTACCTGGGATGAATGCAATCATGGAATTCAGGACTTGACGACTGATTGTAGAAAAATGTGTTTTAGTTGTCTGGTTAAAGAAAGTTGCCTTTGTTGCTGAAGTTGTTTAAAATTGTGACAAATCTATATATACTATGTTTTCTATACCGTATTCCAGTTCACGGCCGTACCTGCCTGGGAGTGCCCAATCTCGTCAGATCTTGGAAGCCAAGCAGGCACGGGCCTGGTTAGTACATGTGCAGGAGACTCACTTGGAATACCAGGTGCTGTGAGCTTTTAAATTGGTCAGAATTTTGAATTGACAGAAAAAAAATCTACCTGGGATGAATGCGATCATGGAATTCAGGACTTGACGACTGATTGTATAAAAATGTGTTGTAGTTGTCTGGTTAAAGAAAGTTGCCTTTGTTGCTGAAGTTGTTTAAAATTGTAACAAATCTATATATACTATGTTTTCTATACCGTACTCCAGCTCGCGGCCGTACCTGCCTGGGAGTGCCCAATCTCACCAGACCTTGGAAGCCAAGCAGGCGCGGGCCTGGTCAGTACATGTGCAGGAGACTCACTTGGAATACCAGGTGCTGTGAGCTTTTAAATTGGTCAGAATTTTGGATTTAAAGAAAAAAAATCTACCTGGGATGAATGCGATCATGGAATTCAGGACTTGACGACTGATTGTAGAAAAATGTGCTTTAGTTGTCTGGTTAAAGAAAGTTGCCTTTGTTGCTGAAGTTGTTTAAAATTGTGACAAATCTATATATACTATGTTTTCTATACTGTACTCCAGCTCACGGCCATACCTGCCTGGGAGTGCCCAATCTCATCAGATCTTGGAAGCCAAGCAGGCAAGGGCCTGGTCAGTACATGTGCAGGAGACTCACTTGGAATACCAGGTGCTGTGGGCTTTTAAATTGGTCAGAATTTTGGATTTAAAGAAAAAAAATCTACCTGGGATGAACGCGATCATGGAATTCAGGACTTGACGACTGATTGTAGAAAAATGTGCTTTAGTTGTCTGGTTAAAGAAAGTTGCCTTTGTTGCTGAAGTTGTTTAAAATTGTGACAAATCTATATATACCATGTTTTCTGTACTGTACTCCAGCTCACGGCCATACCTGCCCGGGAGTGCCCAATCTCATCAGATCTTGGAAGCCAAGCAGGCACGGGCCTGGTTAGTACATGTGCAGGAGACTCACTTGGAATACCGGGTGCTGTGAGCTTTTAAATTGGTCAGAATTTTGAATTTAAAGAAAAAAATCTTCCTGGGATGAATGCGATCATGGAATTCAGGACTTGATGACTGATTGTAGAAAAATGTGTTTTAGTTGTCTGGTTCAAGAAAGTTGCCTTTGTTGCTGAAGTTGTTTAAAATTGTGACAAATCTATATATACTATGTTTTCTATACTGTACTCCAGCTCACGGCCATACCTGCCTGGGAGTGCCCAATCTCGTCAGATCTTGGAAGCCAAGCAGGCACGGGCCTGGTTAGTACATGTGCAGGAGACTCGCTCGGAATGCCAGGTGCTGTGAGCTTTTAAATTGGTCAGAATTTTGAATTGACAGAAAAAAAATCTACCTGGGATGAATGCGATCATGGAATTCAGGACTTGACGACTGATTGTATAAAAATGTGTTGTAGTTGTCTGGTTAAAGAAAGTTGCCTTTGTTGCTGAAGTTGTTTAAAATTGTGACAAATCTATATATACTATGTTTTCTATACCGTACTCCAGCTCGCGGCCGTACCTGCCTGGGAGTGCCCAATCTCACCAGACCTTGGAAGCCAAGCAGGCGCGGGCCTGGTCAGTACATGTGCAGGAGACTCACTTGGAATACCAGGTGCTGTGAGCTTTTAAATTGGTCAGAATTTTGGATTTAAAGAAAAAAAATCTACCTGGGATGAATGCGATCATGGAATTCAGGACTTGACGACTGATTGTAGAAAAATGTGCTTTAGTTGTCTGGTTAAAGAAAGTTGCCTTTGTTGCTGAAGTTGTTTAAAATTGTGACAAATCTATATATACTATGTTTTCTATACTGTACTCCAGCTCACGGCCATACCTGCCTGGGAGTGCCCGATCTCATCAGATCTTGGAAGCCAAGCAGGCAAGGGCCTGGTCAGTACATGTGCAGGAGACTCACTTGGAATACCAGGTGCTGTGGGCTTTTAAATTGGTCAGAATTTTGGATTTAAAGAAAAAAAATCTACCTGGGATGAACGCGATCATGGAATTCAGGACTTGACGACTGATTGTAGAAAAATGTGCTTTAGTTGTCTGGTTAAAGAAAGTTGCCTTTGTTGCTGAAGTTGTTTAAAATTGTGACAAATCTATATATACCATGTTTTCTGTACTGTACTCCAGCTCACGGCCATACCTGCCCGGGAGTGCCCAATCTCATCAGATCTTGGAAGCCAAGCAGGCACGGGCCTGGTTAGTACATGTGCAGGAGACTCACTTGGAATACCGGGTGCTGTGAGCTTTTAAATTGGTCAGAATTTTGAATTTAAAGAAAAAAATCTTCCTGGGATGAATGCGATCATGGAATTCAGGACTTGATGACTGATTGTAGAAAAATGTGTTTTAGTTGTCTGGTTCAAGAAAGTTGCCTTTGTTGCTGAAGTTGTTTAAAATTGTGACAAATCTATATATACTATGTTTTCTATACTGTACTCCAGCTCACGGCCATACCTGCCTGGGAGTGCCCAATCTCGTCAGATCTTGGAAGCCAAGCAGGCACGGGCCTGGTTAGTACATGTGCAGGAGACTCGCTCGGAATGCCAGGTGCTGTGAGCTTTTAAATTGGTCAGAATTTTGAATTTAAAGAAAAAAATCTTCCTGGGATGAATGCGATCATGGAATTCAGGACTTGACGACTGATTGTAGAAAAATGTGTTTTAGTTGTCTGGTTAAAGAAAGTTGCCTTTGTTGCTGAAGTTGTTTAAAATTGTGACAAATCTATATATACTATGTTTTCTATACCGTATTCCAGTTCACGGCCGTACCTGCCTGGGAGTGCCCAATCTCGTCGGATCTTGGAAGCCAAGCAGGCACGGGCCTGGTTAGTACATGTGCAGGAGACTCACTTGGAATACCGGGTGCTGTGAGCTTTTAAATTGGTCAGAATTTTGAATTTAAAGAAAAAAATCTTCCTGGGATGAATGCGATCATGGAATTCAGGACTTGATGACTGATTGTAGAAAAATGTGTTTTAGTTGTCTGGTTCAAGAAAGTTGCCTTTGTTGCTGAAGTTGTTTAAAATTGTGACAAATCTATATATACTATGTTTTCTATACTGTACTCCAGCTCACGGCCATACCTGCCTGGGAGTGCCCAATCTCGTCAGATCTTGGAAGCCAAGCAGGCACGGGCCTGGTTAGTACATGTGCAGGAGACTCGCTCGGAATGCCAGGTGCTGTGAGCTTTTAAATTGGTCAGAATTTTGAATTTAAAGAAAAAAATCTTCCTGGGATGAATGCGATCATGGAATTCAGGACTTGACGACTGATTGTAGAAAAATGTGTTTTAGTTGTCTGGTTAAAGAAAGTTGCCTTTGTTGCTGAAGTTGTTTAAAATTGTGACAAATCTATATATACTATGTTTTCTATACCGTATTCCAGTTCACGGCCGTACCTGCCTGGGAGTGCCCAATCTCGTCGGATCTTGGAAGCCAAGCAGGCACGGGCCTGGTTAGTACATGTGCAGGAGACTCACTTGGAATACCAGGTGCTGTGAGCTTTTAAATTGGTCAGAATTTTGAATTGACAGAAAAAAAATCTACCTGGGATGAATGCGATCATGGAATTCAGGACTTGACGACTGATTGTATAAAAATGTGTTGTAGTTGTCTGGTTAAAGAAAGTTGCCTTTGTTGCTGAAGTTGTTTAAAATTGTGACAAATCTATATATACTATGTTTTCTATACCGTACTCCAGCTCGCGGCCGTACCTGCCTGGGAGTGCCCAATCTCACCAGACCTTGGAAGCCAAGCAGGCGCGGGCCTGGTCAGTACATGTGCAGGAGACTCACTTGGAATACCAGGTGCTGTGAGCTTTTAAATTGGTCAGAATTTTGGATTTAAAGAAAAAAAATCTACCTGGGATGAATGCGATCATGGAATTCAGGACTTGACGACTGATTGTAGAAAAATGTGCTTTAGTTGTCTGGTTAAAGAAAGTTGCCTTTGTTGCTGAAGTTGTTTAAAATTGTGACAAATCTATATATACTATGTTTTCTATACTGTACTCCAGCTCACGGCCATACCTGCCTGGGAGTGCCCGATCTCATCAGATCTTGGAAGCCAAGCAGGCAAGGGCCTGGTCAGTACATGTGCAGGAGACTCACTTGGAATACCAGGTGCTGTGGGCTTTTAAATTGGTCAGAATTTTGGATTTAAAGAAAAAAAATCTACCTGGGATGAACGCGATCATGGAATTCAGGACTTGACGACTGATTGTAGAAAAATGTGCTTTAGTTGTCTGGTTAAAGAAAGTTGCCTTTGTTGCTGAAGTTGTTTAAAATTGTGACAAATCTATATATACCATGTTTTCTGTACTGTACTCCAGCTCACGGCCATACCTGCCCGGGAGTGCCCAATCTCATCAGATCTTGGAAGCCAAGCAGGCACGGGCCTGGTTAGTACATGTGCAGGAGACTCACTTGGAATACCGGGTGCTGTGAGCTTTTAAATTGGTCAGAATTTTGAATTTAAAGAAAAAAATCTTCCTGGGATGAATGCGATCATGGAATTCAGGACTTGATGACTGATTGTAGAAAAATGTGTTTTAGTTGTCTGGTTCAAGAAAGTTGCCTTTGTTGCTGAAGTTGTTTAAAATTGTGACAAATCTATATATACTATGTTTTCTATACTGTACTCCAGCTCACGGCCATACCTGCCTGGGAGTGCCCAATCTCGTCAGATCTTGGAAGCCAAGCAGGCACGGGCCTGGTTAGTACATGTGCAGGAGACTCGCTCGGAATGCCAGGTGCTGTGAGCTTTTAAATTGGTCAGAATTTTGAATTTAAAGAAAAAAATCTTCCTGGGATGAATGCGATCATGGAATTCAGGACTTGACGACTGATTGTAGAAAAATGTGTTTTAGTTGTCTGGTTCAAGAAAGTTGCCTTTGTTGCTGAAGTTGTTTAAAATTTTGACAAATCTATATATACTATGTTTTCTATACTGTGCTCCAGCTCACGGCCATACCTGCCTGGGAGTGCCCAATCTCGTCAGATCTTGGAAGCCAAGCAGGCACGGGCCTGGTTAGTACATGTGCAGGAGACTCACTTGGAATACCAGGTGCTGTGAGCTTTTAAATTGGTCAGAATTTTGAATTGACAGAATTT